>NW_027125187.1:600000-918724 GCF_022059095.1 Trypanosoma melophagium | reverse complement strand
CCCAGAGCCCGTCGGCCACTCTTCTTTTGTTATTAATTTTTGTTATTTTTGGTTTTTTAGTTAATGATTGGGCCTCAATGTTCTCCTCTGTTTTTTGTTGCTTGTTGGGGATCGCGACAAGCGCCTCTTTAGACTAATCCTGTCAGGGATTCCATAATCGAGCTCGTCGCCGGTCTTAGAGGGGTGTGGAGGCCTTACAGGGGTGGAGGAAGGAGGCGTAGGGGTTCTGGACCGCGAAGTCTGCGGTATCGCATGCTTCCGCTCCACTGCCAGAAGGAACTGGGCTAACTGTTTAGAAAAGCACAGCTTCTGGAGAGGGATATCTGTTATAGCATACTTTATTCGCAATGGACGAAGGGCGGGGCAACTCAAGAGGTGCAGTGCTGTTTCTTCGCAGTCGGTGCGTTGGCTAGTATGCGCGCGAATATGCTGATACCCGTGTTGAGACATGCGGTGTTGTGTGAGGCCTGATCTGCTCATGCATTGTCTGTTGCATGTGGGGCAAATCAGGGTCGCAAGGTCTCTTATGTTCTCGCCCTTGCTTCGGGAGGATTTGGTTGCCCCTTTGGCAGGCATGCCTTCGCCATGGTGAAAATTTCTGCATTGAATGGTGAGTGAAGGCATGTTGGCGTAGAACTTCTTACACATACCGCACTGAACCTTGCCGTGGTCCTCACCTTCCGGTGGCGACGAGTCTCGCTGACGTTTCTTGTTTCTGGGAAACGTTACCTTTATCGTAATTGGCAATGTCGGAGTTCCCAAGAGCGCGTCCAGTTGCGATGCTGTAAATGATCTCCCTGGAGGGAAGTATGCTGACGCCACTGAGAGCGCCAGCCCTTCTGTCAAATGGATCGTTGCGTGAGTATACTCAATGCTCGCCACAACAGACGATCCTACTTCCACCAGCAGGTCTTCACGAACCAGAATCGAAACGCCGCCACCTTTAGAGGGGCGGGACGCTCCATGATGTTGATCACCAGCGATTGTGTGAAACTCGACACTTCCGCACAAGACATTTTCATCTCGCTTAGAAGGCAGAATGACACGTTTTCCTCAACGAGGGTTTTGTGGAGAGCAAGCCTCTTGGCCTGGGTAAGTCCAGCTGAGTTCCACCGCATACCTCGCAGGGAGGGGCCGGGATTTTCCTCCACATCACCGCTCAGCAGTAACTTGGTACAGGTGATACTGCTGACAGCACGTCGACAAGTGCCCCAGGACCTTATTGGATTCAGTTCTGCCCCAGCACGACGCGGCTGGTCCCGGTGCTGTGTGACGCCGTAGTTTAAGCGCCAGCGAGTTTTCCAGAAGAAAGACATCGCTGGCTCTTGGCTTCGTCCGACAATACGGAGTACTGGACCTTGGCACCACGTTGGGGCGGCCGGCGTCACCAAGGAATTTCCTCTAAAATTTCATGTCTTCAAATGCTGCTATTGTTAATGCAGTGTAGTAGCCCATACTTTCAAACCGTCCTTTTGATATATGCACACTCATTAATTCATCTTTAGCGTCGCCCCGATCCCAGTGAGATGTTGGTTGCCCTTCAGCTGTATGTTCCAACCGAACTTCTTCGAGATTTTGACAGTCGTAATGATCCTTTGCGTTTTTCAGAACTGTTGCAGAAGTAATAACTGTTCGTTTTTTCGTTTCGCCTTCCTTGGTACTTTCCTTCGTCATACTGAGTTCCTTCATCTTTTCGTAGTCAAAACCAAGAGCATGTGCGAGTACATGTGCAACATAACGAACATTGACTCGTGTAAAATCTGCGTGCTCTGGATTAATATTCATGGCACCAACAATTGGACGTTTAGTTTCATCATCAACAGCACATGTTACAGCCCAAGTTAAGGGGTTCCCGATTTTACCCGGACCAGCAGCCACATACAACACAAAATCGGCGTCCGGCACACCAGGTGCGTGGTGTCCACTGGGAATTGTGAAGCGAGAACAAATGGAAAGGTTCTTGAGATCTGGTACTTGCAACGGTGATTTCATCCGCTGAACACGCAGGCGATCTGTGTGGAGTTTAATGGCCTCGGGGAGAATTTTGTTAATAATTGTTTTTTCCCCTTCTTTGGTCATAGGATCACTGGGAGAACAAGTAACATTATTACCATCAAAAAAATCCATGCGCTTTTCATTAACTTTTTCACAGTATTTTTCTTTATTCACATCTTTGGTTGACACACGAATTCGCAGTGGTTCCCAATTCTCATTCTCAGATGTCACCACTGTATACGTCTCCGACGAGTCCTTTCTATTCTTCGGTACATTTCTTACCACAACGACAGGAGGATTGTTGTTCTTTTTGACTTCATCGTCACCACAGGCGTACGCACGTCCTGCCACAGCAGAGATGACGGCAACACCGCAGATGAACAGCAGCAGCACCACGTGGAAGAGTTGGTGCCTCACCATGTGTATAGCAAATGTAGTTTTATTGGGGGAAATAAGTCAAACTGAGTTTCAAGGGAAACAAATTCGAAATAATATATACGCTTGGATAAGATCTTACACTTTCTATCAGCAAGGAAAACAAGAAAGAAAGAAAACAGCACAGTTTTGTTTAGTAGCAACTTCCAACCCTCCACCCTCAGAAATTATTGTATTAGCAAAAAACAGATCAGTAAAATCAATTAAACAACAAATTGTTTTAGGAAGACCAGTCTTGTTGAAAAGTTACAAAGTGAAAATTTTTACGGGTTCCACAACACCCAGATCCCCTCTACAGTAAAAAGGGGAATGGGGGTGAGAAAGAAGTAAGAATAAAGGAGTCCAATTGTGATTAATTTCCAACATCCTTTCTCATAATTTCAGAAACAAACCACTCAATAATAATGGGAAAAAAAACAAGTTATATAAGTATTACCTTCTCCTATGCATTTATTCTTACCTGTGCATACATTTATTTCATCGCATAAAGAAGAAATATTCAACACGGCGGTTAAGGATGGCAATATTTGACTCCCTTAATTTAATTCTTTTCATAATATACCAAGGTCGAGATTAATGAAAGCTTATGAAAAAGTTTTAATATTGTTTCTATCATGTTCGCTGTAGAGAATGTTGGTGGCATAAATGATATTCCGAGTTGCTAGCTGCGCACTCTGAGGGTTGCTTTAGCACTTTTCAAAGATATTTCTCACGTTAGGAGTATTAATAGTGCATTCAAAACCCAGACACACATACATACAATAAGTAAGTGCATCAAAAAAAAAAAACTTTCCCAAGACGATGATGAGGGAAGGATGGTGTATTACCTTTAAATATATCTTTCATGCCGCTATCACTTTGGGCGCAACCTATTTGAGAAGCTATATAATTTACCCCGTTCTTTCCGTACATTCTCAAAAGTAAGTAGTCGCACAGCATCTTCCTGCTGCATACATGCAGTCCTGTCTTTAAAGAAAGATAATATCATGTACCTTATTATTGAGGGTAGAAACAAACGGCGTTACATAATCTCTATTTTTTTCTTGTAGTAAGAAAAGAAAAGCAAGAAAAAAATATCAAAGTGAAAAAGCAAACCATACAAAGATAATAAAAGAAAAATCAAAACTAGTAAACCATTATACCAATATCAGATGATTTAAGGTAATCTTACATGAAATAGACAAGACTTTCAAAGCTATGTCTGTGTTCAAATTATTGAGCATTAATTGTTTTGTATAGAACACATCAGTTGCAACTCTTTGATGGTATCAGGACGCAAAAAAAAAATCGAAACCCAACAATTCTTCAGATGTTGATTTCCAATGTAAGCCTCATTCAACAGCCCGGAGAAAAAAACAAATCAGAAAATGAAAAAAAAAACACACAACCATTTTTAATCAACTTCCATGTTTTTTTTTTCGTTTCTTTTTGTTGTTGTTGTCTTTGTGAAGTATTGAGAACCAATAAAAAATTACTCTGAATCTAATCTCGCACAGTGCATCCTAGATGCCCAAATCCACCCTTTTCTAGACAATTTCACCACGTTTTAACTTTCGAAGAAAGCCACGATGGTGTTGCGAATATATCAAGTATTCAAATCTTCTATCTATAACAAACTCCTTATTCTTAGCTAGGAACTCATCAATTGAACGCATCGGTCCATAACGATAATTACCATGTCTAGCACCAGCGGCTGTAACAAAACGATCCATTTTTGTATCTTGAACCAAAAGATATGAGCCTGGTGTAACATATTTATGAACAGCCTGAATATTTTGAAGTGTGTCTGGATAACGATGTGAAGCATCCTCAATAACAACAACTGTAGAGGCGTTAGCCACAAAACGATCTACCATAGACTGTACATCAGATGTCGTTATTCTTCCATTAATAAAGTGAATCATTCCATCATTCCACCATGGGTGTTCGGTTCCCAAGATACATCCCACACACCTTGCCATTACCTGCGATTTTACCCAATTGCTAATCGGTTTAACATCAAGGGTAACTATCTTTCCCTGAGGGTTATAAGCTTTCATTATAGTCGCGTAAAATATAGCGCTACCACCCGTATTTGTCCCAATTTCTATAATTAAATCTGGTTTTACACGCCAGAGCATGTCTTGAATTACAATTGCATCACTCGGATCCTGTTGCATCTGTACTCCAAACCAACTTAGGGTTGAAAAAATTCGATTTTCTTCAAACCAAAGGTCATAAGCAAAGGCCACTTCATCCATACTTAAAACACGTCCAGGTGCAACACGAACCTTCCATGATCCCTTGGGAACAGGACTTCTGCCGTAGCGTTTGGGGTGTTTATACAACTCTTCATCTTCGTCAGGGTTATAGAAAGTATTAAGTGTTCGTATAGGGACACGCTCCAGAACGCCTACCCATCCATCCTCACCATTGTATTTACCAGAGGTCTTGCCTCCAACAGGACTCATCTGAGAAACAAAGTTTTTATTCCCAGACGATAGCACATCCTCTGCTTCTTCAGAATCATCAAGAGAGTGAGAACTCTTCTGTAAGTAGAGCGCTCGTAGGAGCACGACATTTAACAAAAGAGATAAAGTGAGTGCAACTTGTAAACGCCTTACTTTTGTAGAGAATCCTCGTTTCATCATTTTCTTCACCTTGTTATTCGTTTTGGTGCTACTAATAGCTTCAGTAGTGATTCAATAGGGGTACAAAACACATATTTTCTGTTAAGGAGGGGAGGTAAGGCTTAAAAACAAGAAAGCATCAATGACCCCAATTACCAAAGAGCGTATTTATATCTAAACAGCTGCACATTATAGGAAAGATTTTTCCTTTAAAATTATTCTGTCTCTTGGGATAAATTAAGAAAATATATATATATATATATATATATATATAAAGAAACCAATATAGTATGTGTATACGTGCAGACCTTCCAGCACAGAAACGAGAAACTGTAGTAGTTAAAAATAAATAATGAATGTTTCTTCCAGGACATATTGAAAGAACCCAACACAGTACAAGTTTCACTATAGCATATTCCACAGCCCACATCACGTCAGATTTTTCCATCTGGTACACGAAACAAAAAAAAAACAAAAATAAAAAATAAAAAATAAAATCAAAACTTCAATTTTCCCATAATGTTTCCTCAGTGAATCTAATTGTTTAACACGCCCAGACACACACGGAGACATTCACACCCCACCTACCCAGACGTCGAAAAAAAAAAATATCACACAAACAACGGTTGGATATCTCTCTTCAACGATAAAATTTATTCGAGTTATCGTGGCGATATCTCTTCCCTCTTCACATCTGAAAGAGTAGGCAACTCTAAAGTTAAAACTAGAAGTTAATAGAAAGCGTACTGACCTGAGATATTCACTCATAGCCTCTTCTCCGGTAGACAGTAACGAGCGTTATTTTTTTTTCTTTCAGAGAAAAATGGTCAGAACCTCCTCATAGCCCAAAGTGATAACGCTAATTCCTTAAAGCTCAATGCACTTTTCAAATAATGCAATCGAAGCGTGAGACTAGCTCCTCACCACCAAAAACAAAGCCATTATACTTTTTTATTTTATTTTTTTTTTCGCGTAGAAAATCGCCGGGAGAGAAAGGGAGAAAAAGAGAAAGGTAAAAAAAAAGCACACATGTATCAGAGCAAGTTGTATTTAAAAAAACAGAATAGAACCATACAATGTGTAGTTATGTTTAGTGCAATTGCTTTAAAGAAAAGGATTTCTCGTATTCAAAGAAAATATGCAACTACAAAACTAAAAGAGAAGAAAGAGAAAAAAAAAAGAAAAAACTCAAGAAAAATGAGCCTTATATACATAAGCTATAATCCCTCCGCTACATTCACGGAGAAAAGAGGAAAAGAAAAAACAAAGGTATTTTTTCTACCTTCCAGAGAAAAATAAACCTAATTGTGGCTACTGATCTCTCTTATGTTCCGTCACATCATTCTCGTCTGCCGCAGTTTCTTCTGTCTCCTTGACAAGCGACCATGTTCCGCTTGGTCTCAAACCAGTGAGTGCACCGCAGAACGTAACGACGGCGGGGACAGTAGGACGACCCACGCTGTCAATTGGTAGAGCCTCCAATTTGTCTAAAAGAGTGAGATCGTCCACAGCCCTGCCAAAGACGACCTGTTTAAAGTCCAGCCAAGGCGCTGGTCCGAGTGTGATGCCAAAGACGGATTTGATTGTGTGCGGACCCTCAGAAATCATAGTAAGCTGGCCCCGTTCGGTGTGGCGTTGGCGATAACCCTCGTCCCGAACAGGCGTACCGGTGGAGGAGACATTGAATGAGTCCAGCCCACCAAGAATGACGAGTTTTCTGTTGTGATCCACACGCTGCACAGGTGTACCCAAGTAATCTAATTTAATGCCGAGCACAGGATCCATGCCGCATGAGCCTGTAATCAAGGCTCTGAAGTTTCGCACCGTGTTGGGTACGGCATCCTCAAATAGCTCCAGTATAAGTCGTCCAGCAATAACATCACCTATTGAGACATCTAAGAAAGCACGAGAAGACTGTTGCTCTTCAGTAGAGCGATGACTTCTCTGATAATTTTCCCATTCCTTCAGCCGACGCTCTTCAACATCTTGATAGCGTTTATTTGATGCCCAAAACTCTTCTTCGGTATCAATGCGCAAATTAGCAGCCTCCTCTCTTTCCCTTCTCGGATGCCTTCCTGCTACCTCTGTTCTTTTGCACTGCATTGCACTTTTATTTATTCATTTATATGGTGAATAGTATAAAAATAGAAAAAAGAACATAAAGAGATAGAGGAAAAAAAAAGATGTACATATGCACAGGTAGAGAGTAAAACACAGAAAAAAAAAACATTGGGATTTTTCTTTTTCTCCCCATGCATTCAAACATAAAATATAGTTTGAAAATAAGATAAAATAGACCCTCCCACTCAAGAAAGTAACTGAACTTCGATAACTGCCTACGGATCAATAATAACATCAGTTATCACCTAAAGACTGCAACCAGGCAGAGTACGACTCATTTATGTGTTGTTTTGCTCCATAAGAAGCTTTAAATTTCCGATCAAATTCTAAAAATTTCCGTCTTGTTACCTGTCCATATCCAGGAAGACCTTTAGTTTGCTTGGCTAATTGTTCTCGTCTTACATACTTTGCAGTTTCTTCTGAAAATCTATCATTCATCCAGTTATCTTCCATGTGTCGTTTACGCAGATGAGCATATGGATCAGACCTTAATGATGGAGCAATAAGTGCGTTTTCCAGTAATTTTATCACTTCATAGGAAATGTATTTGGCAGCACAAGTGTCCGTCGGCTTGTATCGACGATACCAAGGAGTTCGCTGGAATTCCTCAACAGTTGACCACGTGTTCAGTGATGAACGAGAACCCATATATTTTCTCTCAAATATCTGTTCCACCTCGCGCTGTATTTCGATATCACTCCAATTATTCTTCTTTAGAACATCTCTAACTACATCTTCCATTCGATCTGTCAACTTGTAAGAACAACGCCAATCATCCTCTTTTGCAACAGGACGTGGGTTACCTGTGAGAACTGGAATGTCACGCATTTTGTGGCCAAACCCGAGTTCCTTCCCAAACCTTGAAGAGCTGTCAAAGCACCTACAGTAGACCACAAGAGCAGTGGCCGCTCTAAAACATCTCATGAAACTCAAAGTAAATTAGTATGATTCTACTTTCCCTTCCTTTCGTGTATATATATATATATATATATATATATATACTTGTATGTGTGTACTTGTGTGAGTTTTTATTACTATTTTGCCTTTCCTTTTATTTTCTCGGTTTTGATGAATGCATTAACAGTGAAAAAGAGTGAAGGCTAAGGACCCGCAATTATCTGAATCAAATCACCCGAACAAACCCTTCACAAACACTCTGTAAGATCTTAACTAATAGTCATCGAGAGAAGATTGCTTGCCCCACCAGAGAATTGCACCAGAAAGTGGCATTAAACTAGTAAATCCCACTAGTGCCACTCCAGGTACTGCCCGCTCACGACTCTGCAAACCCGTAAACCTCAACCTGCAAAGAACAAGAGAGCCAACGGCAGAGCCAAAGTACACAATCCATCCTATAAAAAGAACCGCTTTAGCCCTCGGAACGCCATTTTTTACCTCAACAGGAGAAGCAAATATCATAAGAATGAAACCCATAATGGAAAAAAACGCGGGAGTAAGCATCGTAAAAGTTATACGATTTGCTGAATCAGCCTCCTTCTGTGCCGCTATGATGCCATCAACCAACAACATTAACGCCACACCAAAAATCGACCCTGCTACTGCTGATGGTGCAAAATACGATTGTCCCAGAAACATGATGGATTTGACTTTTTCTTATCTTTAGCTCAAAGAAAAAAAAACAGAGATGTAAAAGGATGAAAAAAAGGCAACAATACGACAGAGCACACTCCTCAGTTCACATAGATAGAAAAAAAAAATAGAGATGATTAACGTGATCTACTCACTCTCTGTCCACACACAAACAGAGCAGAGAAATTAATCTTGAAGGGTAATGGGACGGAGCACATCATACCCTTTTGTTTCTTTGTTCTTTTTTTTTTGTTGTTTCTTCTCTTTTCGCTTCTCCTACTTCGTTGTTTAAGGTTTATAGAATCGTTTTCGCATGTTGTTGTTGTTGTTTTTTTTTTTGTTTTTAGTTTTTTTTTTCAGTGTGATGAGAATCAGTCATAGTAACGTAGTCGTTTGGTCCCCTATAGACCTTTCACATCGGTTGCTATAAAACTATTCAGCTGATCCTTCCAGGCGAGACATGATTTCATTATCATAATCTGATGAGGATGGTGTTTGTGGATCGTCTTGACAAAGATCGTTAAGTTGCCTTTGAGCTGCTGCAATTTTTTTCTCACGTTGTTTCACCTCCTGTTGAAGTGTTGCTTTCTTTTCATTAATTGAACGCAATTCTTCTGCATACTTCTCGCTTGTCTTCTTCAAATCTCTGGTTTCTTGTGTAAGCTCCTTCTTTCCACGTAGTAAATTGGCATTCTCTTTCTTTAGTTCTTCAATACGTCGTTTCATTTCTGCGTTCTGTTCTTGAGCTTGTTTGATTATTTCTATTTCACGCTGTCGTTCCAACTGTTCACGTCGCTCTCTTTCTGCTTGTTCTTTCGTAATGCGTTGTTTTTCCGCCTTAAAACGTTCTATTAAATCATGATATCCTTTACCAGCACGCTGTACAATATCCTTTCGAATTCGTTCTTGTTCCTTCATGGCTTTGGCTATATCTTGTTTAATCTTCTTTCGCATTTGTTCCATCTTCTCTGCTTCAATAAGTTGACGTACAGCTTTTTCATCCACCTTTGGACCAACCGGTTTGTCCTTGTTTGGAGCATTCTTCACAGGATTAAGTGGTTTAGGGGCTTCAACGAGCACAATACCAACTTCAATCGTAATACTGTCACGATCTTCCTTCCAAAAACCCTTTCGTGGGCTTAATAATTCATCAAATTTAATCACAGTGTTAAACCCCCAGTCATTTTCCTGTGACCTTGTAGAAAAACGTTGAGTCCCTTCATTACAGATAGAATCATCCACACTTAAGTGATTTACAACAGTAATCAAAAACTTACAGTATACGCTACCAGTTTGGCACAAGTATAGTGCCAGATACTCCTTGTTCGCCATACAGAGGAGGCTCCATTTAAGTCGTCCATACTCAAACTCTGGTGAATATCGACGCTCATTATCCTTTGGTAAAATTGAAATATTTTCAACTTGGAAAGTAATAAATCCCATATCACCTTTGCATCTCATACCAGATGGTGGAACGGTAAAATTAAGTGTCTTCTGTTTTTTGGATCTTGAGTTCTTTGCACGTATACGTTCGCATGGAAAAGCGGCGAAAACAATAGATTCACAAAATTTTTCGGTAGAATTTGTATCAGGTACTGTAATAGTTAACTCTGATGTAATCTTTTTAAGAGGCTTTAAACGGAGATTTGTCAGAACTGCCAAGAATCCCATAGCCACCATTCGTTCCCACATGGCTTCTACTGAAGGTTTTTCTTCCAACAGCCCAAGCATATGTCCCAAATCTTGTTTTAATGGTTCAGGCAGAGATCGCAAAAAATCGATACTTGCTGCCGCATGTAAAGGACCAGCCTGAACATGACTCGTCATTTCCTCAATAATTTTATGTTTATCCATAAGAGCACATGCTTTCTCACACCCAAGTCGCACAGTCGTTTTGACAATCTGAGTTATATAATCCACTTTAGATGAGCAGGGATTCTGCTTTACTTTAGCGCTTTCACTTACTTTTTTCAACGAATCCAAAGATAATGGTTTCATAAAGGCCGTCAAATGAGGAACTGCCTCAGCACCAGAAGAACACGTTAATGGAGTGCTGGTTACAACAACATCCTCTTCATCATCTTCTGATGATGATTCTGGTGAAGGAATAGCAGTACGCTGTTCCAGAGCCTTTCGGCTGGGAAATGTATATGTTGAAGCTCTAACAGTAAGACGAGGAACAGGAAATGGGCCCAAAGTGTCTAGTAAATTTCCTTTATCGTCAGGTACCTTCTTCTCATTTAATAGCATAGCTTCTTCTTCAGCACGTTTTTTACGTAGTTCTTCTCGCTTACGTAGTTTCTGCTCCTTCTCCTTGACAGAGGGTTTAATACCACCATCAGATTCTCCATCCATATCAACGTCTTCATTTGAGTCAAAAATATCATCTGTCATAAGTAGCTCATCTTCATCCTTTGTGACATGATAGTCCCGAGGTGCGCTACGGTCTATATGTGTGTACGGAGCACTTCGGTGAGCCGCAGAGATCAAGGAATCTGTAACAACTTTAAACATATCCTCAACAGCTGCACGGTACTCTTTAGACTCATTTTTTTCTTCTGCACGCAATACTTCTTTACGTAATGAGCGCATCATTTCCGCACCAGGCGTAAGTGATATAGGACAGTCCTGCACCCATTTATATAGGGTGTTTTTGTAGAATTCCAGCTCATCGCTTTGGAGAATCCCCACCGTGCTTTGCGACATCATATCTTAACAGTAATAATAGAAACAATAAGAAGGAAAAAAAAAACAATGATATATATATTTTTTTTTCAAAAATCAGAAAAGATATATAAATAAAAAAAAACAGAGATAGAGAGAGAAGCAGGGAACAGAAGGACATTTTATAAAAAGGAAAAAAAAACACCTAGTTACAGTGAACACAACACCCAACCATTCTCACCGTTCAAGTTGTGCGGTATCCTCTGCAGCGCCAAGCGACACATCCGAAGACCCCGGCAGCACGTCGTCTCCCTTCTGCTGCACATCCCGTGTTTCGTACCACCACATAAAGTTCACCTTTCCATTAAGATCTGTGTACGGCAAGTAGTCAATCTCCTTTCGCTGGAATGACCGCAGATGTTTTGTCGTTGCCGCCACCTCCTGCTCGAGACGACGCACATGTTCGTCCTTCGCCACATCATTCATCTCGCGGAATTTCTCAGCGTACGATGATGTTTCGGTCGCACTGGATCCACGAAGACCGGAGTAGACATCCGCTACCTCCGTCTTTGCACCGGCGATTCGCCGCACCTCTTCATAGCGCTCCCGAGTGATGTAGCAGAGCCATTCATTACTAACAGAGTCACGCTCAAATGTGATGAAACCCTCCTCCCTTGCCTGTTTTAAGACATCCCGAAGATGTTTTTTGCTATCAAGAACAATAGCAGGATCGTTTGTGCAGTATTCCCAGAGACTGCTCACCTCGCAGGGCTGATGACGATAAAGAACACTGAGAACAAAGTCACGTGGTATTTTGCCCACGTCACGGGGTATGGCCTTTGCCCTAAAACGCATTTCTTCAGTAAATTTAAAGTTGTCGGGTATTTTTTGCTCAGGCCAGTTTTTCATTTTAGCCCCATTATAAACGACCCCATGGGGAGTGTGAACACCATACTGCCAGAGGACTCTCAACGTCCTTCTCATCTAAGAAAATGGGCGTGTAGCAAAATCAAGGGAAAATGAACACACAGAAAGAAAAAAAACTATAACGAAGAAGACTAGTGATTACTACTTCTTTCAATGAAGGAGTCAGCAAAAAAACAAACAAATAAAAACACACCTGTACAAATAAAAAAAAAATCAATAACAGCCAAACATAAGGGTTACAATTAGAAGTACTAGGTCTTTAATTAAGAATAAAAATGTTGAAATAGATTCCATAAATAAGAAAAAAAAAAATGAAAACGTTTTTTTTTCTTATTGTTGTTTTCGTTTCGATCTTTTTTTCATCATATTAAACTGTTAAGACTTCTTCAGGAAAAGAGTCTTGTTAAACAGCTTTCTCACTATGACGATGAAAAGGATCGGGAAGCATATACTGGAGAGCTCGTTGTGAGGCTGGGATACAAGCAAGAAAGCAGAACACATAGGTAAGACATTTAAGTAAGACGAAGCCCAATTGTCTAACATGAATCTTACCAAAAAATTGTTTAGATTCCTCAACTGGATCCACCTTTTTTGATGGATTTAGTACCAATTTTCCCTTGCGAATATGTGTGAGACCTGCTGAAAAACCGAGCATAGGAGTCCCACTAAAATACAGAAAACTACCAGTACGGTCCCCGTGTTCATCTAATACTGAAACCATAGTAAAATGAATAAGGAAAGGAATGCTAATATCAAAACCTTTTCCAAGATAAATAACGTAAGGAATAGAAGAAAATGTAACTTTAGGGGATATCCATCCAACTTGTAAGCGTATAAGGGCTTCTAATTTAAGTCCAGTACTTGACTCCAAATAGCAGCGATACCGAACTCGTGACATATTTCCATCGCCATCACGTACTGTTAATTGGGCATTAGGGTTCATTCGATTATGTGAACCAGCGGCTAGATTTGGATCCACTGCCACAAAAAACCCCGATATGCTTATGGGTCCTTTAAATGGCCTATCAGATTGAAAAACCTTTTTCCTTCCAAAAGCTGGATGATCTGTTGATAGCAAATTTTTGTTACGTAACATTGCAGGAACAATAGCTTGTTTTTGCCCAAATACCTTATGACTAGTAGATAAAGGAGTGTAATTCGGACGCATGGCCCGAGGAATTCTTCTCGTCGAAGACATTAAGAGTCCGCGATGCCCTGAACTTAGTATGCCCGTTTTACCTAAAAGTGTCCTCACTGCCAGTGGTTCAAAGGCAAATAAAACATTCTTTATATATATATATATATATATATATATATATATATATATATATATATATATATATTTATTTATTTATTTATTTATTTATTTATTTATTTATTTATTTATTATTGTTTAAAAAATGAAGAGAACAAACACGGGGGAAACTCAATGCTACTGTGAGTCGTTTAAAATCTATACAAAAAAATATTAACAATACACCGCATTCCTTACTAGACATTCTTCCAGTCGTTCAAAAATATTCTCTGGAATACCCTCATATATGTTATCTGTGGGAGAAGCCTCTATTAACTCCTTATATTTAGTGCAAAGCAGTCGAGCGGCAGCAAAGGCCTGGGGAGATGGGATATCAAGTGTTTTTTGTACGTATAGAATGGATCTCTTACATTCTTCAAGGTTATTGGCCATTATACACATTGCTAATGTCAAAACACCCAATGCTGTCACATGACTATGCACTTGTAAAAATTCCACGTGTATAACAGATTCTTGAATAAGTAACTCAGCAAGATTCAGAAATCTTTGATTTATAGTTCGCAAAAGTGTAAAAGAACCATGTTCAACAAAGACAACATTTAAACTTCCATTTGATAAAAACAAACGAGTTTCACCTTGGTTATCAAATGGCAGTGAACCTACAAAAACATCTATACAAATACGTCTTGCCACCAAAAGATTTTCACCAAAAAGTTGAAACATTTGAATATTATGTGATACAGGAAATCCCAATATAGTACATAACATTGGGAGTGTGTCACTTAATTTCGTCTGCACATCTACCTCAATAGATTTCCATTCCCATTTGTAATTTTTCATTAAGAGTAGTTTAAAAGAAATTAAACCATTTTTTTCTTTTACCCTTGTCTCATCACCAGTTTTAACAAGATCCTTGCTTGTAAGCATGTGTAACTGCAAGTAAAGGTGGTTAATTACTGTTGTGTGTGGCAGACGCCATTTAAAAAAAGTGAGAACTCTCTCCTCCATGTCCAAAATTTCTTTTCCTGTGTATGCATTGTCACATACATTAATAATTTTTTGAAGTTGTGGTAAATCGTTATCCATCTCTTCAAATTTTGCAGCAACCCAGAAACAGGTTACAGCTGCTAATTGACATTTACCAAGAGGAAGACTCTGTAGCGAATTGGTGATAAAGGCGTCTGTTAGTTGGATTGATAGACACAAAGTTGTGTTTTTCAAATCGAACGCTGCGCAAACATCACGCAGCCAACGGGTAATAATTTTCCTATTTTTGTAGTTGTAGATAGTTCCCTTGAGCTTTTTGATATCATCAAGCGGGGCCATCTCCTTCTCCTTCATGCCCTCAAAAAGGGTGCTCGGTGAAAGCGTATCTCCCTCTCCAGGGTGAGATCTGTAGTCGATGGAGGCGGGCGGTCCAAATATTCGTTGAACGGAGTCCGCCGTTATAGTCGTCCGGATGCTCATTTCCTCCGCCATCGCCCAGCAATACAAACAGCAACTACTACTACCACCAAGAGCAGCAGCAGCAGCAAGTAAGTAAGTAAATAATGAAATAAATAAACAATTGCTCCGTTGCGTCCCTTGTCGAAAGAAAGAAATGTAAGAAAACAAGTGTTTGTGAAGCTTATAAGGATGATGGACACCCCACCCCAGAAAATAAAAATTAAAAAAAAGAGAGAGGAATAGTGGAAACTTGGTATTTACTCGCGTGTACTTATTGTTTCCTTTTTGTTTTTGTTGTGTTTTAATGTATTTATTATTTAATGCTTTGTAGATTATACGTAGAAAAAGGATAATTCTTAACGAAAGAAAAGAAAATCTTTACTGGTTCGGTAAGACCTAAAACACAATTCGGAGCACGCCATCACGGAAATATCAAATATCCTACGACACGTTACATAAGAGGTACGGTTTTGGAAAGTACGGTGTACTTTTTTGGGCTTCATGTCGTATCACATCGCATAGCCTTGCAATATCTATCATTGCATCTCAGGAACTCAGGATGAGGCACATCATTTTTTTGTAAATATCACTCACCAGGTGAGCAACATTGTCTCCGTTTTAACACAAGTAATTCTAACGAAAAAATAAAACAAAAAAAAAGAAGAAAAATCTTGCCATCGGTTGGTGCTTCACGTATGTGAGTACGCCCAGAACAGTCAATATAGGTATGCATGTTTGTATGTATGTATAATATATATATACATATATATATATATATATATATATATATATATATGTCCCTTTAAAAGCATCCACCGGACGGGAAAAAGGTCGTCTAACCAATTTGCTATTAAGCCAACTATTTCGGCCTTGTATTTTTTTTTTTAACTCATAACTCCTAACCATACTTTTCTAGTTAGCACCTCGGAAGCGATCAAGCTCTGCGTCAAGCCCTTCCTTCGTCACTGGCTGCTGTCGTCCACGTCCACGACCGGCGCCACCAGCGCCCCCGTGCTGTTCATTCTTATTGCGATTGTGCGCCTTGGCTACGTCGCCGCGTCGTGGCCTATCGCGCCGGCCGCTGCCGTTGTTATTATTATTATTATTATTGTTGTTGTTGTTATGCTTTCCTCGCGCGCGGCGCAGTTCCCGCAGTTCACGCAGCTCACGCAGGGCGCGCAGTTCACGCAGTTCGCGGCGCTCGCGGCGGCGCAGTCGAAGGCGGCCGAATCGCATGCCGCCGTCGCCGTCGTTGTGATTGCGGCGGCCGCGGCGAATCGCACGGTCCAAATCATCGTCCCGCGCGAAACGATCACGCGCCCCCTGACGGTACACGCCGCGATCGCTGAAGCGACGGCCCACCTTGTTGTTATTATTGTTATTGTTATTGTTGTGAATGCGACGGGTGCGTCGGACTTGGAACCCGCCACGGCCAAAACCCTCAAGCCGTGTGCGGCGCGCACTTACGACGAAACGCCGCGGGGCCGCCACGTCGTCATTTCTGTCCGTCCGGCGTCCATCGCGCGCCTCCGCGAGTGCACGAACCCGGCGGACATTGCGGTCATACAAGTCACGCAGGCGGCGTCGTTCGAAATCGTCGCGTCGCATCTTTGTTTGTTTGGTATTTTTTTTTTCTTGTTGTTGGTTACTTATTAGGTTTTTTTTATAGTTCTCTGTTTTTGTCTAGCTTTTTTTTTTCGCTTTGTCCCTTTTCCCTCACTCTTACTTTCTTGTGTTAGCAGTAAAACCTGAATCATGGGAAAGAAGAAGAAAAGTAATATGATACAAAGAATTGTGATTTATAATAACCATATAGTAGTTAAACATCAAAGGAAAAGGTACACACTTGTTCCATACACAAGGAAAACCTTCTGTATTCCAATTCTTTGATAAATCTGTACACAGTTCGTTGTTGTTTGTTTTCCTCCTTTTTGCCATAATCAAAATCAAAATAAAAACATTTTCTTCTTTACATTTACTTGGCGGAGCGAATAGCGTGCAATACGACTTCTCCCGTAGAATGACCTGTCAAAACAAATGAATCTGATCCTTTTATCGTGCAAGTGAGACAGAGACAATTGTAATCAGGCAGTCGAGTGACCACCCCGCCCTGCGCAAGATCCACCACATACACCGAGCCATTCTCAGTCGATAGAATAAATAATCCTGAAACAAAAGTTGCTTGTTTAACCTTTACCGTAATGGGAATGGTCACCATCAGCTCAATTGGATTCACAACGAAATGTGCGCATGTTGAAGAATAGATATCTTCCACACGTACATGAAATAAGTGTAACTGATCATCCACGAAAAGTAATCTTCTTGAGGGTCCGGCTGTCACTGCAGCGATGCGGCGGTTGTGCAAATACGAACTTCTCTCAGCATGTCGCATGAGACTCCAAAGCCGAATTGTGTGATCCTCGCCCGCGCTGAAGAGAAACTCATCAGCGAAAAAAGCACACTTAATAAGACCCGAGTGTCCAATAAATTGATTTGTCAAAGTCCAATCACACACATCATAGACACAAATAGCAGAATTTATTCCCGTATTTACAATCACTGCAATAGATTTCTCATCACTTGATACTATAATTTCTAATTCCCCATCCCATAACGTACCACGAGGAAGTGGTATCTCTGCAACAGTGAGGCCCGTATTAATCTCTTTACATATAAGTAGTTTGCCACCTCCCCTTCTGCTGAAAAGAATTTTATCACCAAGGAATGCAACACTCTGGACGTGTATAATATTACACTCTAACATTTCAGTACCATCAATAGGTTGAAGTACAAGTGTACCCCTATCGTCAACTGCGGCAAGGAGTGTTTCAGAAGAATTAAGTTTTAACTGAGTAATAGGAGCAGATGAAAGCTTAGCACTTTTACGCCACATGTTTGTAATACTTTTTTCCCTTGTGTTCTGAACAGAAGAAAGAGGTATGTCACCAAGAGACCATATCTTTACTTCATTTTTTGAGGTTGCCGCAATAATTGTACGATCTCTTTCCTGCATAAAAGTAAAATGTCCCGCAGGACAGGAAAGAGCTCCCACAAGTTCCCGGGAATAGGAATCCCATACAGATATATGTGAGTCACAAGCCCCTATAATAAATGAATCATCCTCTGAAAAGTACGCATATGAAACTCTTTCATCAATGCATGGTTTAAGTTCCTTAATGCGATTCCCACTTAGTGAGTGCCACAATTTTAATCCTTCAGTTTGCAAGGACAAAAATAAGGTTCCATTTCCGTTAAAGCGAACACTATCAACTGGTGTTAGGCCAGCATCAATTAGGTAAAGCAGTTCACCAGTGCCAGACCAAACCCAAATATCACTCTTTACACAAGAGGCAATAAGGTGACCATCAGAAGAAAAATTTACACAATGAATAACTCCACTATGTACCAGTTTTATTACTTCAGATTTCATTATTATATATAGTTCGTACAGGGATAATACAAGAATATTATTTCCAAAGAAGAATACATCCCGCACAGAGGCTTCTATATCAGGGAGTTCTGAAACAACTTTTTTGTTAGAAACATTGATGATTGAGATAAGTTCACGAGAAGGGTGACGAACTACAAGATTAACACCAAATACATCTAAGGCTTTTTCAGATATAGATGAACTTGTATCTTCAAGTAGTGTAAAAGAATGTATGGCAAAGTCCCACAAGAGAAGCTGTTCATCACCAATAACAACAACACGAGTCCCTGCTGCAATAAGTGCCCCACGGAGATTTTGATTTAGCTCAAAAGGCATAGATAATCGTGCTATTACTTTTTGAAAATCTAATGTTGAATAAATCTCAA
Source organism: Trypanosoma melophagium (assembly GCF_022059095.1). Lineage (NCBI taxonomy): Eukaryota > Euglenozoa > Kinetoplastea > Trypanosomatida > Trypanosomatidae > Trypanosoma > Trypanosoma melophagium. The sequence continues at coordinate 899,866 of NW_027125187.1, read as the reverse complement.
CTTCTCGTGCAGTTGTTACTGCAAGGTACTCTTTCCGAAGGTGACAATGTACCGGTGGGTGTTTGCATTCCAGAGAATGCTCGGATGTATCCACATCACCGCGATTCAATGGAAGAAGTACTGTATAAGGTACCTCTGACACTTCAACAGCCGCTCTGTAATACGGTGAGGCATCAGAACCCAAGAGAGATGATTGAAATAAAAATCCCTTATACAATTCTAAACTTTCAAGAGCACTATGAAGATCTCTACGACTGAGACGACGAATACTTTGTCCCATTGCTGAGGAAGCATAATCTTGACCCAACTCCATCAAAATATCACACGCATTTAAAAGACGAAAAATATAGTCAATAGCATAGGTACAATTTCCCTCATCTCGTTGTAAAAGTGTATCCATAATAATGGTGTCTAAGAGTAAATTATCAGCAGCATCAAAATTTCCATTAGTCATTATAAGAGGTCCTAATTGTCTAAAACAAAAAGACATATCTGTGCTTTCAGTTTTTATAAGCCTATATAAATGTGTTTCTACTAGTACACTAATGCTTTCTTGCATTTCAGCGTAGAGTGTTATAACAGCTTGACGTACCTCTGGGCCCGATAAATAAACAATAGAATCTTTGGTAACTCTTACAAGACCATCATCTGACATCATAAGTAGTAGAGGCAATGTCTTATGTCGCGTACATGGACCGAGTTCTTCACAAATGTAAAGAAGTTCAGATATGGGTAATGGTGATGCAGTGAGGCTTAGCAATATATAACGTACCGTGAGTGAATTACCTAATACTTCATATCGTTTTAATAGTTTGACCAGTAATTCTTCAAGAGTATCAGGTATTTCTTCTGTAACAAGAAATGCAGTGTCGCGTTCAAGTAATTCTTTTGGTAACCGCAGTAGAAATGATGCTGCGTATGTAGCAAAAGAAATACTTTCCGAACCCTCTTTTTGTAGAAATGCCGTTTCTAGTGCCTTGGCAAGTTCTAATGGACGAATAACACCCCCACCATTAAGACTACAACTACGACTTATACTACCAGTAGCACTAATCATGGTGTTAGTAGTATTCGTATTCGTATTACGGTGCTGACCATTCTTGCTATTATTACTCATACTACTACTACTACTACTACTACTACTACTACTACTACTACTACTACTACTAGAACTAGTAGTATCCATGTTTAGACCACCTACTCCGCGTTTTACGAGTTCTTCTAAAAAACGCTCCGCCCGTACATTTCTTGGTAATGCTGTAATAAGCACCTCGTAAGGTTGAGGAAGACGCTTTCGAAGAAGAGGAAGGAGATGACTCTCTGTGTTCAGCGTCACAATAACTCTAACTGTTGCTGGTAAACTTGAGGGAAGCCATTCAAGCACCATTGATTGTTGACCATCAGATCTATCCAAAACGTCAACGCGGGACACAAGTAGTAATACCATTACACCATTGTAGTTACATATCGCCTCACGCACAGCTGTAGCTAATTCCCCAACAGTGTAGTATAAACGTTTTGATTCCTTTGAAAATATACGGAGTAGGTAATAGAGAAAAACGACAAGATTTGACTTTTCATGACTAATACTATAGGGAATTACTCGAATAGAGTCTACACCAGCGTATCTGTCTGCCACCCAACAAAGAACCCGAGATTTGCCGAGTGTACCAGCACCGTAGAGAATCATTGGAACAGAGGTTGAGCCAGATGATGATTCCACATAATACACAAGATCATTGCACTTGGGATGAAGAGCACCAATGTGTTTCTCCCTATCTATTTTCTCCCACAATTCCTCATCAATTTCTTCCTCTGTTGAAAGTGAATCCATCGAACGAGGACGTTCTGAGAAGACTGTGTGAAAAGCAGTGTAAAGATCGCTCTGACAACGTACATTCCAGCAGTTTTCGCTGGTTATCACATCAGCAGCAGGGGCAGTAACATCATCTCCTGTAACAATACCTACAGTCATAAACCACTCATTTGGCGGAATTGTTGGTGTAACATTTAATTCATTATCCATTATCCCCGTCTCACATAAACTTGTTAAATCATATACATAAAGATGTTTTACACACCTGTACAATGGATCACGAATTCCACCAAGCTTATTACGCAATGGTGGCATAACAGGTTCTTCTTGACGTAACACATCCATTAAAGCACTGCGGTCATTATCATGCCATCTCTCAGATTGAGCAACAAGAGCTATACACCAGCTAAGTGAATAGTTTTGCATTTCTTTACATCTACGAACCTTGTTATTAATAACATCGTCTATATCCTCTTCGTCAATTGTTAGCGGAGCAATACGAAGTCGAAGCTTTGAAACAAAACTACTCACTACAGGTAATATATCCGCGCAGTACCTCCGCACCAGTTGTGGTGGTCCTAGTACGAGAACAAACACCGTTCTCCACTCGCGTATACTCCGCTCTGGTCCGTACGGGTAAAACCCCAGTCGCTGCAGTTCATCGTTGGCTTTACAGCAGCGGTCCAGTCGCTGCCGCCACTCCTCCGCCACGCCGCACTTCTCCAACTTCACCTCCCGCAGTGTTGGCACCGTCCTCGCGACGTTCCACAGCAGCCGGACGGACGGCGTCGAGATTGGATTCTCCGAGAGATCGAGATAGCCGAGAGAGGCATGGCGGCGGAGGAGGCAACACAACTGCTCCACACAGGCCGCGTCCAGGCCGTTCTTTCGCAGAATCAATTTGCGAATGCCAGTAAGACTGCTGAGAAGGGCAAGAAGGGCCCTAACTCCCAGATCTCCCAGGAACGTTCGGGAAACATCCAATTCTTTAATCATGAGAAAATCCGGTTTAGCCACCTGCTCCACCACATCTTTATTCGGTTTCACCCCATATGAGGCGCAGCACTCCTTGTAGAGGTTATGAGCGGCAGAAAAGGACATCGTCGCACCACAACGCAACGTAAATAAAATAACTGAATCCAAAGAAAAAAGAAAAAAAAGGAAAAAGAAAAGAAATAAAATTAAATAAACACAGACACCTTTTGGTTTTTCAAGAACATTAACATCTCAACACTAAGAGGATTTTTTCTCTTTTTTTTTTTGTAATATTCCCCATTACTTAAAAGATGAGGCACTGTACACCGTGCTCGCGCAAAATTGGAACAACATTGTCGTCCCCTAAACTCCTGTGTGATATTTTTACCGTATGTATGTACATAACAGGCAAAAGAAAAGCAAGTGATGTTCTCAACGAAAAACAGTCATACACTGAGAGTACCCTCAGGTACAATAAAGACTCACAAATAACAGATAATACCTTTTCATTAATTGTTGTAGAGTTCAAGCAAAGTTCAGCTAAACATCGTGCCGCTGTAATCCAACCAAAATGTGATGTCACCACATTTGTTAAAGCAAGAATCCGAAGATTATCCCAATTCCCTTGCCGTCTCTGTATGTTAGGAAGACGAAGTCCTTCAAGTGCGAGCATTTTAACGGGTTGGATCCCCTTCATGTATTCTAACAACTCGCCTGGTCTTACTGCTGTATAGGAAAGAGACACCCAATTCAGCGTCGCTATAGATGCGAGGGCACTAACCAAACGAAGATTCCGACATTGTGCAGCAGAAAGGAATTGCAAAGATGGATGATTATGCAATGGAGTTAAGGTAGTTACTCCATGACATGAATTAATTATGAGACGACGTAATTGCAAAAGTTGACCCAAAATATTAACATCACTATCAGAAATAGATGTTTCACGAACATCAATATCTGATAAGTTTTGCATTCCTCGTAGTGGTAATAGTGAAATAACCTTTGAAGAACAAGAAACAAGAGTTTTAAGTTGTTGTAATTCACATATGCCATTCAATTTGCCATCCATAACACGACTACCCCAGGTTACAAGATGTTCCACACTTAAAAGCGGTTCCAGTATTCTTCCTGTTCCTCTCTTATAGCGTTCTAGTAAGACACTAAACTCTACCGTTTCTAATGTTATAATATTCATAATAAGCGTATTATGCGATAAATTTTGCACAGAAAGAAGAATTTCCTCCAGCAATCGTATATTCTTGCAAATTACAGACACACGTGAGGGTCGCTTTGTCACAGCTGTTAGAAGCGCCAACTGCGACACAACAACAGGGACAGGGACAAAAGGTACGTGAAAATTAAGTTGCACACCATTTGGTACTACATTCATCATGACCATAATATCACCTGTTTCCTTTACGCACGGAAACCTTCCACCGGCTCTTCGCTTATGAAACGGTGTTGAAATAACGGAGAACATCGTTCTCGGGTGCAGGGCATACCACACACAGACAGCCCATTCATTTCCCTCTTCCACCAATCTCTCTGCAATGCCTACAAGGACATCAATACTTAATATCATGTGAACTCAGACTAATAATGATTACACACAGACAGAAATATATGCATGTATTTGTTTTCTTTTTCTTTTTGTTTTTCTTTGTTGTTTTCGAAAAGTGCATGCAAAGTCACAAACAGTTTTGTCAATTTCTGGAAAGGAAAGGTTAAACAAAAAAAATGAAAAAATGGAGAAAGATATATATATACAAGAAAGAATATATACCGACACCACCACAACTATCCATATTACCTCTCACTAAGAAATTTTCATTAAGAAGGCTTCCATTCTCATTTTTCTTTTTTTTTTTCTTCCTTTTTTTTTTTTTCTTCCTTTTTTTTTTTTTCTTTTCCCCCTGATCTCCTCTACCATGGTTTCGCACAAGTATGCATTAGTGAAAAATAAGAACAAATCAATAAACAACACAGGAATAAGTTAAAATGCATTTTACAAGTGAGCTTGTATAGCCCCAGGAACCCCCATCTTGTCAAACATCATCTCACGCAACTGTCTTGCCTCAGCTTCCTTAACAGTTTCTTTTTCAGTCTTAGGAAAAGGAACTAATTTTCCCGGGTTACAGATATTCTTGGAATCAAGTAGTTTCTTAAATTGCATTATTACCTCCAGACCCGTTTTACCATTAAAACGTTGCATCCACGGAACGTGTTCATACCCAATCCCATGATGGTGAGTTAAGTTCCCAGTATGATTAAGCATCTCATTTGTAGCACGCTTTTTAATTTCCAAAAAGAGTTTTATATCATTCTCATCATGTTGTTCACCAACAAATGTAAAATAAAGACAACACCCAAAACGATATTGGTGTGCTGTATGACAACCTATCCAGCCATTCTTCCCATTTTCCTTCATAACGGTCGTGAATGCCGTCTTCACGGCTTTCCAGCATTGGATAGCGTCTGTGTACATGACACTTGTCTCGAATACATCCGCCCATAAGCGATGGCCCAGTGCGAGATCTCGAAAATATGGTAAATCGTATTTTTTCTCTTGCCAAGACTTCCCTGGTTTTGCCCCAAGGCAGACTGCAGTAAAGGATTTAAAAATACTAGATAATTCACTTCGTTGAGAGTTTGTTTGATTCGTTGAACCTTCAAACCCTACAATAACAAGAGATAGTTTCTTGAGATCCCATCCCTTTACTTTTTCAAGGTATTTTTTAAGACCCTTACTCATTAGTGAGTTTACCATACCACTGTCCGTGCTTGAAGCAAAACTGAGTCGAGTGTCATCTTCATCGTATAGCCGCATTGTGCATGGATGAACTCCTTTTCGTGTACAGGTATGGAAAGCTGAGAAAGCGACTTCAAAGGATGGAAATAACCAACCCTCGTAGTGTTTTACTTCAGGAATACGTTCAATCTTAATAGTAGCTTCCGTAATAATACCAAACGCCCCTTCCGAACCCACAAACATAGCGTTAAGATCTACACCACATGGTCTTGAAGTCAGAGGTGTTTCCACAACTCCCATTGGAGTTACAACTTTCATTGCCAGCACCATATTCTCAATATCACCGTATTTGTTCGACATGGCACCACTACCACGAGCTCCAATCCATCCGCCCAGTGTAGAGTGTACATAGCTGTCTGGGTCATGTCCCACCATAAAACCATATGGATGGAGTTGTTCGTCCATATCTGGGCCCGACACACCCGCTTCGAAAACGGCAAATCCCGATTCCCTGTCAATACGCAGCATTCGTCCCATTCGACGCATATCAATAGAAAGAATCATTCGTTTTACTTCAAATGGGTTTGGTTCCACTCCACCAGTGACATTTGTACCACCTCCAAAGGGAATAAGGACGACATTATGTTTATACGCTAATTCCATAATTTTTACACAATCGTTATGGGAATTTGGCAGAATAATAGCATCAGGTGCACGATCAATCATTCCATTTCGAATACGCCAAAGATCCCGATAGTTTTTTCCGAATACGTGTGTGAGACGACTAAGACCATCAAGGTGAATTTGATCCTCTAATAGGACCTGACGCAGTTCACTGAGAAAATCCTGGTTTATAAACGGTTGAGGAAGACCCTTGATAGCCTCTTCCTCCGTAATACCAGCCGATTTCACAAGTACTGCGGTTCCACTTTTGTGGAAAACTTCCCTCTGAACAAATTCAAGTAGACCTTTCATGGGTTTTCCATTCACATGATAAACAATATTTGCATCCGCGTCGTACCTCAATCCTACATTTTTCTCTCCCCATCCATTCCATTTAATACCCTTGTAGGCGTCATTGCGGTGATCTCCCTTCATCTATTGTTTTACTTTTTTTAGGTAGATTAAATAATTAACAAAATCAAAAAAAAAAAAGAAGTGCTTCGCCTTAACCTAATTTTCTTTAAATATCTCCAAGTTGTGCAGAATCAGTAGAAAGTGAACAGAAAGAAATGGAATGTTCACAGTTGATACCCACATATTAACAACACGGCGAGACCATACAAGAAGAAGGAAAGAAAAAAAGAAAAAATAAATAAATAAACACATCGAAGAAAATAGCACCAAGAAAAGTAGAATGAGAAAAACAAAACAAATAAAGGAAAAAAATAGAAAAAAAAAGAATGGAAGAAAATAGGGGAAATGAGTTGAAAAGTTGTACAAGTACGTACCTAAACACTACCATAACCACTTTTTTTTTCTTAACTGGAACACTCCAAAGAAAGTTATTTCACAACCTTGGCATACCACACATGAGACGAATGATTCCTAGTGTTAATCCTATTCGCCATTCATTCCAGCGGTGTCGTGTCATTGAAAAATTATTCTCGTCACCCCTTTGTCCCAGTTCCAATATAGTCTTTCGCAGCTCACGAATTTGCGCGCATGACTCCTTGGGAAAACCACAACGTTGCATCTCCTGTTCCATACCACTTAGACAGAAAAGTGTCATTTGTTGATTGAATCCGAAAAACCCCGCCGTTCTGTGACGACGCTTAAAATCATGAGAACGAACATCTTGCCGCAATAATGGGAATATGATACCATCACGAATCGTATTAGTGTTTGTAAGCAACATTACAACGCGGTCAATTCCCATACCCCATCCAGCCGTTGGAGGAAGACCTACTTGCAAAGATTTTAAAAAAGTCTCATCTAATAGCATGGCTTCTTCATCACCGCTGCGTCGGTCCATTAGTTGTTGTTGAAAACGATAGTATTGTTCTTGTGGGTCATTGAGTTCGCTGTAAGCGTTACAATACTCCATACCATTAATAAAGAGTTCAAAACGTTCTGAAAGTCCAGGTATTGATGCATGTTCCTTCGCCAAAGGACTCATAAATAATGGGTGATTCATAACAAATGTAGGTTCTACAGTTCTATCAGTAATAAAAAATTCAATAAGTTTGTCAAACATTTTCGCTGCTGTTCTTACCAAAGGTAAAGGAATGTCATGTCGCAGCATTATGGCAGACATATAAGCAAGTCCTCTTGGAGTATTTAGTTCATTCGGTGGTGGAAGTTCTACACCTGCTGCCGATTGTATTTCATCATAAACATTTACACGTCTAAACGGTTTGCTTAAATCAATATCAACTAAATTTTCACCATTTTGTTGGGGGTAAAGTTTCACCACTGATGTCCCATTAGTTTTAATTGCCAAGTGACGTAGAATTTCCTCCGTCATAGGGATAAGATCCTCATATGTGTGATAGGCAGCGTAGAACTCACAGCTTGTAAACTCTGGGTTATGACTACGATCAGCATCTTCATTGCGGAAAACTCTTCCAATTTCGTAAACGCGTTCCATTCCTCCAACAATACACTGCTTTAAATGTAACTCGGGTGCAACTCGAAGATATAAATCAGCTTCATTGGCATTATGATGCGTAACAAAAGGTTTAGCGTTAGCTCCAGAAGCAACGGTATGAAGTATTGGAGTCTCCACCTCTATAAAGTTTCTCGCATCTAAATATTCACGTAATCCCTTGATGATTGCATGTCGTTTTTTTATTCTCTCAATAACTTCTTGGTTTGTCATCATATCAACAAAGCGGTAACGGTACTTTACATCATTATCCTGTAAGAGAGTAAATCCACGAAGATTAGGACATACCACCTGATCTGTACAGACATATGGACTCAGCACCAAAATATTAGAAGCACTAACAGAAAGTTCTCCTTTCTGTGTACGAAATGGAATTCCTTCCACACCAATAATATCGCCAACTCGCAGGGATGTTTTTAGTTTTTTTAGGCACTCACGCGTAAAGTGTTCACCCACGTGACCCACTATCTGCAACTCCAATCCATCTGAACGAATTGTGAGAAAGAGTATCTTCCCCATGTCCCGTATACTCGTCACGCGTCCAGCCACGCGCAGTCTCGTCTGTGTCTCCTTCTCCCCCGGCCCCAGATGATTATAACGACTTCTGATCTCCGCCACTGTGGCAGAGCTGCGGAATGATGTGTACGCCGCGGGGAAGTCGAGTTTCGTGCGGTTCGTCTCCCGCTGCCCGCCCGCCGTTCGTTTGTTTGGCGGTGATGCCGCGAGTGCCGCCGCCGCCGTTCGCCTTGCCGCTGTGCTGAGCAGCCGGAGGGAAACAACCGGGGGCCACCGCCGCATTGCCGCCGCCCGGAGACTCTGTTTCGTGATTACTACTCTTTATTTTGGGCGTTTGTTTGTGTGAAAGTAAACGGACATGCATATATATATATATATATATATATATATATATAGAGAGAGAGAGAGAGAGAGAGATTAAAGATGATAATGATACAAAAAAAAGGGGAGAAGGAAAATAATAATAAAAGTTCAAAAATGACATCCAATACATTACAGTATATAAGCAAAAGTAAGTTATTTTGATCCTGAATTTAGTTGGGCCATTAGGTCTTTTTTTTAGAGAGAGAGATTTCTGACAGTTACTGAAATTTTAGTTCCTTCTCCAACTTCCATGTAGGAAAAAAATAAATAAAATTAAACCAACAAAAACAAACCCAAATGGATTCCATATAGCTATGGACTCATCAAAACCAAAATAATTAATACACCAGAAAAACTCATGTTTGAGAACTGTTTATTCTTTCCTGTATAGATGATTTGTTTTATTTATTGGGTCTAGAAAGAAGACTTGTAGTACCATATAACCCCATTTCGTATGCATTTCATGGCATACTGATTACGACCATGTGTGCCACCTCCACTCTCTGTATGAAGCGTAATTTCCTCTCAAATGCACAGTAATAGAAAAAATATGGCGATTATTCCTCTTTTCTTCTTCTTCATATACAGGTGTGGAAGAAAGTACATGTTGAGGGTGCGCAATCATCAACTATCGGATAATACTAAAGTTCTGTGTCTAATATCAAGCGCGTGGATTGCCAAAGGAGTCCCTTTTGTCACTGCAGTGCACATCGCAAATAGGGGAACACAGAAAGATACAAATAGAGAAAAAACAACAACTACCAGCAGACTTTATTCTTGCTATTTCCCCCTGGGGGAAAAAAGAAAAACAGAGAGGAAAAAAAAAGTGAATGAAACGGAAAGTAAACAACAGTTAAAGAAAAAAAGAAAAAGAAATTATTCAATAAAATAAGAAAAACGTAGAAAAAACAAAAAGTTTGCATCGAACAAAGACGTTGTATGTGAACCTCTATATCTACTTTTTTTACCATTAGAAGCCCATAAACATAGAAAAAAAAAAGATGAAATAAAGTAAAATATGCAACTAACAACGCAATAATAAGCTAAAATTTGTAGTGCAAAAAGTAGAACTTAAAGGACAACGTCAACAGCATATGAGAAACCCCTACTACAGCCACAGTTCCTATAAACCACGCACGATTTAGTGTAGTCTTCCATATGTGCCAGAAATTAATAAGAAGATAGGCGGTTGACCACATCCCACCTAGCATTACAATAATCCACTGAAATACAGAAATTGGTATAGTGCAGAGGATTGCCATCGGTAGAAATATAAACATACTATACCCATAAAGACATAGTGTGTCCGTCAACGATACTGGAATTCCTTTGTATTTCATAATGCCCCACACAATGCAACCAAATCCAAAGCAATAGAGGTACATAACGATGCATGCCACAGAAGCCACAGAAAAATCATATTTCCACTTTTTATCCTTGTTAGAGCTATCGTGGCCAAACGCAATTTTACTCATAATATTACTTACAATACCAAGCGTCATCCATAACGTTGTGCATATCCAAAAGGGGCCGTAGAGATCTGGTTTACGAGATAGTGTAACACCAGCCTCCTGTAGATCATAAGAAGGCGTTTGCGCAGCGGGATTGCACCAATCACGCTCCATTAAAAAATCTGGAGGGTTTATCGGCACCAGAGTGTTACTCATACGTAAAAGTACGAGACGAGTATCAACGTCAAAAAACTGCTGGTAGAACTCAATCGTCCAAAATTTAGATGTTGGTGCAACCTGTTCTTGCTGTTGAATTGGAGGGATTTGGGTATTCTGCGGTAGAGGCGATGCTGGTGGCGGTGCTGCGGTGGAATATGAAGGTCCGCTATAAAACCCTTGTTGAGATGTATTTCCTCCAGAGCTGATAGATAAATCCTTTGATTGCCATGATTGATTCGGCTGCTCTGCGGTAGTGTATGATGCCTGTGTTTGTGCAAATGGAGTTATCATCGTGTTGTGTATCGGTACGGCAGCGGGTGATGGGGGATTCGGGCGGTTTGCGGTAGTATTAGTAGTAGTACTATTAGTATTAGTAGTAGCAGGGGATTTGGGCAGACTTTCCTCCTTAAAAGGATCGTCCTGCTGCTCGTATGGGTTTGCCATAAAGTTCCGTGATCTCTATTCTGTAGGATGGGAACGGGAGGATATACAATGGCATTAGAGATTTGAATAATAAAGAAGCGACGCAGCGAAAAGAAAAAAAAGGTGGGGGGGAAAAAGCAAAAATGTATGAGAGGGGGAAAAAAAACACAAATTAAAAAAAAAACAATGAAAAAAACAACAACCAAGAACCATAGATGTCAAGCAAAAAAAGAAGAGAAACGACATATTATAAGAAATCGCGAAAAAAAAGACGACATAAAGGGAAAAAAAAAGATGTAAAACAGAAGAATGAGAAAGAATATCACCACGGAAAAAGAAAAGTGTCTCACCAAATAGTTGTCGCGTCTTCATTTGATAAGTATCCCTTTATTTATTCATTATGCTCTTTTTTTCTTTTTTTTTCTCTTAATCCCCTCTCTTCATCTCCTTCTTTCTTCTTCTCTCTCTTTCTTTCCATTACAGAGGGGTAAAACCAATGCGTGACGAAAGAGCAGTAATGAGAATGAGTTTCATAGAATTTAATGTCAAATATATCAATATTAGCGTCGCCTGAGGCGCATTGTGATGGTGACAGCGCTGGCAAGCAGTGCGGCTCCACAAATAACACCACCGATACGCTTCATTTTGAGTTGCTGCTTCTCCTTTTGGACCAAACTAGCGTACTTTGCATCAATGGCCTCCTGAAGCGCCTTCTCCGTTTCCAGTTTTATCGCAGGATTGTTGTACCACTCGATCTGTGTAATGCCGCAGGTATCCGACAGCACAGCCTCTGTGAGCCGCTGCGCGTCCGCATCTGACAACTTGCATGAACAGAGATCGAGTGATTGCAAATGCCGCATGTGGCGTGCGTGTTGTGTGAGTGCACTTCTGCCGGTGTTCCCGACTGCGGCATTGCAGCCGAGATCCAAATGCCGCAGGCGTGTGCTGCGGGTGTGTGCAACGGCCTCTGCAATGGCGGCAAATCCAACATCGGCGATTTTATTAACGGAGAGTGTGAGGGACTCCAGACGCGATGCGGGCGGGAGAATGAGATGTTCTGCAACCGCAACTGCCCCCGCATCGCCAACGCCATTATCACTGATGTCCAGCGAGCGGAGTGTTGGGTGATCGCGCAGTGCCTTCGCGAGCAGAACAGCACCCGCGTCTCCAAGAAGATTGAACGCCAACTGCAGTTCCCGCACGTAATTGCTAGAGACAACACCATCGCAGAGAGTTGGAAGGCCCCGTGGGGTCAAATGATTGGAAACCAAGAAGAGTGATTCTATACGACTCTCCTGTAGTAAGTATGCCACATGCAGCAATGACTCATCAAGAATACTATTTTCATTTAAATCAAGGTAGCGTAGTTTTGGACAGTGCTGCATAAGCGCCTTGCAGAGGTGCTCTGCGCCTCGTGGTCCCATTCGGTTGTCTTTCAAATCCAATTCCTCCAAGTTGATCATTCGAGATATATGTTTATCCACCATATCTATCAAAGACTCGGCAGATATATTGTTTCCCGATAAATCCAGCGAACGGACGAGTGCATGATCACTAACCACTGTTGCAAGAGGCGTTGTGGTAAGATCATTATATGAAAGATCAATATCCACCATTTTGCCTCACTACGTCCACCAATACTATTATTACTTTGTTGTGTAGGAATAAATAAATAAATAAATAAATAAATAAATAATAATAATAATAATAATAATAATAATAATAATAATAATAATAATAATAATAATAAAAGATTCAAAAAAAAAGGAGTATTCGTCATAAAAACAAAACAAAAAAATTATAATCTGAAGGCAAACGCCGAGAATATTATATTTTTTTTCTTTATCTTCTCAATCACACAAGGGAACATAAACATTATATATATATATATCGCTTTACTCGTTTATTTTATATTACGTTAGTGTTGTTTTTATGCCGAAAGGTTAAGAATGGCAGAAGAACACCATTCCAGCGACCGATAGGCAATCCTCTTAAGTCCTACACGAAGTATGGTGCTGAGTTTCTTATTAACTGAAAGAATCTCCCCATCTGCATCATCTTTTTTCTCTGTTCCCACAGTACTGTCAGCTCTCAAAGATTCTTCATCCTCTTCTAATGATGTTGATGACAAGTCCAGGATACATTTTACTGTTTCATCAATTGTTGTGATAACACGCAACTCAGTACTTCTACTCAAAGGCAAAAACGGGCCTTCACGCTCCATTTTATCAAACTCCTCCACCTCTGCAAGATGCACTCGCAATAGTGCAATAAGAGCCGGTGGTGGGTGTCCATTGTAACCAATCCAACAGCGACCAACAAGATGAAGTGCGTACTTTGTTACAACTGCCGCCCGCCGCTCATCCCACTTATCACCGGCAGCTGTTATTGGTGCATCGAAGGGAAATGGTAACTTGTCATACTCATTATTCTCAATAACAAAGCCGTAGAACTGTAGCAGTTCCCAGTTTTGTAGAGGACCGTAACTCATCCATAACTCATGACCAACATCTTCAGCCTTTAAACTAGGTCCAATCTGCATTACAAAATCCCCGTTATTTGGTTCGACCTTCCGTACAAGCACATTAGAACGATTATTGTGATTAATCATATCCGCAGTTGGCACCAATGATAGTACAATTCGTTCATCAACACAAAGATTAAAGGCACGTGAATCAAAGGTAGCACGGGCCCACATTACTGCCTCAACGCTAAATTGATCCAAAAAATCATCTTTTGCAAGTCCACTGCGTCCTTCAAGAGCTTCATATATTATCGGTAGCACAGACATGATTTCCGTGTGAAATTGCAATAACTGCGCCCTCTTGGCTAACACATCATCTAACACATCGAGGCCTTCGAGTTCTGCAAGATCCTCCCAGTCCCAGAAACTTGGTACAGTAGGATACGCAGTAGGACATGATGATATCAATTCACGCCAATGTGATGCATCTTTTGCCACATAGCGTTCGTAAATAAGAGCAAGAACTAACAGTGGTTCATCATTGGTAAAGATATCAGATAATTCGGTAGAGGAATGAACAACTCGTCCAATTTCACTAAATTCCACAACAGTATCAATAAAGAACATGGAATTACGAGGTACACGCAGAAGATCTGCAAATGCCGGTAACGGTGTGTTGCAAACAAGAGAACCCTCCACTCCTGTAGAAGCGGGGATAACAAGGTACGGAAGATTATTGGACTCTTTAACGTTACTATCATGTGATTTCACAAGCGGTAAAGAATTTAACGGTTTTACTATCTTGTTAAGATGATATTCTAGTGCTTCATACAACTGAGATACGGTGTTTTTGTCACTCAACTGTTCAATCCATGATCGCAGTAACTTTACAGCAAGCTGTTCGTTCCATAAATCAAGAGGAGATTGGAAGGCCTCTAGAAAGAAGTTTGAAAGGTGTTCCCATAATACACGCTGGTCCGCCGCAATAATACGACAGATGCTCATCAAAGTAGCAAAATCATCACATTTCTTTATATTAAAATCACTAAGATTCAAATAAAAACGTTTCACTGCAGCACACTCACTTTCATCTAGTTTTACCTCAAACCACTTTTTCAATTCCACTTCCATTTTTTCGTTTTCCTTTTAAACTTTAGAGAGTACAAAGGTCGAAAGAAAAAAAGAAAGAAGAAAAAAATGAAAGATTGAGAAAACAAAAAGAAGAAAGAAAAAGAATACATAAGGTATAAAAAGAAAATCAAATAGATGATGATAGGTTTGTGTATAAATAGAAGAATCACCGTATTTCTCTTTATAACGAAGCAAAATAGTAGTACTGACTATTTCCACATCACCTTTTTCGTTTCCACTTGTTTTTTTCTTTTGGGTGGTGGGGAATTTTCTGCTGTAAATAGTATCCAATACCCAGTGAACCATTAGTTTTAAAAAGAAAAATGAAGTTTTTTAACCTCGCAAAAACGTTCTTGCAAATACGTATAGACATCAGGTCGCTGACGTCTTTTCTCAGCGTACTTACTTTTCTCATTTTCCGCTTGTTTCGCTGCTCTGCTGATCTCTCGTAGAATTCCCCATACAACCTTTCCTGAAACCCAATTAACCCCCCACATTGGCGCATGTGGTAACTTTGGGTCAACATTAATAACGAATGAAAGTCTACAGTGCGATGGGTTAAGGGCTTCTATTACAAATCCACCGTATTCCACATGAAGTCGTACGTATTCATTAGGCTTGGGTAGTTGAAATCCAGGTGGTATTGGGCCATCTTCGCGAAAACTACGAGAGACAATAATAACACGTTTGTTTAAAGAAAGATCATCTACTCCAAATCCTTCTAGAAATATATCACGATTTGTAAAAGGCCATGGTACACGAATAGCCAATTGGGATGCCTTATGAAATCGAGTTAACTCCCCTTGAACTGTAGAGTGAAAACAAAAAGGAAACCATTCAGTAAAGAGATCTGGTTCCATTAACACTCCCATAAGATATATAATACTGTTTGGCACTTCACCAATAACTTTGAATAGATGTGATTTTGTTTTTTCATCGTATCGATAATAGGTACCACTATCATTACTACCTCCGGACCCTACTAATCGCCAAGCTGTCTTATCAGCAATGTCATCAAGAAGCTGACGGCAGCATTCTACCTTCTCTACTGACACCTGGTATAATTTAGACTCACGAATAAAGCTCATAAACAGCTTGAGACTAAGCGAGGAGGGTGAGGCAGTAGCCAAGGTATTTACAGAGTTCGTCGGTTTGGCAATTACAGGTTCTAGCGATAGATTTGATTCTATAGATTCTGCACACATATTAAGTATAGAATTAATGGTTGATTGAACCTCAAAATGACGATCATTAGCAAATAACTCTTCTGCAAGTCTTAACTCTGAACGAACACTTTCCTGTAATTGCTTTGGGAGAAACATGATAAGACGCTTGCATAACTGTTCATCGAAGAGAACAGGAACGTTATCTGCCATATTGACGAAATTTGGCACACGTCTTGTCAAGAACGAAAAACACAAAAAAAAACAAGAGGGGAGAGAAGGCAAAAAAAAAAAAACATAACAACTAATCATAACAATAACACCAACAATTATTATTTTGTTTTTTTTCTCTTTATCACAAACGCAAAAACAGAGCATATCATTGGCTTCTCCATTTGAATCTATTTTTCTTCCTTCCCGTATGTACGTTTTAAAACTTTGATGGCATAAGCGCTCACGCCCCGCGAACAACAAAAAAAAAACACACACACACAGACACAGACATCTATATTTATATTTCTTCACGCAACAAAGAGACTTCGTTCATTTTTCTTTTTTTTTTTGTTCCTATTTCCCCTTAATGTTTTTTAGTTATTTTTCTTCTTCTTTATTCCCTTCCATTTTCCTCATGTGTACATTCTGCTAGGCATACCCCTCCCTTCTCACTCGGCGTCTCCCCCTTCGCGGATGTGGCAGTTTGCCATTCTCTCGAGTACGCCGACGACGGCGGAGTTGTCCTTGTCGCCCTCGCCGTGCTGCAGCATGGCCTGGAAGAGCTGGGCGTTGACGGCGGTGGTGGGCAGCGGGGCGCCGAACTCCCTCGCGGACTCCATCACGATGGCCAAGTCTTTGCTCTGCAGGGCGGCCTTAAAGCCGGGCTCGCGGTTGCCGGCGAAGAGGCGCTGCGGCTTCACGTCGAGCGTCCAGCACTGCGCCGCCCCGCCCTTCACCGCCGACACCACCCGCCGGCCGTCGACGCCGCACTTCTCCGCAAACACGAGCATCTCGCCCATCGCGACCATCTGCGCGGCGACCATGATTTGATTCGCCGCCTTGCACACCTGCCCGGCGCCGCTCTCGCCAACGTGCGTGATGGTCGTCCCCACCGCCCGCAGCACCGGCATCACCCGCTCCAGCGCCGCCGCATCGCCGCCGACCATCACCGTCAGTGTGCCGTTGCGGGCGCCAATATCACCGCCAGACACCGGCGCGTCCAGGCACTGCACTTGTTTCTCCGCCCACAGCCGCCGCGCAATCTCACGCGCCACGGAGGGCTTAATGGTGCTGTTGTCCACCACCACACTGCCAGCGCGAACCCCAGTACTCACCCCATTGTTGCCAAAGATCACCTCATGCACATCCTGGGAGTCCGAGACGTTTGTGAAAATCACATCCACCAAACTCGCAAGCTCCGCAGGAGAGGTGGCAGCATGAGCCCCTTGCGACACAAGCTCATCCATCTTTGACCTGGTACGATTAAATACCACAAGGGGGAAACCAGCCTTAAGGATATTTCCTGCCATAGACTTCCCCATGAGACCAAGTCCAATGTAACCAACCTTTAGTGACATCTTGAATTATCTGAAATGAATAGATTTTTTCCTTACGTTATTTTTTTTTTGTTTTATTTCAACGGAATACAAAAACACAAGCAAAAAAAGCAAAAAAAGCAAAAAAAGCAACAAAAAAATGGAAACAAAAGAAAGGAAAAACAAAGAACATTTGGAAGGTTCTCTCCCTCAAGGTAGCAAAACAAAAAGAAAAAAAGACTATGAAAAATTAAGAATAACAAGAACAGAATAAAAAAAAAAGAGAGCGATACCCAAATACACACAGCTTCAAACAAGGATAGTTAAAATAAAAACGAATTATCATTAGAAATAATATCTCATTACCAATAATGTAGGCTGTAGTTATGAAAGCAAGTAGAATTCTCGTTGTATATCTTTCTGTAAACCATCAAAGCACGCCACTAGGGGAATTTCAAGCAACTCTTCAACACCCATTGACTTTACAGATTCAGAAGTCCATGATTCTAACTTTGAGTGAAATACATTAAAAGCTATCCGGCTTATCCTTGGTGCAATACCAAGTCGTGCACGCACATTAGACATATGCATAGACATTTCTTTGGATACTTGAAACACAAATACACGCACCGGTAGTGGACTACAATTTGGCATAAACTCCTTTACCACACGAATGTACTGCATACATTCACTATGAGAAGGATTCGTATTATCAATAACAACACTCTTACCGGTTTTCCACCATTTTTTCATCTCCATCAAACATTTTTCTTTTGTTTTAAGTGTGTCACGATTAATATGCACGTATCCTGCCGGTTCAAAGAAACGTTTAAAAAATGTAGTTTTCCCACACCCAGGATATCCAACAAATATTACCATCTCTTGTGAAACACGAATAAATGTGGCTGGAGTTGGAATTTCAAAAATATTTTTTGTACTATCAGCAGCTGTTATGCGTTTCACCGTAAGGTTGTCATAAGAAGAAGGTAATTTCTTTAGTTCATCAGGTCCTACGCCTCCCCAGTCTATCTCACAAGACTTTGTTGAAAGTTTCAATAGTCGAGTGGAAAGAATTTTCCCAATACCACCCTTAGAATGTTCATGGCGTTGATGACAATGTTTGTCATCATTCTCTAGTAGTTCCGTAATAGGGCATTGGTAGATTTGCTCTGGAGTAAGAAAAGGAATTTCGATATTAAAGGCAAACTTGCGATCAGAACAGCTAAAATCTTTCTTTCTTCCTGCAAGAGTACGTACTTTCCGTCCGGCGGCATCCCCAACGTAAAAAACAAATCCGGGTAATTCATTATTTAAGGAAATTTCCTTTCCCAAAGCGGTACTCGAGTGTTCCTGCAATAATTTCCACATCCCCACATTCAGTTTTCGCCACACATCTTCCTTTGTAGAAACAAAGGCTGCTAATGGCATTTCTAGCACTTTACTCAATCCTATAATCTTCCGCTTGATAGCATCCGCTTTCTTTTCATTCCAACCCTTTCCACCTATGCCGGACTGATTGCTCAATACAAACACCATAAATCCCGCATCATGCAAGTAACGTAAATGCCGTGGAACTGTTGGCAAGAGCCATTTCCAATCCGTGGGATCATCACGTGGGAATACCGCTCCATTGCGAGGCATGATAAGAGTGTCATCCAAGTCAAAGGCCGCCACCTTAAGGCAGAGTTTCCCTCCAGGAACAACAGCTAGTGAACTTCGCACAATATGAGCTGATGGTAGTAACGCCAACACCGAATTATGAAGAAGACTCCAATCAGAAAAGGAAGGGATTGGAAGAATGTTGTCTTTAACAGATTTTGGTGAAATACTCCTGGCACGTTTCATCGCCTTAAAATCCTCTTCTTGCTCTCGTTCTTCCACAGAAATAAATAAATAAATAAATAAATAAATAAATAATAATAATAATAATAATAATAATAATAATAATAATAATAATAAACAAAAGGAAATCAACTGCAGTGCGTATTCAGATGATTCAAGTAATGAATCCCTAACCGCTACTTTCTTCCTTTCTTTCTATCTATCCCCCAAGCAAAAAAAAGGAAAGAAGAAATAAAAGTTAGATGTTGTATTTCAATTCGCTTTTTTATTATTATCTCTTTATTTTTCTATCTTCCCTTCATTTTTCTTCTTGTTGTTCTTTTCATTCAGTCCCTTTTTTTTTTTACTCGATGTCTAATTTTCTCTTTTCTTCACCCCTCTCTCCTCTCTCATTTCTTGTTTCCTGTCACATGTATTCTTTTTTTGTTTTTTGTACTTGCTGTGAAGCCCTAATTTCCTGCTGCAATATTTCCATCTTTTTAACCACACCAAAGGTAGCCTTAAAGACCTTCTTCAACTCATCCGGGCCCATTGCCAGAAAGACCATCACATCAATCTCCTCCCGTTCCACTATGGGTGATAACGAGCTCATTCCTCTCTTCTCAAGATGACGTTTCAACTGCTGTACACCAGCTGCGCCCTCTGTGCTACTGGACGCTGTTGATGTTGATGTGTTTGGTGTTTTGGATGATTTTGACTGACGCACATTATCTTTGGGAAGAACATCAGGGGGAAGTGTAGCGGCACTTTGGGCGAGTGCACGTGCGAGTCTACCGGTGTAAAATCCATTTGCCCAACTCTTATAGGCATCTAGTACTACCTCTGAAGTCTTCTCTACGGCGGTGTTGGTGAATAGAATCTCCTTCATAATCTTCTCCTCTAACATTGAACTCCATTTATTCATATCCCGAACAGTGTCTGTAGATAAACGTCTACCAAGTCTACTTCGCAGTTCTTCCAACTTTTCTATGGTTTGTTGCAGTCGCCCAATATACCCATCCGCACCACCGGGAACTTCACCATAGCACGTTGTCAGTACGCGCTGCGCCTCGGGAAACTTCTGCAGTACAGTTGAAACCCGTTCGAACAACTCCTTCACATGCCACACCTCCAATAAAGGAGAACCGCTTGGTCTCAGCGAGGCGAGAAGGTCCGGCAGCAACAACAGAGCGGCGGCATCCGCCTCGTGGACAACAAAGGGCAGCCAGGGAAAGTGTACACCAGCAGAAGGACCTACAAAGAGAGCCTGAAATGCAGCATCATATAAGAATAACCCATAGGACTCAAAATGTTTCAATTTATTTTTACGCTCCCGCCGCCATCTCTCACGCATTTGTGTGAGATCACCACTCGCCACAAGTAACTCTCGGCTTTCAGCAAAAATTGAAACCCTTGATCCATCCTCTATTACAAGAAGATTGGTCTGTGGTAAATCAGCAAACCCAATCGAACTAGCTGTGATTTGTTCATCATTCTCACACAGAGCTTTCCTCATCCCTGCACAAAAGTCACCATCTGAAAGGAATGCAGCTGTTAATGGACTGCACGCTACTTTTAACTGTGGTAAACGATTTACTAGTTCTTTTACAACGTGAGCAGCGAAGGGGTGTAACTCTGGAATGACTAAAGTTTGTATGCCATCAAAAGGGATCCCCATACCACCACGTTTCAGAGAACTACTTAAAACATTATCGGCAAAATAGGAGGCCTGTGATGCATTCTGTGCAAAAGGAATACCAATAAGAGCACTTTGAGCCTGACGAAACGAAACATCATCACCTTCTGTAGAAGTAAGCAAGTAACTACCATTTGTTAACGGTGCCTCACCCTCAAGTGAGGCATCAACAAGTAGTGTTGCGTGTCTTCGGCTTTTTTCAAAATCACAAGTTACGTACAAACCAGGAGGTGCATGTCGCAGGTAGGCCGGTGTTCGACGAACCGTGTTAATGAGGTTTGGCAACATCTTGTGGCACACCTGAGTAAAGCGCAACATCTATCAGAAAAGATGATATTGTGGTAAGGGTGATTTCGTCTGTGTACGCCCACTCTCGTACGTACGCACTTATTTTTGCGCGTTTGTGTGCGTATATGACTGTGACTAGAATGAGGAAGAAACATCCATTAGATGAATGTATAGGAAGGGAAAAAAAAAAGAAACAAGAACAACTCTATATTGGTATGGGAGTAAAAAAACACAAAGAGAGAGAAAAAAAACGAAACAAAGAAAAAAAAAGAGTGACTTCCATGTAGACACCAATGTGGATCTGTGTAATTATGCACGTTTTCTTTTTGACCGCAGGAAGCGAAAAATAACATGGTATTCCGGAGACATTATAAAAGCAGGGGCAGTGGTTCTGGTAATGATGTGATTAGTTTCTTTTTTTTTTCTTTCGCTTTGCCTGCCCTCACCATCTCTGTTTTTCCTCTTCCACTCGATACCTTTCCTCACTTACGCCAGGGTTCTTTAGATGATTTGGCGTAGTACCCGCCCATTACACCAAAGAACACACCAAGAACTGCACCAAACGTTGTGCCGCCTTCATTCTTTCCGCCTTCAAATACAACAAGCGCACCACTCACCGCTGCAGCTGAAAGAGTAGCAGCAGCAATTGTTGAGCTCACCGGTGTGACAAGGAGGTGAAAGATGCCGAGGATTGTAACGCTGGTGGAAAGTGCAGCAAACGACCCCACAACAATCTTATCTGTAAACCGTCGCTTTGACAGCTGCAACGGAGTAAAATTATTAGAGACCGTTGTAACTAAAGAACGATGACGTAACATCAGAATAGACCGATCGCCTTTTTTTCTTTTTTTCTTTGTGTGTGTCTTATTTATTTTTTGCTTTCCTTTTTCGTTTTTTTTTACTTGTTGTTAGATCTTGCCTTAATTTTATTCTTCTATGGGGAAAAACGCAAAGAGGCGCCCCTGATAAATTCTCATTCAAAAATAAAGGATAGAGAATATATGTCATGAGAATAAAAACAACAAAAAAAAGGGAAACATAAACAGTTAAGTAATAAAACCAAATCTGTTTTTTTTTTTTTACCCTTCTTCTTTTCTTTTTTACAAGAAAAAAAAATTCACTTTATGCTGCTTCTCCTGACAGTTGAGAAATATGTATTACACGTATTTGGAATTTATTCTTCCTTCTCTTTGTATTCACTACTCTTTCGTTCTGCTGATTGTATCGTTTTTTCCCATTTTTTTCTTTTTTTTTGCTAAGGGAGAAGAAGAGGAAGGGTTTACTTCAATTCAGGCAATACGAAATTAAGAGATATCTGGATGTAGAATTAGATACGCTCTACACAAAGTGAATACCATTTGTTGTAAAACGGCAAAGAAGATCTGTAATAGCCTCTTGATCTAGTACCCGTGCACGTTTTTCAAATACCGGATTTTGAATCACTGATTCCAATAATTCTTTGAACTCTGCGAGACTCTTCACCTCTTTTGCCCCCTCCATCTTTTGGTAGCTGCAGTACTTCTCATACAATGTCTGTAGTGCATTTTTCGTACGAAAGATAGATGATACCTTCTTATTTTTTCTGTTAAAAATGAATTTAACAAGTCCATCCCATTCTTCGAAATCAACATTTGGGGCCGGATGTTTTGGATCAAGACGAATAACACTTGATTCTACCTTTGGTGGAGGATTAAAACTGTTCTTACTGATTTTCATTAAATGACTGCAGCGTGCCAGTAACTGAGAATTCACAGAAAGACGGCAATACGCCTCTGAACCAGGCTGCGCACACACACGAAGCGCAAACTCTCGCTGAAACATCAGTACAGCACACTTAAATGTCGGTTTTTTCAGCAATTTGAAAACAAGAGCAGAGGAAATGGCATATGGCACATTAGCCACACACTTATCAAAGAAAGGAAACGCATGATCTAGACAGTTTCCACGAATCACCTGTAGTTTCGCCGCGAGTGGGGTGTTCTGAAATCGCTTGTTTAGTTCTGCCACCATTCGAGGATCAACTTCAAACGCAATAACTCGTTTAGCCGTTTGGAGTAATTTCTCCGTGAGATTCCCTGTTCCAGGGCCAATCTCCAACACCACATCGGTGGGTTTAATCGCCGCCTTCTCAACAATAGCGGCAATAACAAGCGGATTCTTCAGAATGTGTTGACCAAAACCCTTATTAAAGACCATACCACTTTGACTGCCGCCTGTTTTTATTCCAACTTGCTTCTCGCTCTTCTTCGATGCTTTGCGTGTAGAAGTCTTTCCAAGTGTTGTCACTTCCGTCGCAAACTTAAGTTTCGCTGAAGTTGCGTGCAGCGGGGCGGCGCTAATGACGCCCATAGAAACACTACGCGGCTCCTTCGGCATCCTACAAACCCCTATGCGTGTTCTAAAAAAAATATATATGTATATATATATATATGAATTAAAGTGCATATAAAAGAAAAAGGCAAAAGAAAAGTAAACAAGTATACAATTTTATAAACAAAAATAAAAGAGACAGACAGAGAGAGATAGAGAGAGAGTTTTAAAAAAAAAAGTAAACAAATATATATATTATTTTTTCTCGAGAAAAAAAACGATCGTTGGCATCTCTTCAATAGGAAAAAAAAAGAGTTCTTTTTGAAGATCCTAAGAATAGAAATACTGAGACAGATAAATAGGCAGACAGACATACAAAGAGAAAGAGAGAATGAAAGAAAGGTTTAACCATCACAAAGGAAAGCACACAGTACAAGAGCTACAAAACCACCTACGCCACACCGTTACGGTCATACCGATTGCTCATCTCTGGATGCACAGGAATGACAGCAGTGGAAAAAAAACCCTCTCGGTCATCCAAATTTCTTGATGGAGTTAAGGGCTCTACAACAGTGGGTGTCTCGCAATAGACTACGGAAGCATTGCGTGGTGATACATCAGGTAGGGAACAAGTACCACAGGAACCAAGAGCAGCAAGACTTGTGCCGACACCAGTAGTCTTGTTGTTGTTGCTGCCATTACTATTCCTCATGTTGTTAGTGGGATACTCACTTGACATTCGCACGTCAGAACTCCAGCAGCTTTTCATAAATGAGACTGCCTCCGTAGTGGCAGTTGGAGAAGTCTCAGGAATAAGATAAAATCTTGGAGAATTACCATCTTCTACAAACTGTTGCAGAAAAGCGATTGCATCCCGCGCAGAAAAGCTCATTTCCGGCTACACCAAATGGAATAAATATTCTTTTTTTTAATCTGTGTGTTAATAACAAGAGAAGCAGAGACGCACAATTAATCAAGTTTCTTCCAACACCCACCATTTACTTTTTATTTCATATTGTTCCCATCAAAGCTTTCTCTTTTTTTTGTTTTGCATCCTTTGCAAACATTATCTTCACCTGCATTCTTCTTCGTTTGTTTGTATTTTTTTCTTTTCTTCTTCCCTCCACTAAAGAATGTCGAAAAGTCACTGAGTTTAAAACCCCCTCCCATAGTATTCATCATCTTTACCTCCGACATCCCCTCACCTTTCTTTTGCGTGTGTGCATGTCATGAGAAATTCAGCACATAAAAATACGTGCTTACTGTCAATTACAAGAAAGAAAATAAAAACCAACTTTTTTTTTCTTATGAAGTTTTACACGGTATTGTCCAACCTTTCCACATTAAATCCGTGTGTTTTAACATCTGCTGTCTTGTCATCAACATTATCATCTACAAATGCCGGCGCAGATTCATCCTCTTTTTTCGTTAAAGAGAGTTTGTCTACGACAATACCACTATTAATTTCGCCATCTACAACTCTGTGACACGCAACCCCATTATAAATATTATTCTCCTCTGTTGCAGATACACCATTTGTTTTTTCACTAATAGGACTAATAGGGGATGCACCTACAGGTGCAGGTACAATTGTTGCTGCTTCTGGTGGTGTTGGAGGTGGCGGCGATGATGATCGGATGGGTTTTGGTGTCTTACATGCGAAGCACTTTGCTGAGTTGGGTTTATTCATATATGTACAAATATGACACGACCATGTTGATGGTTTCACCTGCGCTGGTGAGTCCTTTGCTGATCGCCTAATTGGACTAATTAATATAATATCCTCTGGACGTGGTTCGATGAAGGTGACTTTCTTATTTTCCACCTCTATAGATCGCAGTAGACTCCTTCCTGTACACTTCTCCACTGCCCCCACTAGCGTGGTGAGGCTGCGGAGCTCCGGATCGTCGGCGAACATGCGTGAGTACTCCAGCACCGTGAGCCGCGCGAGTCGGCGTGTGCGCCGCTGCTCCTCCGTCTCTGCCCTTGCGGCCGCGAGGCGCACGAGTTGGGCGTGCAGGGCGGTGTCGCGGGCCATCGCGCGGTGGAAGGCGTAACCGCCGGCGTCGACGAGGCGCTCGAGGAGGCGGAGGCGCCGTTGGGCGGCAAGCGGCGGGGCGTCCGTGAGGCCGTCGCGGAGAACCGCGAGGACAACCGCCGGGTGCCGCTCCGCCAGCGCGAGGGCCTCCGCGAGGGACCCGCCGGCCGCGAGGGTTGCGGAGACATGCAGCCGCAGCCGCGCATCCGCGAGTGTCCGCCGCAGGAACTCCATTGCTCGCCACCGCACAAGCTAGGAGAAACTAGGGAAATAATAAAAGAGAGAAAGAATAAGAAAAGAGATTACTTGGAGGGCAATAAATGCATAGATTGTAATAAAGGTACAGATATATATATATATATATATATATATATATTACTGTTGGTTACAGTCCATCTGGTTGTAAAAATAGCTAAATACTGTGTAACTTTTTGTTTTTTTCTTGCTTGTTTTCGTTTGTATAGTCACTCAGGGCTCCGAATCGTGCGTTCTCGGCGCATCCGTTGTTCCGCTCGTCGGCGTGCTAATGCAGTGAAATTTGCGTCTACACCCGGTTCCCACACTGGTGAACTCATCAAATTCCTGTTTTCCACCAAAAATTGCTCATTTCTTGCATTATTCTCCACTCTAGACTTCCACCTGGGCGTCCGTAAAAAATCCCGGCGGAGGGCACAGTGCTCACGCACGGCATTAATATGCGCCATATCGTATGGCGTCCTATGCTGCTCACTATTATCAAGGTATTCACGTTCAAATAATTGTAGATCGATAACTTTTACTCTTTCTGCTTCCTTCTGATGTTTCTGCTGTTGTAACTTGTACGTTGTAGCATTCGATGTACTTAGTCGAGTGAGGTCAATACGACATGCACTACTAGCATAGGGAAACGTGGTTCCTTGCGTCAAAGATGTCTCTTCTTTCCAATCTATTCTCCTGGCATTTATTATTATTACTATTATTTATTATTATTATTATTATTATTATTATTATTATTATTATTATTATTATTATTATTATTATTATTATTATTATTATTATTATTATTATTATTATTATTATTATTATTATTATTATTATTATTATTATTATTATTATTATTATTATTATTATTATTATTATTATCGCAACTACATGTGAGACTCACAAGTTTGTTTTGTGAAATGCCAAAAACCCTTCTTTTTGAAGGGGATTGACCATCCAAAGAGGCCTCATTGAGCATAAAGCAGTTTACTGCTCTGGGACGTAACGAGAGAACATGTTATTTGTGAGGAAATTAACAATACAAAAATAATAACAAGTAATAGAAAGCAAGAATTTCAATATGGTTAACTCAAGTCAGAATGAATTTTTCTCCGACTCAAATTCCCGTTTTTTTTTCTTCTTGACTTTTTCTCATTTCCTTTTTGCTCTCACTCATTGTTTTTCTTTTATTTTGTAGTATATTAGCAGAGGAAAAAAAATAATAATCAAATAATATCATTTCTGCCCAAATTGATACTTTGGGAGTGACTCCGCATATGGAGCGGTGTGTACACTACAAAGCGGTTGGTCCACTTCCCCGTGCACTTTTCGCAGTTCCGGATGCAGATACTCCGTGTAGCGTCTAGTATACATATCGTAGAGTGTCATTAACAGAGCTGCTGGTACAGCATTCAGAACAGGACGACCAGTGAAGAAACCATCGTATATTTTTGTAATACCATGTCGTGCTCGTATTTCTGCAATGTATGAACGATACGTGATAGTTTGTCTTCGTGTCGCTTGATTTCGAAGATGTAATTGATACTTCAGAGACATAAAAGGATATTGTAGTAGTTGACCCAAGAAGACACCTAGATGACAATAGAGGAAAAGGAGAAAGTTGTTATGATAAACACCATCGTAACGAGTTGCATTATATACACCAAACTGAGCAGCATATTGTACCATTCTTCCACATGCTGCTGCAGTAAAGCCGCGGTAAATACCGAGTAATACAGAAGGCTTTTCACGCAAGGCTGTCTTTAAAACATCGCCAGCGTTCCTAAACTGTTTTGGGACTTCAAGCACATCCGCGGTGGCGCGGAGCACATCATATGGGTGACGCACCGCAGCATACGCAACACCTGTGAGACCCCCAGCAATAAATCCTCTTATCGTATTAGTGTTTCTATTCTTGTTCGTTTTGTTAGCACTCAATGAGAGTGCATTACGTAACGTTGTAAATACGGAAAGAAGAAAAACATACTCTGATGTGCTTAAGAGTATAGAGTGACCAGTAAACCAACGGGTACTAAATAGTGTACGAAAAAAATGTGCACGTTTATCCGATGCGTAAATACGATTGGATTCACCTGGTACATCTGTTACAAAATAAAATGATTCTAGTTTTGCGATAGGCTGTTTTAAACAAGCAGTAACAACAGAAACTGCTAATATGACAGCAGTGTGTTGAAGTGATGTGAGTCGCGGTTCTGTATACCCGTGGACACGCAGAAGTGGACCTGTGAACTCCGCCGATGTGCGGTAGCCGAACGATGTGTGATACCCCGCCGTGCCGGTAGTCGCCTGCATGGCCGCTTTACCACTCCTTTTTCATTATTAACGATCGCATAGAGAGAAAGAAAGAAAGAAAAAGAATAAGAAAGAGGATTTAATAATAATAATAATAATAATAATAATAATAATAATAATAATAATAATAATAATAATAATAATAATAAGAATAAGAATAAGAATAATATGCTGTCATTAATTATTCCATACAAAATCACCATTAGAATAAAGACCAATTACACCCATCAACAGAGCGTGTACACTGGGAGAAATCTTGTTCCCCCTTTTCTCTTACTGCCTCTTGTTCTGCAGTCATGCAAGGGAAGGTAGAGAAAGAATCCAAAGAACGAAAAAAAAAAACAAATTGATTATAGAAATGATAAACATTCTTCACTGTTATTATGCATTTTTTGCTGCATTTACTGCTGTTTTTTTATTTAATGACTTTAGTCTTTTTTTATTAAAGTATTCTCATAGAAGTTCGTCACTAATTGTCACCTTTTATGTCACGTCAAATTACTTTTACGATATGTGCTTAATGCCTCCATCATGCGTACCCGCACGTTTGTCATCCGCTCCTCCAGTTCCACTAGAGCAAGATCTTTTTCCATGCAAACGCGTTGCTCTTCATCTAGTCGTTTACGAAGTGTGGCAACTTCATCAGCGAAACCTTCAATAGATTTATGTAATTGAGTCACTAAAGAAGAAGGTAAAGTATGCTGAAGATTGGGACTTTCCGAAACGGCCTTATGTTCTAAAGGTACGGCAGATCCACGAGATAATCCTGATTGTTCTTCATCAAATGTACGCAATTACATTATATCATTTGCGTAAATATCTATAGTTTTTTATCTGCCATTTATGGGAGAAGTACTCTGAATTATTGTAGTGCGATGTGGCGTACGGTGTGATGGTGATACTATCAAACAGTTGCTGTGCCTATTATAACTGTTATCTCTGGTGTTTATATTGGTATTGGCGTTGATATTTTGATTGATGTTTGCATGTACACCTGCTGCTGCAACAGCGAGGCGATATTCCTCGGCGAGTTTATCAGACGGTGTAGAGTACATTTTCTGTCCAACAACACCGTTTATATTATAGGGAATACACCACTGTTTTATCTTAGTTGTTGTGGTGGTGGTCGATGATGATGGTTCCCCGCAATTAAGAGAGAGAGAAAGATGACTTTCCTGCTACTCCAGATACAGTCAATAAGGTGTCTAGTATAAAACAAAGAAGGAAGAAAAGAAAAACAGATGTATATACATGGCAAGAAGAAGAGTAGAAAAAAGAAGAAGAGGAGGAGGAAGAAGAAAAAGAACAAGATAAAATGAAAGGAACAAGAGTAAGTGACATACAACATGCATAGACACAAAAAGACACTCAGATATGTACTTTCATCTCATTATATATATACTTTCATTTCTCTTGTGTGGGCATTCATAAACCCACCCACAAGCCTTTTATCCCAGATCTAATAGAATACGCAGGAAGAGAAATGGATAAATGGATGATTCAACACATATCGCAGTTTGCCTGTATGCATGCATGTGTGAATGTATGCACAAACGTGTCTAAACAAGAAAGAAAGTAAACTGTACCTGAGACTAATGAAAACTAACATAAAAGGTGACAGTACCTGTCACCAGATCCAAGACTTGTTGGAAAGACAGTGCTGCACAATCCCCTCCTTTCTAGAAGAAAAAATTTCTTCAAATAACTCTCTTACATCACGCTCAGCGTTTATGAGTGGACGATCTAAACGTCGCCCGGTTCCAAGATCAACTCCTGGCTTCATTTTGAAACTCCTAAGAGCCACACTTGCAACAGACGGTCGCTGTTTCTCACCTTGTTCTTCTTCCCCTTCTTCTTTAATACCATTTTGGTTTTCTTTTGTCTGTTGTTGTGGTGGTGGTGGTGTTGAAGAGAGCGCTTCTTGTTTCTCCAGACCAAGAATAGCGAGAAGCCGCTCAAGCTCTGTTGGCTGCAGCACCACCACCAGCGGTTCAGCAAGTACTACCAGACGGGTTGGCATGGTATCTGGATTTTCCGATAGTGTGGAGGAATAAACGCTATACCACGCATCCAGTGCCATGGCGGTGAGTTCACTTTTAATACGATCTTCCACGTCATCGTGCCGTCCATCCCTCTTCCCGGCGGAGTTCTTCTGCGATGCGAGCAGCGGGGGTTGCTGTGGGGCGGCGGAAGTGCCGCTCTGTGCGGCCTCCGTGCCTGCGGCGGTGGGCGCGGCTGCCATTAAATACCGCATGGCGTCGTGCAGCGGGTGGGCGGGGCCCTGGCGGGGGGAGTCCGCCGCTCGCGTCTCCGCCTTTGGCGTGAGTCCGAGTCGCTTAAACTCCCGCACATGTGAAGAGTTGCAGTAATATCCAAATTCATAGTCGCGTGAGAACTCAAAGAGTTGTTTATCCATCACCAGTAATCGTTGCTGACGTTCTCCTCGTTTGATGATACGATCTTTTGTAGATGATCCATCGTTTAATATTTCCGTACGCATAGAAAGCATTAAGGGAACACGCAAATTTCGAGGATTTAAACTATCACCTGAAACACGTAGGGAACTACACCAAAGTAACCAAACTCGATTGGCATCATCAACTTTAAAATTTAATACCATTCGGGTAATAAGTTTGCGGTCTGTAAAGTAAACGTGATCAACCACTTCACGGCAGATACGCTCTAGTCTGCCTTTTGATTCATCTGCAACAAGAGAAAGTTCACTTAGATTGCAATCCCCATCAAATGTGGCTGAACGAACATGAACCGGAGCTTGACTATCACCCAAATTATGCTTATTTGTCCGTTTATATACTACTGTCATAAGAGGAGACCACATTACTTGTAGTTGTGCATTTCTTCTCGTCGTGGTTTCACCTTTGGGAATAACAAACTTTTGTAGAATTCCATCAGGTTTTCGAGTATGACCAAATAGAAATTCACGAAGCGTTTCCGCTGTAAAATACTCCATATATGTAAGAAAAGACTCTTCTGAAGCTTCCCTACCATCTTGTGGGACACACGTTGTAAGAAACTGTGCCACCACATCACAACCATTCTGTGTTTGACTGAAATGCTGATAAATT
The DNA here is from genome assembly GCF_022059095.1 of Trypanosoma melophagium. NCBI lineage: Eukaryota > Euglenozoa > Kinetoplastea > Trypanosomatida > Trypanosomatidae > Trypanosoma > Trypanosoma melophagium. The sequence continues at coordinate 868,667 of NW_027125187.1, read as the reverse complement.
GACTGCGCATCTAACATTCTACCTGGATGTTTGTTGATTTCTTTTGATTCTGCATCATATGTATACCACGCTCGAGGAAAATTGTGCTCATATACAACAGTATCGGGTAGTCTGACACTCTTAAGTGCACTCTCACTTCCCTTGTTCTTCTTCCATAAATGAACATAAAGGAGTGTTCGCAGCCCATCGCCCTCAAGTGCGTGGAACTTTACCCAATCATTGCTGTACTGTACTTTAGTCCCAGATGGTGATATGTAACCTTGGCGGTATGTTGGCACACCTGTGTGGGATGCTCTTCGCTGCATCTCCACCTACACGTGTTTGTTTTTTTTTTCGTGTTTTGTCTTGTTTTTTCTTTCTTTCTTCCTTTTTTTCGTTGTCTAATTTCTATTACTCTATTTTTATTTTGTTCTAGGGTTGGTTCTAATTCGCTCTCGATCCTCTACTTCCTTCCCTCTCTGACCTATGCAGCTCTATCAGGATACAAGGAGTGGTTGTTCAGTCAACGATAAGAAAAAAAGAGACACCATGAAAATAGAAAAGTAAACCAAAATAATAATAAAAAATAAATAAAAAAAAGATGGGGAGGACCGATTAAAAGGGAAATAAGGTGTGAAAACCCTTTACCCAGACAAAACCACACAAATTTCACACGCTTACTAACACACACACACACACATGTACCAGTGAAAATAAGAGAAGCGTGTTCAGTTTCCGTCTGTTGTTGTTGCCGTTGTTTTTTTTCTATTTTGTCTTTCTACTTTTCATTCGTAACCAAATCAGAGAAACGAAAGAAAAAACAAACAAACAAAAAACAAGCTGTACAAAGAAAGTGAACGCAGGGCAGAGATGATGCCACCACCACCACCACCAACAACAACAACAATAATAATAACAAAAAAGAAAAAAAAAACACACACACATAAGATCTGCTTCTAATCTTTCCTCCTTCTTTTCTTCCGTCCTTTCCGTTCCTTTCCCTCTCCCAACGAGTATTACCCACACTCTTACAGTGTGGATGCGATATGATCCCCACTACTCCCACTCACATTTCCTTCATTTCCGCCGTTTTCGCCGACGGGAAAGAGCGGTGAGGTGCCGGCGGCGGCGTACGCGACGACGGGGGAGGCGCCAAACGCATCGCGTCCCTCCGGGACGTACCAACTCGTCTCCACGCCCGTCGCGACCAGCCGCTCGAGCACCGCGCTGAACGTCCCCTCCCGCACCAACTGCTGATACTTGCGGTAGAGGCGGAGGGACGTGCGGGCGTCCTCGACCGAGTCGTGCTCCTCCTCCTGCACCCGCTCGCCCAGCACGTGATAGGCGAGGAAGCGGAGGGAGAGGTAGCGCCCGCCGGGTTTGTGGAACAGGATGAGGGTGTCAATCATTTGATCCGCGGGAACGGCAATATTGCACACACGGAAGTCTTGAAGAAGGCCGTGTCCAACAAAAATAACACCACGATCTACCAAAGCGCGTAGCTTTAGATAAGTCGCCTTCAGACTTGTTAGACATTTAGAAGACTTAAGTGGATCTAAATCACCTGGGTAAATACCACTGTATTGTGTCACATAGTCTTCAACAGTCTCTGGTGTGTGTACGTAATCATCAACAATTATACGCTCATCACCTGGAGCATTGCTAAGCACACAACTTAATCGTGCTAGTGCCATATGCGGTTTTTTCTGCGTCTGACCTAGTATCTCTGTTTTGATAGATTTACTACTCCAATTAAGCATCACATATTCAGCATCGATAGCCACTAAATCTTTAGGTTTAATGTCAAAATGTGATACTAACGGGGATTTGAAACGTTGTGTAAACGGATTACGTTGAAGTGGTTTTGATAAAACATCATTTAATAATAATGGTCCAAGTTTCTCAAACATATTAGGAGCACGTTTACCCTCAAGTATATCACAAGGCATTCTAGGCAAATTTTGAAGTGCATAATAGGCTATTACGGTACGATGTGATCGGAGAGCGGGTATTAAAGCGTCTAATTCTTGTTCTTCCATTGGTGTTGTCACACGGTAATCATTTACTAAGCTAAATCGATCTCCTAAAATACGTTGATGACTCACAAAATTTCCAGTGTCATCAGCATCATCTGAAAGATGAATTATATTACTGCACAATACATAATTAAATTCATTTTGAGGTTCACGAGTAATGCATAAAGACATTGGCGGTTTAAGTGTTCCACCTTCTGGATTAAGTCGTAATACAATTATTAACGGTAAACGTTGAATTCCCATACGATCATTAGATGTCTCAAGTTGTTTAAGAAGATGTTGTAAACCTTCATTAACTTTTAACGCAGAAGAAGGAACATCCCAATAAAAATTTGGTTCCACATGCTCTTTTCCAGAAGAAGAAAACACTGTACCAAAAAGAAAGCTAATAGATTTATCAAAATCAGAACATGGTTCTTTGTGATCCATAAAAGGATAGGCCTTCTCATCTTGAAGTGCTCGATCTAGTGCTTCAAGTAGTACATATTGCGCTGTATGCATTCTTTTAATTGCCTCATCTCGTGATTTGACATGCTCAAAGAGAGAGGCAGTAGAACGCACTCTGTACATGGTTCGTATTAAGTTTGAAACCTGTACAATTGGACTGAGACCTGCTGAAGATACCATTAGCATATTTGAGAAAATAAATGAAATCTCACAAGCTATGCAATATTCTCTTGAGCACAAATGATTAAGAATAACTCTTCGAATAGGATAGTCTGGAGGATGACAAAGGTAAAGTGACTGTAATAATGCTGTAATCCAACATTCAGGGAAGCTATTGTCCAAACCAACGATATCTCTTGGTATTTCATTAAAACTTCCCCAATCAAATCGTTGTTGCGAACCATAACAAACTTGATTAGCTGGATCAAGTGGAGCGTAGTCCATTGATTCACCACTACGTAAACCAAAATTATACCTTTTTTGATCCTTCTTTTTCTCTAAAAGAAGATGTTGCACAGCTGATGGATCATCACCAAGTTCAAGATTATATGGAAATGGATTCGGCAACTCAGAGGCAATTTTATCTTTTGCAACTGGTAAATAAGAATCCGAACGCAAGAATCCCCAACGATTTTGTACAATAGATCGTGATTCCACATTAAGACAACGTGTTGGTGGTGCAACAGATAATATCATATAATTATCTGGTGGCCAATTTGAAGCAAGCTCTTCAGGTGGTACAGATTCATCAAAACATGCGGATGTATCTCCCTCTTTCTTTTCTTCCCAACTTTGTGTAAAAACAGGACTCACTGGTCTTTGCGGTTGTTCAAATCGTGACATAACATAATCTTCACGAGTTGCCGGATGAGCAAGTGCTACAAAATAACCTTTATCATTACCAATAGCTGCACACATTCCATTTGGTGAAACAGCAACTGAAGTACAAGCATCGTCGATAAGTCCATTTGAACTATACACTGGTGTGGTTTGATCTAATTGAAGAATATGAAACCCACGTGATGTCAAGACAAATGCACGATCAGCTGAGACTCCAAAGGAATCACGGTAACGAAGTACTTGTGAAATACTGTCAGAAGGAATACTGCCAATTGTTATAACTGGTTCAGTCATTTTTCGTACATCATATACACGTACACTGCTTGTCATTGACTTTTCCAATACAGCAGCAATAACAGTATTATCATAAGCATCCATTGCAAGAACTCGATGACGTGAAGGAGGAACAGTTCCCACAACCTGAAGTTCATTAGCATCACGAACAACAATACTACCAGATGTGCTACCTGTGATAATCCATTTCTCTGTTTGTTGTAGAGCCACAACCTTTGATTCATTAAGAGGTACAGTTATATTTAATCCTACATTTTTATCATCAATAGTCATTCTAGTCAAACCAACATTTCCAGTAAAACTCACAACTCCTGTCTTTCCATTGGCGTAAAAAAGATCAATATAACTCTGTGACTGCGGGGGTAAAGGGCAACAAAAATAGGATGCCCCACCTCTCTTATACCCACGAATAACACTGCGATCTGCAACTGTCGCAATCTTTTCACCACTACTACCACCTTGCAGAAAGAAGATACCGGATATCGGTCGCGTTGAGGCCGAGAAAGAGGAATATGGTGTCCATGTAAGTGTATTCGTCTGGCTTTGAGTGGTGAAACTCATCAATCGGCCAAAGCTGTCACTTACCCATAGCAACTCTAGGTCTGGGTCAAACTCTACAGCGTTGATGATACCCACAGACGCCTGTTCGCTGCCACGCAGCTTCCAATGCACATTCATCTCTTGTTGTCAATTACGCAGTTTCCTACTCACTCCCCTCACTTAAGGTGAGAGGAAGAGAAAGAAAGAGATAGACACACAGAGAGAAAAAGAAAAAGATATATATAAAGAAAGAGAGTGAGAGAGAGTGAGATAATATGAAGAGAAAGAGAGAGAGAGAGAGAGAGAGAGAAAGTGGCAGAATAGAAAGGCTCTAAACGTGCAAAAAAAAAAATTACCGAAATAAATTTCTGCACAAGATGCACTGACGTATTATTGGACCTTTTTACTCACTCACGCCCTCCTCCCCCCATCCCCCCCGCTCGTCTCGCCGACTCACTAACTCACTCCACTCCTCGACGCTAGTCTGCAGAGTTACACGGGGAAGAGAGACTCACAGCGGTGAAATAATGGTGACGGCACAGCGCCGACACTCTCTCTTCACTTTCTTCCGCTTTGCTTTTCTTGAAAAAGTAAACAGGAGAAAAGAGGGAAAAAAGAAAATAAATAAAAGAAATACTAATTAAAGAAGAAGTAATTAAATAATAATAATAATAATAATAATAATAATAATAATAATAATAATAATAATAATAATAATAATAAAAGAAAAAAAGACAATTTCTTATCATGTGGATGAAACATTCATACAGATACCTGCAAATATACAAATAATTATATTTGCAAACAAATATAAATAAACACACAAATACACATGTAAACTAATACTGATAATAACACGCCCATTATTATCCAGTATTACGCTAGTGAATCGAAAACAACATCACCGTTAGCTGAATATCCAATTGCTCCCAATGCAGACGCTAGTACGTGGAAACACGGAAATTGGTGTACAAGTCTAACTTTTGCCACAGTATCAAGGGATCGAATTTGGCGTAAATCCACTATTGGGTCGCCTGTGTACCCGTGTCTAAGAAGAGCTTTTCGCAAATCTAACAATTCAAGGAGCAAAAGTATTTGACTAGTGACATCTCGAACTTCTGTTCGTACTGACGCAACCCGAGTACAGAGTTCGGTAGTCTGTTCAATCATGTCTGTTGACATGGTAGGTTGTTGTAAAAGTTCCAAAAAGATTTTTCGTAGGTCTGCTACTTCTTGTCTAATATCCATATTCTTAGCATCTGATATTAATCCAGAACTAGAAGTATACTGTCGTTTTGAAATATCTTCTCGCATTTCGCTAATAGCAGATGATGTACGTTTAATCGTATCATGAAGAATATCTTCAAAATTATATGATACCGCCGACAGCTCTTGACCCTGTTCTTCCTTTATCTCCTTCATTGTGCTAATAATCTCATCAATGCTTCGCTGTTGACGGGCAAGTATACCCGATATCTCTCCAAGAGCCGTGGTGAGAAGTACAACAGATGAAGGTTACTCTGAAAAAGCATGAAGCAATTGCTGGTTGATAGAGATGTGTGCGTGTTCTCCCGAAAACTCACTGAAATGCATGTCCTGTAAAGACATCAAAAAGAAAAAGAACAATAAAAATTCTTTTCTTCTCACACTTCTAAGGTAGTGAACATGTGAATAATAAATATATCCGTTAACGTTAACCGAACCTCCATAAGATCTCCGCTTAGACTGTCTGGCAAGACGAAGAGGAAAAGATGTTACGCAACTTGGCGGGATAACATCCATCCCCAGGTCGCAACACACAGAGTCATTATCCAGAATGATGGAGATACATAACCAGGGAAGAGAAATAAATAGAGTAATTGAAAAAATGTATGTGAAGACCCTGTAAAGTGGAAAACGAATTCACTGCAAAAAAAATAAATAAATAAAGTAAATAGAAATCATCCTTTAATAATCAAGCAAATTCATTCCCTTTTCCTTTCCTTCTTTCTTTTTCTCTTCTTTTCTTTACTCGCACTACACATCCTTTCCCTTCAAATCTTCACTCCTTTCTGTCTCTTTCTTTTCCTTTTTTTTCTTTCCTTTTTTTTCTTTCCTCCCTCTGGTTCTTTTCCTTTATTCACGTTGCTTAATCTGCAGTAGATGTATCAGTCTCTCTTGTTGCTGTTGTTGTTTTTTTCCGCCTTTGTACCTTACGCGGTGCTGGTGGCACCCTCTCCACTGGTTTTGCCCCCTCCTTCGCTACAAAACTCTGTTTGGTTGGTGATTCAAGTGTACGAATAGGCGCACGTGGGTCCTTTTTGTGGTGCTTTACAGCATGTCGATGTAACTCCTCGTGACTAAGAAAGCGGCGATCACATGTAACGCATCTTGCGTGTGTTTGTAGACCAAGATCTGTTAAATGAATGGTTTTGTGCTGTTGTGTAATGTGTTCTTCTAATGAATAGACATCTGTAAAGACGCGCTTACACGCAGGACAAGGATGCGCCTGTGTAGAGAGCCCGTGTTTGTTCTGCATATGTCCGTGTAAACCTTTAGGGGTGGAGAACCCTTTTTCACAGTCATGACACCACCAACAATTACTCATGGATACACGACCTTGAACTGTTGTTGTATCTACTTGATCAGCGTGTTTACTCTTAAAGTGTCCATCAAGTGCAGCATCAGAGGCGAAGGCCTTTTTGCACACCTTACATACAAAGGATGGAGCTTTTTGCTGCATTCTAATAAGTCGATCTACGTGATATGCCGCATCTTCAGCAGGGTGTTTAAAACGAATATGTGAAAAGAGTGCCGAGGGTATTGTATACACCTTTGACGAAGAAGGACACAAATCACATATAACATGAATACGTTGATCAGCACCTTTTGTTGCTTCTTTTGCTGTGAACTGTGCGACATCGGCGATGGCCGCTTGGTCTAAATCCATTGAACCCACAGCCGTACCATCTGGATGACGAGTCTCTAAATGCTGTAGTAAATCTAGTTCACTCTGAAATGTCCTGCCGCACAACTCGCATGGAAAATTTGTATCTGTAAAGACCATTTCATCCGTCATGGTAGCAGATACCGTGCTAGTATTATTATTATTATTATTATTAGTGATAGATGATACGGTTGATGGGGATGGTGGTGGTGGTGGTAGTCGTCTATCAATGTTGCGTGGAATGGATATACCCACTTGCCGCGGTGCACCTACTGGGAGTGGGCACTTTTCTGCAACTACTTCCACGCCTGCGAGTCGTCGTGTGGGTCGCGGTTCATCTCGTGTTTTGTTTGTTTCATCCTGCACGCCGCGTGGGAGCAGCGGGACGTGTTGCTCCACGTCCTCCAAGTCAATCTCCGCATGCACATCGGCGACGTGTCGGAGAAACTTGTCCCGTGTGGGGTACACCTCGTGCTTGCGATCGCACCAGTTACATATATATCCTGTGGGGAGGACGGTGGGGAGAAAGTCCAGCACGCGGCGGCCGGAGGTGGTGAGTTCGATCTTCTTCAGCGGGACGCCGATGACTTGTTCGTAGAGGGCGAGCCGCTCGCTGCATATTTTGCGGCAGTGCGCCTGGTTCAGCTCGCGGTGGGCGGTGGTCAGGTGGGTCAGCATGTCGCACATGTGTGTGAGGCGGCCGCAGATCGGGCAGGGGCAGTAGGCGAGACCCTCGTGGGTGTTCGATCGGGGGGCCGCGAAGTTGACGGAGGGGATGCGGAGCGACGCACAGCAGCGGCGGGGCGGCCAGCGGGGCGGGAGGGGGACGAACACCCCCGCAGCACGCCGCATATATTAGACCCACAGAGAGAGAGGGAAGAAACTAAGTAAGTGTAGTCTTTTTTTTTGCTTGTTTGTTTGTTTTTGGCTAAACGATAAGCCAATGAATCTGATTGAGGTAAAAGTAATAAGAATAGAATATGGAAGGAAAGAAGGAAATAAAAGTATTGGGGGATGTGTTACAGGAGAGTGTAAAAGACATACAGAGAGAGAGAGAGAGAGAGATGCCTATACACAGAGACTCCAGTAAAAATATAGACAACATATATATATATACTTACGCAAAAAAAAAAAATGATACTTGAAACTCTTACTTATCCCCTGCTGTTGTTGTTTTTTATTTTTTCTTTCATTGTTTATTCAGAAACGTTGTCAGACATACCAAGTTTTTTTATGGGCAAAAAGAAGAAAGTATTAGATCAGGGCTTCTTTCACCCAACCATTCATATATAAATATATGTACACACACATACACACACAAACAAACAAACAAACAAACAAACAAACACGCAGAGAGACAGAAAAATCGGGGAAGCAATAAAAGCAAGATTTAATAAATAATAATAAAAGACTGTAGACATAGGTCTCTACAAAAGGACAGTTATACAGAGAAATAAACACCATCTTATAGCTCAGAAGTATCATCATCACTAGGCCATTCTGCTAATGTACTTAAAGTCATACTTGACATATCACCATCATCTATGAAAAAAAGTTCTTCCATAGAGCGTTTCCTCACATCTTCCACACGAGCTCGAAGCTCTTCCCATTGGGAAACAGAATCCAAAAAGAAACCAAAAAAGAATGATGTATCAACACAGTCCCATCGTACCGATCTAACTAAATTTGGTGTTGCCATTACAACACCGGCATCATTTACGTCACAAGAAACTAGAGCTTTCTGAGTCATACAGTGAGGATCAAGATACAAAAGACGTTGACCCCAGCTTCCTATAACGTAATAACTACGGTTTGGCACTCCACCCACCACTCCAATACAGGTAGAAGAATGAAGAATATGTTCAAGAGCAAAAAACATCATCTGTGTCATAAGTCGAGTTGCACCACAACGCAATGGAGTTAAAATCAGTACAGCTCCTTTTTTCTCTAATTCCGATTCTACTTCCTTAGCAGATATGGAACCATTAGAACTAACCACTACACCCATAGGCCGAGATAAGATCCTCCGATCAAGTGCATCATTAACACAACATCTAATGGCTTCACAACCTTTACTAGGTGGCCAGTATTTAGGACGAAATTCATTCGATCTTTTTAGCGTTGCTTGTACCATACTATGCAGTGAAAAAGGAGCTTTCTCTACCGAATCAATATCTCTAAAGTACTCCAACTTGGAATCACTTGCTGAGTAACGGCGTAGTGCATGGGCGAGTAGCATCTGTGATGATCGTGCCAGACAACCCCAACCCTTATCAGATGTAACGTTAGATCCTGGCAGCGGATCAAAGTCTGAGCGATATGTTAAGAGAAAGAAATCACGCAGTACATCGCCAAGCTCACTTTCACTATGTACAAGACGTCCAAGAATTTGACACGGATACCCCACAGCAGCACCTTGACTTCCAGTCCTCGCATCCAGAACAGAGCGCAAATATTGCATTTCTTTTCTTTTATTTATTTGTTTTGCTTTGTTGCTGTTGTTGTTGTTTTTTTTTTTTTTTTTTTTGGGGGGGGGGGAGGGGGGGGTATAATTATAATCACTTAAACTCCAAAAGAAATACACACACAGAAGTAAACAGGAGGACAGACCCGTTTCAAGAGGTGCTTGTTAACTTCGGTGACCAAAACTATGAGAACCGAAGAGAATCTCTGACACAGGGATCACATTAGAATAAAACAAAACACACACCCAAAAAGTGAAGCGAAAAAAAAGGGAAAAAAAAGAAGAGAAAAAATATATAAAATTCGATACAAAAAGTCATATAGAAAAAAGAGAAGCAAAGAAGAATAAGAGCCAAAAAACAAAAACAAAAAAGGAATAAAAGATATAAATAGCTATAATTTGTACAACCGTACCACGCACGGAGAAACACAATTACCAATATATGTATATATGTATGGACTATCCTCCTCTTTGTAAATGAACGGCGCTCCAAGTTGTATACCTCTTTGTTCTTCTTCTTGTTAGCCATTTGGATCAAATAAAAACTCCATCTGATGGCTGTGACGAGGGAAAAAGTGTCCTGTTAGTCTTGATCCAGTTCGATGTGTATTTACGTATGAAGTGTGCCATCGCCGTGTGGGGACGCGAATATCTCTACCGAGTGCGCATGGCACACACCATGCCTTTCCATCTTTAGAGTAAAATTTATTATGCATCAGACGATACTTACACCGCCAGCACTTGAAGCAGTGAAAGTGAAAAAAGTACCCCTGCTTTGTCGGTACAGTAGCGTTTCCTGCTGGGATCCAGACAAAGCTGTTGGGTTCACTATCATCAATAGACTTTTCACAGTTGAAGCACACCGTGTTTGGCGGCACCAGCATGGGACGATCCACATCCTCGTTATAGGCGGGGAAGTGTGGGCGGGACCTGCACTCATCGTGCGGCATGGCGGTGAGGTGGCGGGCCTTTGACTGCGTCCACCAGCGTCTACTGTGTTGGGTGCGGACTTTGTGGGATTGCGTGGGTTTGCCGTGCATCGCCCGCACTGCGGAAATTAACAACGGCGGTGGGGCCACGCGGAGATGCCGGCGCAGCATAGGGGCCTCGAGATGATAATGACAACAACAACTCTTCCTAATCTACTTATAGACGGATAGGGATATAGGATTATAAAAGTGGAAATAGAAATAGAAATAGAATACATGTATGTGAGTGGGGTTGTAAAGAGGGAGGAGCGATGAAAATTGTTTTCTTCTTTGTTTTAATTTCTGTATTTTCATTGTTACTGTTTAGTTACAAATACCCTTCTTGGCAGAGGAACACCAAGAGACCCTCAAATTAATAATAATAATAATAATAATAATAATAATAATAATAATAATAATAATAATAATAATAATAATAATAATAATAATAATAAACAAACACCAGCATTACCAAAAAATATCATGCCTAGCTGTGAAGAGTATATGAAAAAAGTAAAAAAAAACAAATGAAAACCAAATTGAGAAAGAATGCAGAACATTAATGTGAAGAAAATAATTCACTCACGTACTTACAGAAATGGATGGATCTACTCTGTTCCCCCCATTGGAAGTGGGGGCAACAGATTCCTTGTTATCATAGCCATCTCGTAGAGCGGAGTAGATGTAAAGCAAAGCTGTTAGTAATGCCGTAAGAAAAAATACGGTTGAGAATAATTGTAGCCCAAATACTGTTAAAAACAAGAGTCCCTCACTTCGTCCATCTACACAAGAATCCACAGTAAATATTAATGGTGTACTTGGGGAAAAGGCCCCAATAGCACTTTTGACTGTAAGAGCTAATGTACAACTATGACCTTCTTGAACAGGTAACAAAACCCCAGTATTAACTGATAGTTTCCGAGATACATTCCAGTTGGGACCGCATTGTATATCAACATGTATATACGCTTGACTTATAGACTCACGAAAAATATTTATTTGATCATCCCTTAACTCAAGGAGTTGTAGTGCATCCACTGCACTAGACTGTAATAAACTGTACCCTGTTACTTGTAACCATAATGAGTACTGACCTTTCGCAAGCGTGGTAGAACCATTAATATTAAGATTATTGGATACTAGTGGTTGGGCACGAAAGTTAAATCTGAAGAGTTGTCCTGATTGTGGACTTTCGAGAAAAGGATCCATCTGTACAGAACCGCTGATGTTACACATCTCAACATGAATACCCAATGAAACATCAAATAACACTTCTACAGTAGATTCATCAGGGGAATTATGGATTTTGAAGAGACTAAAACCTGGAGTACAATCCACATTTGCCACAACTTTAGGATGTAATAAATGAACCGCATTTGTTGGACGTGTATATTCGTCAATAATAAAACGAACAAGTGATGATACAGGAGATGTAGAATTTGAATTTGTTAGTGGAATAAAGAGATTACTTGTATTCACCATGACAATTTTCACTGGAGCTCCATACCCGATTTGACGTTGAATACACGCTTCCTGATTATATGTCATATGCCGTGTTGAGACACACTGACAATAGCCATCCTTACTTCTTGATATGTCATCCGGTAATAAACCATAACTTCCAACCGGACAAGAAAAACATCCCCATCCATCCAATTGTCGCTGTGAATAAAGTCTACAGAAATGTCCAGGTAAGAAATAATGATTACGTGATTCCTGTTGAAGTTTATTCGTTATACGAGCAAGATCCATTATGGTTGATGCTGTTGTAAATATAAGAGCCGCAAAACTTGAATTGGCAGGATCCGCAAATAAAGGCCTATTAGAAGGTAATGACAATAGTGAAAGAGGACGATTTCGCAAAAAAAGTTCTTCCACTTTACCAGGAAAATACTCAAAGTAAAGTGGAAGTCGATTTGAAAATATACGTCCAATAAATTCCACCTGCGATTTATACGCTGCCTTCCAACCACCCACGGCTATCTGAAAATGTGTATGCGTACCATCTGTACAGTCCCCCATAAGAAATTTCTTTACTTTACGATAGGGAATCGGTGTACCAAGTATCTTATCATTTACAAAAAAAACAACCTCTTCTAACATTGGATCCCAAGATAATGTTAAGTTCAGTTTCACTTCTTCACTCATCCCTGTACAGTCAGTGCAACTATCATACAGTGTCCAATTCACACTAAAGAAGAGATCTGAAGAAAAGGAAGCATTCCAGGCCAACTGCATTGTAATAGCGGATAGTGGTGATCTTAGTAGTGTAGGATCAACATAAGAAATAAGATACCACGACCAACCATTTGGCAAAATAGCAACTAGTTCATAGGCAATACTTGTAATATGATGTAGATAGGCCTCACCGTAGTTTTCTGCATGATATTGTCGTATGATATGACCTGAAAGTACAGTTGAGAGAGTCATTGAAAATCCCATCGTATTGGATCCACAACACTGCAGTGGTGATGGAAGTTGAGATATTTTTTCTGAAATAAAACGTCGGCGTAATACATATGAACAACTCTCTGGGATATTTGGTGCACCACTACCAACAAAGGTATGAAATGGTAATAAGAGAGGTCCAATAAAAGTATCCGGTACGGTACAGTTTGCCAGTTGATTATGATTCATATAATATCCAGGAACAAAGTCACATTTCCCGTTCAATAAAAACATATACGGATCTATGCAACGAAAATGACAACTTTCAGAGGAAGAAGGTCTCAGGCCTGTTGGCACGTAAACTGCATTATCTGGTTTGTTGGCACAACTGTGTACTACTCCATCCCCAGGGCAATAAACAAAAAGATTCTTCGCATTAACACAATCCATACAATAGAAATTATCCTCTAGAATGGCAAAGGTTCCTGCTGGACACTGTTGGGTACTATTTAATGGGTGTTTCTGCGCTACACTCTCTATAGCTTCTTCAGGAAAGGATGGAAGTTGTTCCGTATTAAGTGGAAAGTCAATAAAGCCTGTCTGAATCGCTGAGTTCTTCGCCTGTATAGTATCAAAGCGTATTGGTTTACTGGATGGCCATCTAAAGATGTATTTCACACGTTCTGCATTACTCGTATTTATCACTATAGAATTAGTAGAAGCATTATCAGCTGTATGAAAATTCCATCGTGTTTCCGTTACTTCTTCTTCTGTAAAGCAGGCGGCAACGGATGGAATTGTTGGCGTATCTTCAAAGAAAATACCACTGAGACAATTCCAGTATGATGTATTCGCCATACGACTATGAAGTTTCTGCCATTCTTGTTTCACCACATACTGTAAGTATCTCAAGTTTCTATCTACAATCATTTTATCATCCTCCATAGTTTCTACAATCTGTAAAGTTGCCGCCGTATTACGCAGAGTATCATGCATTTGTAAGAAATTTAAATCCTCCAAAAAAAGAGCTGCAATCGCAAATGAAGCGGCGGCACAAAAAGAACGTTCCATTAATAATACTTCTTCCTCTTTTTTTTTCTTCTTCTTTTCCTTTTCAGATATGAATAGATTAGATATACTTTGGCTTACTAATCCAACAATACCCTCCACTGTAACTTCTTGTGGTTTTAACAGCCATTGCGGTAGTTCATTAGCGACTGAACACGCCATACTAGTAGTTGTATTTAACCATGACTGTAAAAGTCTCCACTTATCATCTATCATCAGACGGTGTTTCCGTATTAACACATCCACTTGCTTCTCCACATAAAACACAACTTCTTTATACTCTGAAGGAGAAAGTTCAATCTTATTCTTCTCAAGATGTAACTTTGTTTGTAGCATATCCACTTGAAAACTTGCTGTGAGTGCAATCATTTCCCGCATATTAGCCCGTTGTGGAAGATAACGTGTGATATATATTGCCAACATCTCCACTGCAGTTGGGGCTGGAGTAAAAAATAACGATTCCCGTTCCCCGCGAAGACAATCATTTGCTGTGGAGTTCAGAAACGCCAAACACGGTGGTGTATGCTGCGTGGATCTATCTTTATAATGCACATAACACCCCTGCAAGGCATCCAACACAGCAATTGGCTGTAGTTCTGTATTCTGTAAGTTAATTAAATCCTTACTGACGTGATTCTCTGTGGTATAGAGAACACCAAACTGTACATCAAAGTCCGCAAATGTTATGGGGTGTGGTGTGTGTTGTTGTGGGAGTACACAAACAAATGTGAATTTCTCTCTTCTCGCAATAGTGTAAACAGTACCGCCAACACCGCGGAGTGGGGCCAATGCGACATCTAATAACAACATTGTGTCTAACACCAGCGGCGGCGGCTCGGCGGAGGCGCATGTTGTTAAGAGAATGTGAACAAAGGCCAACGCACAGAGTAACGCCTTCATGGCCTCTTTAAATTAGATATAAAAAAATAGATAGATAAGAATAGAGAAATAATAATAATAAAGAATAGGATAAGAATATATATATATATATATGACAGTGCAGAAAAAAAGTAAAAAAATAAAGTCGATTATTTTTTGTGTCATCCCAGCACCTTCCCACATACTTGTTCTGACCTATGAGCTTGACAAGGGTAGTATAAATATAAGTATATAAATATCCAACACCAATATTCCATTTCTCTGTTTGTTTGTTTTTCTCTCTCTCCTCTTGTCTTGACTTCACTTCTTGTAAACAACAGAAGCATATATATATTTCTCTGTACGTGTCTGTATATATATATATATATATATATATATATATTTGTTATGTGATAATACCTCTCATAAATTTCACAGGTACTCCCCAAGCAAAAGCCGACGATCTCGCATAGGGATTTGCTCAGTAATATCCACACCATTCTCAAGAATAAGCTCATCCAATAATAACATATCATCATACGGCATGCCAAATGAATCCCAATAGCGGTGATTGAGACGATCGGCATCAACGTCTTGCATATCAAAATAAGTACTTGTCAACTCGTCACTGTTGCTATTGCGTCGATCATTGCGTGCACCACGAAGAGATATGAAGAGCGTTACAAATCCTCCAGTCACATTTCGTTCCAATAAAGCCGAACTCAAACATGATACACGTCGTATCATTCTTTATTGTGTTTTTCTTTTTCTTTTTTGTGAGTATGTTTATATGTTTTCTCTTTCAGTCACCCTGTTGTTTAATCTCTTTAAAAACAGATCCCGCCGTCTGTTCGTATTTTCTGCTCGTGCTCCACACACTCAAGGCAGCCTGAGTCTCTCTTTGCTGCAGCGGTTCCGAGAGCTGACGTCGCTCTAGTAATACGTAATAAGAAAATAAAGAATGAATAAAAGTGTGAGAAATGGGTTTATATGAAAGAGAGTGAGAGAGAGAGAAAAGGGGTTAAAAGTGAGAAAAGATAAAAAAAGAGAGAAACCCCAGAGAAATCTTCAAAATAAGAAAAAAATCAAAAAAGAAATGAAAAAAAAAATACAAAAAAAAGCTAACAACCATAAATACACAAACGAAAAGAAATAGATATATAAAAAGGGAGAACATACCTGTACCACTTTCTTAACGAGTAGGATATATATATATATATAAGGCTACAAAGTCCTATCCACTCTCAATATTTACATTTTACATAATATAACCTAGTTTCATGAACATTGCGTCAATGATGATGCAAACATACGACGCATCTCCATTCTGCGCGTAGCAACAGAAGAGCAAGTGGCTTCCAGAAAATTTGCTGCAACATCTTCAGGGCTAAGTGCGCGTTTAGGCTCGGAAAGTGGAGGAAATACAGTTGATGAGAGTGGCCGCATCTCATTACTGCGGTTTCCACAGCTCGTCTCATCCAATAAATCAATCTGAGCTTCTGCCGGTAATGCAACGGCTGCCAAACACTCCGCCGAATGCCGCTGGTGTGGAGGCACGTGATTGAGCACCCATCCCAGTGCACGCAGCGGCAGACTTGGAAAGTACACAGACAGTAGTGGGTACACCTGCGATATGAGATCTTTAATAAAGAGTCGGGCAAAAGCCCCATCCGTGGTTCGCCAGAAGATGGCAAGTTCTGTAGAAAACGGCAAATAAACATCACGATGTGTATTTGAAGACATTAAAGGACTTAGTGAGCCTGTTTTGTTTGATCTTTTTGTTGAGATGGGTTTTGTGGCTGCTGATATGGATGTTATTGCCGTTGTAGATGATGATTTACGACCCGTACTACGTTCTATTGTAAACGGTTCAAGTGGTGGTAATCCAGTTATCTTTGCCACCACACAATTGTAGTGCACATCCCAGAGAAACACCCCAGCATCAGAGAAAAGCAAAAACATAGACAAATCTCCCAGTGGAAGTAGTGCACGTAGATCCGTTACTTCTCGAAGATAGTGTGTGGTGGCCCATTTCGTAAATGCGGCTCTTGGAACACCACTAGCATACGCTAATGTGATGCGATCACCAGCACCAGTACCAGCACTATCATTATTACTATTACTACTACCACTTTTGAGTATTATTGCAACAATAGTTTGAACAGGAGTTGAGCGGCAGGCGGTGGGAAATGTAAAGAGAAAAGATAATCGCAATGACTTTCGATGCGATGGCAACATGGAAAGTACGGATGTAATGCCTCTTCCATCCATTAAATACACTTTACCGCTGCTGCATCCCACTGCGACAACTTCACCATCCGCAGAAGTTATAGCAGCTGTAACAATATTATCTGGTAATAAACATTTTTGAACTGATTTAGCGAATTGAAATCGTTGTTCAAATGTTGTGGATAATGCCATTTTGTTATCCAATTCTTTCCTTTTTGAACCAGCCGTTTCAGACCCTCTGCGTCCTCCGATTTTCCGTGCTGCGGCAAGAGTACCGACAGCGGAAGCAGACGTAGAAGAAGATGAAAGACCAGAAAACCTCTTTAAATAAGATTCACCTGTTAATGTTTTGAAATCACCCGAAGTACCTGGTCGCATTATATCACTCTTAGTGATATTACCCAAAGAGCAACGTGTATAGCTGTTACCATCCAACCACACCAGGAGAGATATTGGGTGACGACGAGAGGAGATGGCATTACATGGCGTTTGCGATATAGCGGACATGAAAAAAGTTTGCAAATGACCTGAGGTCGTTTCGGGAATAAAAAACACTTTTCCTCGACGATTACTACTGAGAGATCCATCCTCTAATAAACGGTATTCAATCCCCAGTTGAAATCGTTCAGGTTTATCTTCTCCTTGTAAAGTACGTGGAACCTCAAGTGGTGGAAGTGCCGCTATATTTATAAGTGCATCATTATTAAATCCCAGTGTAAGGTACGATAAACATGGTGATAGTTGTAGAGAACTCAGAGTAGCGCCAGATGCCCACTCTGTGAGATCTAATTCCACCACCCGATGTCTTGATTTTCGCCTCGATGCCAAACCACAATAGGTGTCCTTAAAAAGCGATACTAAACAGACACAAACGACCTTACTGTACCCAACTGCGACGGCCCACTGTGTTTCACTCTGTGGTGCACAACTAAGTGCTATAACTTGTCCATGTTGAAAACCATCCATAATGGGAACTTCCACAGTTTCACACACAACATTATTGTGACTGCCGTGTGTTAGTGTGACCTTACCGTCTGAGAAACCACACAATGTAACGGAATAGTCAACAGAAACGGCAGTGAGAACCTTTCGGTTAGATGAAGTTCTTCTTGTATTTGTAACTTCATATTGCTGACTAGTCAATGCACTGCGTTCAATCTCACTTGCAGATATAACCACAGACGGTGGTGCATCTGCTATAATAGTTGTACCAAACGTTTCGGTTTTATTCTCATATTGGGATGGGCGAGAGGCCGTTGCCTCATCTAACGCGTCATTTACGCATCGCATAACCATCTTTGAAAAGAAACGGAATGGTGGTATAACATCATCATATAGATACTGCATTAACTAAAAAGAATTATTGGCTTCTCTTTCTGTGGCTTTATTATAATATTGTTTGTTTGTTGTTGTTGTTGTTGTTGTTTTTTTTTTGTAAGAAATAAGAACAACAAAATATAAAGGGAGAAAAATGGTAAAAAAGCAGTACAAAAAAAAGCCATAAAAATATGCTTCTGCATACTCATTAATAATATTGCACATCATCATAAGATGATGATGCTCTTATTGTATTACTATCATCTCAGTAAGCAATACTTTCTTTCTTTTTTTCGTCTTTTTTATTTTCCGTTCTTCCACAACCGCATGGAAAAGAAGGAAAGAAAGAAAAAAAAAACTTTTATCCCGCACATATACACATACAGAATCAACCGTATCTTCTATAATATCACTGTAATTTTATGCCGTATGTTTTTTTTTATTCCTTTTACTCCCTTCACGAGTCGCTATCAGTGCTATCAAATAGCTTTGATTTTGGTGGTGGTAAAGGTCTAGTAGAAATGTTTTTTCGTGCTAATGCCACCGGTTTCGTATCTTCTTCACTCTCACTCTCGCTGGAAGAACCAAAAAGGTTAGATTTCTTTGCGGGTGGTTTTGGATGTGGTGGCAGTAGTGCTCTTACTGGTTTTATAGGCTCCATCACATCACTACTACTGTCTTCACTCGTGCTACTGTTACCGTTATTTCCCCTCAACGACACAATATGTTTATTATCGTCTCGTTTTTGATTTTCCTCCGGCTGCTCTTGTTGCTGTTTCTGCTGTAGCTCTAATGGTGGTGAGAGAACTACGTTATCTGGAGTTACGGTATTATTATTATTATTATTATTATTATTATTATTATTATTATTATTATTATTATTATTATTATTATTATTATTATTATTATTATTATTATTATTATTATTATTATTATTATTATTATTATTATTACCATTCTTCCTATCTGAAACGGAAGGGATATTCAACGCATTATGATCAATTTCTTCTTGAGCATCTGTTGCTTGTGATGTTTCCTCACTTCCCTCCCATTCAACTTTTCTCTCCTGTGTTTTTTCTGGTATTTTAACTACGGGTAGTTGTGAGATGTACTCATTCGCGATATACTTAAAGGAATCCTGCTCTTCTGATACAATACTCTCACGCGACTCAAACTCTAAAGTCATGAGATTGCGTTGCTGTTCCACCACAGCTGCAATAATAGCCGCAGCACGCATTAAAGCCGTCATACCGGCATTATAATCAAAGAGTAACCCCGTATACTCTGCAAGCTGGTACGCATCAATAGCAGCTCTTGCACCTTCTTCAGACTCCATAATGGCATCTTGATCTATTGTATTTACATCAGCAAATAGTTCCTTCATGAGGCGACGGAAATCATCCGCCTCTTCGGCCTCTACAGCAGCGAGAGCGGCGAGGCACTCATTACGCAATTGCTCTCTTGCTTCTAGTTCACCCTTACTCCACGCAGTGAGTTGCGTTATTAGTTCTGTATATTCCTCCAGTAATGCGTTAGAAACAGCTTCTGCGTCAGAGAGAATTTGATCTCTCTCCTGCATTTGATGTTCAAAGAAGTTTGATAAGGAATCAAAAAAGGTTTCCATTCCTTGAGCAATTTCAAACCGTTCACGTGTTTCAGCAATATTAAGTTCATAGTGTGCCGCTCCATCGCGATGTAACCATAGATCTTTTACAATTTCTACAGTAGCTTGATGTTGCGCCATTAGTGGTTCTACCCAGTCACAATACATAGACTCCATATTACTACCATAGAGAGACATCATTTCTGCTTCAATCCAACCAATACGCCGTCGTTTTGCCGCCTCCATCTCTTCTGCAAATATTTTTTCTTCAAAACTAAAGTCAAGTCGTTCTCTCTTTTTAAGAGCATCTAGAAGCATTAATACATCTTCTGGTTTTGCTGGCATCCGCAGTCCACGCACAGCTTCTGTGAAGGCTACCATAATGCTATCCTGCGCACCTCGCAACTTTGCCCGTGTATCACCAAGCTGAAACTCAAGTCGTACTCGCTTGCGTGTTTCCTCATATATATCCTTTTTGAGTGTTGCTACCTTTCTCCCTAGTGTACGATTGCGTGTCATTGCATTCTCCGTAACTCGGCGTAAATCTGTTTTACATCCATCCAGCTCCGTTAGAGCACGTTGTGCGTCTAGGCGGAGTTCATCCATTTGTGCGGCAACATCAACGCGAGCCTCCTTTTTACCAATTTCACGTCCGGCTGCACGTCCCCGTGCGAAGTTTTCCTCCGCTACGCGGGCGCGGTCGGCGCGGAAGCTGTCCTCGCGTCCCTGCAGCTCCACCACAATCTCGCCGCGGAGCTGCTGCTGCTCCAACCACCGCCGCTGCCGCTCGTCCTCCATCAATTGGGTGTATTGTATGCGTTGGGCCTCGGCGGTGCGGCGCACATCATTCAACTGCGCCGTCCGCACGTGGGCCTCCTCCGTGGCGGCGGCGATCGACTCCCGCAGGGCGTCCGCCTTCGCGCTGAGGGCCGCCCGCACCTCCGCGCTGCGGTGTTGGAAGGCCGCGGCCTGCAGGCGGTGGGCGTCGCTGTTTGCGCGAACCGCCCGCAGTTCGTCGTCGGCCGCCGCGAGGAGCGACTTGGCGGTGTGGAGGTGCCGCGAAGTGTCGTCCCGCTCCGCCGCCGCCGCCCGCAGCGCCTCCTGCAGCCGCAACAACTGACGGTCGCCGGCCAGTCGAGTCTCCGACGCCGCCCGGGCCGCATCGCTCCGCTCGTCCATCAACTGCTGCGAGACCAGCGCGGCCGCGTCGAGGCGTTTCTGCAATTCCCGATTCCGCGCGTCCACCGCCCGCAGTAACTCGTCGCGGCGGCCAACATCTTCCATCACCCGCTGCTTCTCCGCAATTAACTCCTGCACAGACTGCTGCAGGGCCGCATCCGTCAGGGCAGACGACGTCGGCCGGTTCACGCTCTGCTTCCACTCCCCAGCCACACTAATGGCCAAATCGCGAATATCACGGGCACTCGTCGTGGCAGTATTCACCTGAGCTCCAAGTTTTTGCACCAGTGTCATGTGCTCCGCCGGAATTCCACTCCCCTCACCACCAAAGTTAGCAGTATGAAACCTATCAGCACCAGATAATGCCGATTCACGTACCCCACTGTGTAGTACAACAATCTTCGTACCATTAGAATCCATGTTGTGGGAAGCACTCGTTAAGGGTTCTGGGGAGGCTAAAATAAGTGCATCATTGTTATTTAACTTGTCATCTTCTACGAAAACTGTTGGTACCCTCGAAACATCCGTTATTGGGGCATCCACATGAAGAATACGAACTAATTGCACAACAAAAGCTACAGAGTCATTACCGTATAAATGTTTTCCAGAGCGTGGGAGTGTAGCTGGTAAAATGACAGTACGTCTAGAGTCTTCCATCATACCTAGCACACTAGACTCAAATCCTTTCGCCTCTGGATAAAGTGCCATAAAGGACTGTACAGGTTGAAAACTGTATGGACGATCACCATTAGTTTCTAGTAATTCATCAAGTTGTAATAGAGAATTATTCTTTCGAACTGCAAAGGCAGAATATCGTACCTTTACACGATGCGCTAATCCTACTCGAATTTCTCCAGTTGGTGGAGCAAAATCACTAATCACGGTAGTATTTGCAGGTTGTCCTGAAAGAGCATAGCAGGCGATACCAAGTACAGCCAAAAATGCGTCTACATGAGAATCTTTGAGAAACATAAAACTCCAACGTCTGCCTGTATTGTCACGAAAACTTGCATACATACTAACCTGTATTTCAAATTGAATACTCTGTTCATTATTTGAAGAAAGAGATCCAACACAGAGTGTTTCGCGACGTTCATTATAACATACCAAACTATATTTTGGCCGATCTGATGGAAGTGCTACAATGGCACAAGCACAGTTTCCTCTCTCAACTGTTTTACCATCCACAACTTCAAACAAAGCAACTGGTGTAACGATAAGGACCCTCTGCTGCATTTGTTATTACAGCTAGGGAAAACTAAAAATAGTGGTTGTACACCTTTAATGGTAAGGTGTACCGTAATATTAATAACTGTAATGAGAGAAACAAAGTTTGTTAGGGTAATGCGTAAAGATATAAAACTATGCGATACGCTCAAATATCCTTCTTATTTTTATTTTTTTGGTTTCTCGTCAGTGTAATCAAATATATTGATTTCACTCCTTCTTCTCTGATGTTGTCCGTATATTTTTTACTTATTGTGCCAAGACGATAAAATAAACCAAGAAAGAAAAAGAAGAAGAAAAAGAGTGATCCACCCTTTCCCAATAGAAAAAAAAATACATAAAGCAAAAAAATAGAAATAAACCGCTCAAAGAAAAAGAAAGAAAGAGTCAGCAAAGGAATTTTTTTTTTGCCTCTTTCGCTCTCTTTTTGAAAGAAGCACAAAAAAAAAAGAAGGATAGAAACTAAGAAAGGGGAGGCGCACATTTACCCCAGAGGTATAAAAGATGTTGAACGCCTAGCAGCAGCTGTACTATTTTGGTGTGCAGAGAAACATGCAGCAATAAAGGCCACAATCGCTAATATATTTGAGCAGAGTAGCCACACCCACATTGTGAGAATTCCATTATTCGGTCGTTGTAACTCCGGTAGTATTGAGAGGCGAGACTTCATTACATCCATCTCCCTCATTAGTTCAATCAACCTGTCACGGTACTCGCAAGTAACTGTTACTGTATCACGAAGATGTGTTCCAACAAGTCCTAGGGATTCCTCATTATATGAAAATTTTTTCCTTAATTCTTTTTGTTCTATTCGAGATTCATCTAGTTCATGTTGCAAAGCTTTGAGTTGCTTGCTCATTTGTGCAAGAATTTGCAGTATTGTTCCTCCATAGTACGTCTTAGAGGGAGGTATCACTTTTCCAGGGGAAACTATTTTGGAAGGGCACATACACATAGAACGGAGTTTATATATTTGGCGTTCTTCTGGTAAACATACAGTGGAGTTATTATCTATATACTCATCATAACTACAGTACATCGAATTACCCAAATTAATACTGTTATTAATGTTTCCACCGTTACTTTTCTTCTTTCGACCAGCACCACCATTATTACTAGTATTATTATCGCTACTGATGCCACTAGTACCACCGTTTCTTCCTGCCACAACTTCATCTACTTGATTAATAAGCTTCGTCAAATTTGCTCTTTTTCTCGTATTTCCTCCCTTCTCCATTCGTTCTTCTTGTTCCTTTGATGTATCAGTATTCATGCCTGTATTAACATTACTTGATGGCACCGGCATTACAACTACCGGTGGTGCCGGTAACATCATCTCCGGTGACTGATAGGATGCCTCTGTCTCATCCACGGCGTAGTCCTCTGTTAGTGTCTCCAGAACATCTACACCAAACACTTTAAATGTTGTCAGTGTACACCATGAGTCATCGGTGTGGGAAGTGGCCCACATAAATCGTACAAATCGTACAGGCGGTTGTGGGGCAATTTGAAACTGCTGCGTTCCTCGCCATGGACCAGTTTCAAAATTCCCAAGCACACGCCACTCATTCGTAGGGTACTTTCTACTTCCTAGTAATGTAAAATTTTTCACACTAGCACTAAAATGTTCAAGATAAACTAATGTTACAATACGAACCTCAATCTCACGAATTAACTGAACGGTGAAAAGTTTTCGTCTTGCTTTGCATGAACATATCATATACTTTTCTGTATCTTCATTAAGTAGAGATGATGCACCCTTGCATGCATGACTAAAATCTGTTAGAGTGGCACCTAGATACGCAGATGCGTAATTTGTCATGAAATCTGAGCTCTTACCATGTGGTTTCTCATTCTGCACTATACGATTTCTAGCCTTTAGAAATAGTAAACTGCACAAGATTCCCAAGACAACAAGTGCCGCTAACGTCAACATACGGTCTTTTTTCATGACTTGAGTACGCCCATGCACGCGTATGTAGATTTCTGAGTCACCATAACAATTAAATAATAGGGAGAAAAAAAAGAGAGGTGAAAAAAAGGAGGAGAGGTGCAGAATTGCAGAGGAGCTGTACGTTTGAGTATTAAGCCATAATGTAGAAGGGGTAAAGAAGCACAAAAAAAGTAAAAGAAAATGCGAAAAATAAAACAAAGAAAAAAAGAAATGGAATACCCAAACGTCACATTGAAAAACAGCAAGACAGAGAAATACAAGATCATATTATATATATATATATATATATATATAACTAAAACTAAAACGGACGATCTTAGGCTATATAGGTGCAGCAGAGGAATCAACAACTTTATCCTTGTCATCGGTGGTGACGGCTGTAGTGGTACTAGTAGAATTAGTGGTAGTTACTGTTGCAGAAACAGCTTCCTTTCCCTCATTTTTATCTGAGTGTAATGAAACTTCAGGTTCTTTTTCCTTTTTTGCCTGTTCCTGTGTTTGATTTTGTGATGGTGAATCCATGTCACCAAAAAGCTTGTCAAACTCTTCATCCATCTCTGTAAGAATGTCTCTCTTTAATTGAGGAGTCCCAGAAGGTGAATCGACTCCAGCAGCAGGTGTAGTTGTTGTTGTATAATTGGGTGATTTTTTGGTAACAACAGTCCCTTTCAGCAATGGCTTACTATCATTTCGGGTAGAAGTGGTGATACCAGTATAGACTGGTGCGCTTATAAGACCAAGGTCGTCCTCTTCATCATCGTCAATACCTAAAGAAAACGGTTGTTGTCTATTGGCCATTTCCGCACGTCGAGGAAATTGATTATTCCGAGTTCCCGTACTACCGAAAAATCCCACTCCTTCCTCCTTTTTTTCTCTCTCTTTAGCCGTAGCAGAAGTAGTAGTTGTTTTATTATTATTATTATTATTATTATTATTATTATTATTATTATTATTATTATTATTAGTGGTATTAGTATTGGGGGCCCTACCTCTTCTTGCCATCAGTGACACTGCAGCCGCTGCATTAACAGCCACCAGCCGTTCACCCATTCGCTGCATAACATTTAATCCCCACGACCTTGCGGCCATAACACCGTCTTTTGCTTTATTTCTTATCTCCGCCGCTTTACGCCGCGTCTGCGGTCCCTCCAACTGCGATACAAGCGCCTCCAGGCCGTTCTTTATGGCCTCCACGGGGCGGTCGAGATGTTCCCAGACGACATCCTCCGCCGTTGTGCGGGCAATCGTTATTGTTTTCGCCTTAATGAGGGGAATAATGGCGCGGAATCCACCAATGCTGATGTACGGGAATCCACGCTGCGCCAGGTGGAGAGAGAAGACTTTCAGTAAATTCATTTCTTCCGTGATGGGACGTCCTGTACCGAAAATACACAAATGAGATCCCCGCACATCTTTTAGCATTGCTGCCACCTTGTCAAACTTGTCACCATCGAAGCCAATCGTATCACCAACAAATATGGCGCCTGGAAGTCTTGCGAAATCGAAGCTCTCACGGGCACGGCAATCTACCACAATGTAACTTAAAGCAGCTGAGTCATCCTTAACAGTCTCCTTTACTGCAAAAGACTCCGCAAAATCCGAGCGCTCAAGTGGTAAAGCAGTAAAAGCAGCGTAATACTGATCTAAAGCTTCTGGCCCTTTACTTATTCTACAATCTCCAGGAAACAGCATAGAATCAATTACACGTTGTGTAGTACGTGGAGTATTTCGGTACGCAATATCTGCATTTTGTGCCAGTGATTTTCCAGATCTCAAGGAGACAAAAGAAACTGGTCTACCATCTTGTAAACCAGGGTCTACCATTTCTTCTTTGTTAGCAGGCAAAACAAAGGTAAGTGAAGATAATGCTTGTGTTATAGTTTCCTCTGTTTTTAATGCGAGGAAACGCTGGCGGTGTGCGACCAGGTAAGCAAGAGCAAAGTACACCGTAAGTGTTGGGTCACCCACAATAAGTATCCAGTCCCACATCCAAATTGCCTCATTATAATTATTATTAACAACAAAGAGTAAACGTAGCCAATTGAGCATAAACCTTCCAATATTAACCAAATGACGATCAAAATGAAGTGAGAGTTGAGGATCGTGATACTGCAATAGGAGACGAAAAATCCCAATAAGAGGAGCATCATAGACACGTGAAGTACTGGGTATTATAAAGTCTTTTTGTAGTGCATTTAAAAGTTTGTAGAGCCATTGTAGATTCTCTTCAGATGTTGGCAGCTCCGCATCGGCAATTACTCTTGTTAACGTAGAGGCAATAGTCGTGAGTTCCTCGTTAAAGACACAACCCGTTTCACTCGTAAATCGGGTGATGAATTCCTGCAACTCGACATCATTGGGGGATCCAGGAATTCCGTTAAAAGCCTCACGTAAGCGACCAACAGGATCCTTTCCTTCACTTTCACTGGAAGTGTTATTTTTATTTTCATCCTCTTCACTGGTAGTTTTATTTTTCTTCTTTTCTTCTTCATTGGACGGGGAACTATCAAGAAGAAGACCAGCGTAAAGCCGAAGCCGCCGGCTGCCGGTGAGTCGTGTTGACAAAAATGGCACCCGCACACACGCCTCCTGCAATGCTGTGATATCCGCATTGTTGTTATTGCTATTGCTATTGTTATTACTGTCGAGCAGTGCGAGCAGCCGTGACTCCGCTTCACTCATCTTTGTAGACTCACCTTTTCCGTGTAAAAGTGTAATAATAGTAGCGTATGTAGTTCTCTTGGTTTTTATAAATAAATAAATAAATATATATATATATATTTATATTTATATATTTATTTATATATTTATATATTTATATATTTATTTATTTATTTATTTATTTATTTATTTATTTATTTATTTTATATTTATATATTTATATTATATGAAGCAGGTGAGAATAGAGAAACACAGAGAGAAAAGCGAAAAAAGAAGAAGCGGATGTTGTACATACACATACACAGAATACTTGTGTCATCATCAATTGTGTAGAGTGGAGAATAAAAAGAAACAAAGAAAGAAAAATAAAAAGAGAGAAATAAACCAATGATAAACCAATCCAAAATGAAAAGAAAACTGTAAATGGGGTAGGGGCGGGTCACATCATATAATCATCTCAAGTACGTCATCATTGCTGTTTTCATCCAATATCGGATTTGGAATACTACGATCTTGCGATAGAAAAGCATTAGCCGCTGTGTCATCTTCAATTGTACTTTTAGGGCACTCACACCGTGTTATCAGGCGAATACCGCGTTCTGCAATAACAATATTCGTCCAAAAAGCCCCATGATCTAACTCGTGTGATATAAGCATTAATTTCAACATAAAGCTGTTAAAGTAGTCTGCCTCACCAGTCATTAGACAGTGATGACGAAGCTGTTCAACACAATTCACACACTTAATGTACTGTGCATCCTTCACACTATGACGTAGTAATTTAAATATCACCTCAACCAGTTCATCCACCGCACGCTGCACTACAGTAACATCATGAGATTGCACCATTTCTTGAAAAGCAGCAGTCGGATCAGCCGTTGTCACATGCATATTAATAAAATCAATATCAGTAGATCTAGTAGTACTAGTAGTAGTAGTAGTAGTAGTAGTATCATTGGAAGTAGCAGCAACCGTCGCGGCAGAGGAAGTAACACTACTCATCCGTTTCACTGTACAATCAGCTGTATTACAATAAGAAGATAAAGAGGGAGACGCACCACCAACAAGAACAACAGCAGCAGCAACTGTAGAGGGAGCTCGTGTGGATGCGTCCTCCACAACATCCGATGTATTAGTGCGTGATTCAAACTCATGTTTTCTTTGTGAGGCAAATGCTTTCTGAATTGCTTCAAAACCACGGATATTATTATTATTATTATTATTATTATTATTATTATTATTATTATTATTATTATTATTATTATTATTATTATTATTATTATTGTGATTATTATTCTTTTCATTGGTCTCAAAAACAAAGGCTTTACTGCATGTCTCTAATTTCGATCGAAGACTCGTAAAAAGTCCCTCTAGTGTATTCCCTGTTGAACCGAATGTGGTGGAATGGGTACGCAGGTGTTCTAGCAATGACGGTATAGTTTCTTCTATTTCTATTGATTTCCCTTCATTTCTGTTATTAATATTAATATTATTTCTATTAATATTATTATTATCATTGTTATTATTATTATTATTATTATTATTATTATTATTATTATTATTATTATCTCTACAAGAGCGTAACTTTACACGTAACATTTCGTTAAATTGCTGCAGTACTGGATTAAATGTATCTCGAGGACGAAGTACACACTTCTCAACTGTCATGTCCTCCACCAGAGACGCCAGCAGTTTCTCCTCCGCCTCTGTACAACGCACCTCTTCGTAGTTTGAAAATGTGAAGGATCGCACTTCCTCAGCAAATGGCAGAGGAGAAAAAAACAAAACATCTCGAGTTTCACTACTTGAGGCCACACAAAGACCAATAACAGGATTTGCATCTCGTGTCCGCACAAAACGTACAATCATCGCCTGTTTAGATGTCGTCATTGCCTGTACAATACTGCGAAACCCTTTAGCTCCAATCATATCATCTCCAAGTGGTGTAATAACATTCACACCGCCCATTAATATATAAGGCGGAACTTGTTTTAAAGGAACAAAACCAAGAGCGTCCAGTGATCGTGTTCCGTTAAGTTTCATCGATTCCTCTTTTGTTGTTGTTGTTCCACTACACGCAATAAGTGTTCGCCCATAACGAAATCCTTTTATGACATCTTTCTGTTGAAGCAGTAGTGGAGTCGTATTATCTTCACTTAAACTCATATATAGTGTTCTTACGCCAACTTCCATTCCCTCTGCTGTTGTGCGTTTCAATGCTGGTAGTCGCTCTTCACGTATCTTTGTGTAGAACTGAGTTGCTATACGCACATCCCCAATAGTGAGAGGAACTTTCAATAAGGCTCGCTGAGCAATTTTGCGTTTATTGGGTTTCATAACACTCTGAAGAGCTTCTTCTAGTGAAACCACCACACTATCATTCCCGATACAATCACACATAATGTGTAGAACCTTCTCATTCTGCTGCTTAATTGGGAGATGTTCTAAACTAGAGTTATTAGTATCCATATCATTATTACTATCATCGGCTTGATCATCTCTATCTTCGTAAATATCACTAAAGTTGATACCGACAACAACTAACGATATATCAAGTTGTTTAAAAGACTCTAAAATGTCATTAATTTCAGACTTCTGTTTCACCTCTATGTGGGCGTCTGTGAAAAGATACACAATACGTTCATATCGCTTCTTTTCAGTCCTCTCACGCATAACTTGTACACACACTTTTAGTGTTTCTAAGAAATCCACTTCATGTTTTTCCTTTTCTTCTTCTTTTTCTTGTCGTTCTTCAATACGTTTCAGTGGTTTCAAAAAGTCTACTGTAGGCGCAGCAAGAGCGCATGGCACAGAAATGCCGCTATGGTAGCAAGTATCATTCTTCTCCTTATTGCTATTCATATCCCCAGTGTTATTATTATTATTATTATTATTACTGTTTGTGCCAGTCAAAACAAGTCCCATCTCATCATGTGGTGCAATAAGCATTGCTGTTTCTACTGACCGGCGGCATATATCAATCACTACGGCTAATGATGATGACGGGCAGTTTAAATCAACTGCAAATACCGATGCTACCTTTAATGAGGACATAAACAAAAGTATCTAATGAATTATCTCAAGTTGAATTATTATTTTCTTTTCGTTCCTTTTCTTCCTTTCTCTTGGTCTCCTTCTCCTACACACACACATATCAATTGAAAAGAAAAAACAAATAAAAATAAATAAAAGTGAATGAAGAGGTATCACAACTGTTACACCATGTAAATAAATAATAACAACAAAACATAGTGTGTTATAGGTACGTATGCTTTTATAAGATATATATATATATATATATATATATATATATATATATATTTCTCGGAAAGGTCGCACAAAACGTAAAAAAAAAGAGAATGGTTACGCAGAATCACAAAAAAAGAAACACTCTGTGAATGCAACCATATACATATATATATATATATATAAAGAGAGTATTGATATAATAATAATAATAATAATAATAATAATAATAATAATAATAATAATAATAATAATAATAATAATAATAAACAGAAAAAACAATTAACATCAACAAAAACAATAGAATTTAAAAAATGAAGGTCATTAGGGACAATAATGGTAGCACTAACTGAAAGCTATCTTGGGTCTGAGAATTATCACTCTCTTACTCCTTCGCCTCCGAAAGTTTCTTGGCAAGAGCTGTTTTCTCCGCGTGTAATAAACGAATAGCCTTTTCTGCTCGAGATTGATAAACAATGAGATCTGTGCGCTCTTGATTTAGCGAGCGTATACGTTGGTATGCCTTCTCCAACTGTTCTTGTAGATAAACCTCTTCATGCCCTGTAGCTGACGACATACCGTTGGGATCCGTATACTTTGGGCTTAACGGTGGATATGTATTGCTACTACACTCCGCAGCGGAATCGGTGGTTTGAAATCCAATATAATCTGTCCCCTTTACACGTGCGAGTTCATTGCCAATTTCATCCATGCGCTGCATCCATTTGTCTGACTCCATTTGATATCGTATCATCGTTGCACGCAGTTTCTCTGCCAGTCGAAACACCGTGCGCTTCTCCTCTGCAAGGAGAATAGCTAACTTATACCGTTCATCATTGATGGTTGTGATCTTCGCATCCCGCTCTGCCAGTGTATCGCGTAATTGTTTGCTCATCGCATGCCACGCCGTTGGTGCTGAGTCTGATTTCCCATCCGCACTCACACCAGCACTGCCACCCATGGAGGCATTTTCTTGTCTTAATAGATCATTCTCCGTGGTGAGTATCGTCACTCGATCCTCCAGTGAACGAATACGCTCCTCATACACCTCCCGCTCCTCTGAAAGGGCGTCCTCGAGCGTTCCGTCATTCTTCGAGTCGAGTTCCGCCAGTAATTGCAGATAAAGTGCCTTGTAGTCCAGCACCTCATGCCGCTTCGCATCCTGTTTAATTTGAATCGCCCGCTGGCCAAACAAAATAGCGCCCATCGTCTCTTCTGTCGAGTCATCGGCCGGACTGCAGTTCACCACAATAGAAGTATTGCCGTTGCCGAGCAGTGAGTACTGCAGAATACGTGTGAGTTTCGATTCGCGGAATGGGGCGTGTTGTGATTTCTTCTCCGTGAGGGCGGCGACCACTTTGCCCAAGACGAGTAAACTGCCGTTGATGTGCGTGGCCTCGTCCAATGTCTTTCCCTCCGCCTGCGTCTTACTGACCCGCTCACTCCCCGCCAAATCACAAATAACGAGACGTCCCTCCAACGCCACTGTTGGGGTGTTATTTGATGAGACATCCTCTGAAACAGTGACGGTCTTTACTTTTGTGGCCCGCGTGATGTTAAAACTGAAAATAGTGTGCGAGCGGGAACTGGTGTTGTTCATCATCGTACTCGTCATCTCTTTGCGGCTTATCCCAATGCGAAAGAGTTCCATCGTCTCATCGTACGTTTCCACTTTCTTCTCAATTGGCAAACCAGATGTCTCAGCAACAAGTACGACATCGCCGCGTCCTTCAGGGCCGAGTTGAATGCGAACACGTCCTTTTTGTGCATCTAACAAATCGGTTAGTATCTCATTATATAACTGTACGTAGCTCACACTGCAGGTGTACTCGTGTTCCGTGTCCTCGTGGATGCGTCTCCACACCTCCTGTAGACCTTGCTGTAATACACCGGGATTCTCCGGATCTTCATTACTCATCGTGTATGTTTTACCAGATCCGGTTTGGCCATACACAAAGAGTACACCATGTTGGCCGTCAAATGCAGCATCTACTGCACCACGGGCGAATTCATCGTAAACAGTTTTCTGAGATGTTTTAGGTGGAAATACCTTATTGAATGAATATGTCTTTTCTAATGTTTTTGTTCCAGACTTTCGTGTAACGGTGATTTTAGTGGGATCCGCTGCATCGTAGGAAATGTTATTAAATGTGCACTTCGCCTCACGAGGAATGGGTGGACGCACTCGAAGAAACACAGAGATGTTCTTCGGTGCTGTCTTTCCGCTTGATGATTTTCTCATAATTGAAAATACTTTCGTTCTACCTTTTTTTTTGTATTCCTTTTCTTTTTTATTTATTTCTTCCTTTCTTTCTGTTCTTTTTGCGTTGTTGATATTCCCCTGCACTTCTTTTTTCTTTTCTTTTTTGTTTCTGTTCCTAATGCCAATACTACAACTATCGGTTGTTGTTACGTTGATCACTTTACGTATAGTAACGTAGATACAATCTGTATCTATATGAATGTATATATATACTCTTATTTCCCCAGACCAATGCAAGCAGAATCAATTATCTTCTTTGTTTTCTTATTTATTGCTTTAAACCTTATGATGTGTTTCGCAAAAAAAAAAAGACAGATAAAACGATCGCCCCAATCATAACAGAGAACTATGTATCCAAATAAATTAACAATACACCAAAGATGTAAACACCAAGAGAAAAAAAAGTGAACAAAAAGGGAAAGAAAACATATGATTGCGATATCCCCAAAAAAACAGATATCGTTGTGAACATCTTTGAGTAAAAAAAAGGGGGTGGGGGAATATCGTAACTCTTCACACTCCAGTGAAGCAAAGACAGCCCAGATGTTTTCCCAGTTAATAAATTAATACAGGTGCTTCTGTATGTACCTTCACTACTTCGTTTTTTTTTTTCTTTTCTGTAGAATGATTCATTGTTCCACCATCTGTCATACGCAAAGAACGGAGTTTTCCACGAGGGGGTACAAACACAATAATAGTAATAGTAATAAAAGTAAAACACACAGAGAAACACAGTGTGAAAACCACTACGATGAACACCACATTCATACTTGGAGCAAATAGGACACAGACGCAAAAATATATCAAGAGAGAGAGATTTCTAGGAAATTAGAGTTTAGCTTTTTTTTTCTTCCTTTCTTTCCTTCTTTATTTCTTTTTTCTTTCTTAAAAAATTCTCAGTCTTTACTATCATGACTGCTTTTCTTTTTTTCTTTCCTTCTCACAATACATCTCTTTATTTCCCCAACATCATTCTGTTGAGCACAAAACAGACGGCTGGATACCGCTACTAAAACGCAAACATCATTCTGGGAAAAGTGACAGATACAGAGAGAGAGAAAACAGAAGAAATCAGAAGTTAATAATTATTATTACTATTATTATTATTATTATCATTATTATTATTATTATTATTATTATTATTATTATTATTATTATTATTATTATTTGTTGGCATTTTCACAGCTTCTGCTGTTACTATATGCATACACGCTATTCTCAGAATGAAAAGCACAGGTACGGTAATAATGAAGAGTAAAAACACCTTAGGTTACTCTGTCCTATTATTCTTCTTTTTTACCTCATCATTCCCAATAATTTTAACGCACTGACACAAAATCATTGTCATTTCCAGTTGTCATCCCTTTTTGTTGTTGTTCATATTCTTGTTATTTTTTTTTTTTGCCTTTTCTTCTTCTTTCTTCCGTGGACCACCCATATTATATATATACCTAACAGACCCACATGTACATGTATAATATATACCCTTTTCTTCCTTTTTTCCTCTTCTTTTTCTTCATTTTGTTGTTCCTGCTGCTGTTCCTTCACTCCAGTGTATGTATGTATGTATTTTTTTTCTTTGGTTCTTCCCTTCACTTAAACGTTTTTCTGTTTGTCTTTGCTTCTTTCTTTCCTTCGTTCCTTCTCCTCTTTGTATGATTGTCCTTCCCACGAGCAGCAACAGCAACAGCAGCTATATACACACTGTTGTTACTTCTATACACTCTTGCCTCTCCCAATACCGCCGCTTAGTCAACCTTCACATTACTGTAAATGATATTGACAAACAGAAAGGAGGCGATAAAACCAATCGCACCGCTGAGAATACATAAAGTGTACGCCGCCATTCCCATATAACCAAAGAACAACATGGCACTCATAAACCCTTTTAGTGTGGAGTAGCGGAAGTAGTAAAAGACACTGTAGGCAAAGATCCAAACACCGTACGAGGCTGAAGTTAAGAAGGAACGCCACCACCAGTGATAGTTCAGTCGATTGAGTTGAATGTACGTGGAGAACACCGCCGTCTGTGCGGCAATAATCATCGACAGCACATACACCGCAGTGAGAAACCCAAACATATAGTACACTGTGCCATGCCACACACTGCTGAATATGTACGTGATCTCCACATGCGAGGCGGCGAAGGGCACAAGTCCCGGCAAGAGAATTGTTAACGGGGAATCCAAATACCACGGCGATGGGGGAATTGTGCGGGGAATATTATTAACTTTCACCGGAACCGCAATATTGAGACTGAAGCCCACTGCTGCTCCAATCACCAACAGCGGGGTGGAGACGCCCTGCCATAGTAATAAGAGAATAATAAGCGCAGAGAGGGAGGCGGTGCTCGCGGCGTGGTTGCCGAGGTGAATAAAGTTGAGCACAAAGTAAATAAAGAACATCTGCGCGGGATAAAACAAACTGGTGGCGATGATGATCTTCCATGATCGCATTTTAAAGTACCTTGTTAGCATTGCCGTAACGAGGCCGTTGAGAAAGCTGAAGAGCACAAATAGAAATACCAGTGTGGTGGCCAATACACCGCGACTCTGCGGAGAAACAAATCCCATGCAGGCCACAAATAAAGTAGATCCCACCATCATTGCCAGTTGTACACCCGTACCAACACAAATAGAAAGTAAACCAACACCACGTGGACGGCGAAAGACATCCCCGTGTACAAGTTTCCATCCAGTTTCTTCCTTATCTTCAATATCGGGTTCATTATAGTAGGAGATATCACGATGTAAGGCACGAATTAATACATACCATAATGCGGCAGTTTGTAATAATGTAACAAAAAAGAAGTTTACAATACTGAACCAATGAATTTGTGATTCTTTACCTGTCATTTTCATAAATACATCCCATCTTGTAGACCAGGTTAGATCCGATTCTAACCATTGTACACTGTATGTGTACGTTATTTTTTCATCTAAAGCGCTTTGTGGTGTACCAGATAAAAGATTATTAGTGGTACAAGCACTGTTTCCATGTTTAATACTTGCTGTAGAAATTTGAAATTGTACAATACGGTAGGTTTTCCCTTCCAAATCAAATGGTGAATCAACAGGATGATATGAAATAGTAAAAATAAGATGATTATTTACCAATGGAACATTTTGATTGGATAAAATGGAAGGAACACCCAAGCGAAATCCAGTTCTTACTCGACGATTTCCTTTAGATACAATAATATTTTCCAAACCGGGTAAATCATCAACGTACATATTTCCACGGTAACGACCTTCAATAAGTTTAACCAAATATCTTTCATCTTCACGTTTCATTGTTACCGTACAGAGCTCGACACATGTTTTATTCTCCAACACATTCACCTCATATCCAGATTCCTCCAGTTGATCACCAAATAAAATTTGACCAATATTACGTCGACGTCTTTTACGTCCTTCTTGTTGTAAACAGCGCTTTAATGACTTCCATGGCATTGGCATAACTTTTGTTTTTGAAGTCAGTGGACTGACCATAACTGGTATGAGATCTCCTTGTTGGTAGGATGCTGCAATAGTCTTAAATATCGACATGGACGCGGCCTCCACTGGCATTGTTAAGGAAAGAAGAAGAGCAACAGTAATAATAGCGGCCGTGTAAAGACGGACTCTCATTAAAGTATATCCCATGATGGTAGAAATCATTTTTTTTTTTTTGGTTTTTCTTTTTTTATTCTTTCGTTCTTTCCTTTTTTTTGTTCTTGTTTCTTCCTTTGATTGTCCTCTACCTTTGTTGACGCTCCTCTTAAAAAAAAAGAGAGAAAGGAAAAAAAGGAGAAACAGAGAACATTACATGAAAAACAAAATAAGAAAAAAGAGAATAATATTGCTTCCTAACGTTATTCATGCCCCAGAAAAAAACAAAATAGAATTTTTAAAAAAAACAATAAAATACACGGTTGTTTTCGAATTCGTTATCTACGACAAGCCTATAAATGAAGAAAGAAGGGAGAAAAAAACCAAAAGAAAAAAAGAAAAAAAGAGAATAATTTTACTTCCTAACGTTATCCATGCCCTTGAAGGATAAAATAGAATAAAAAAAATAAAATCGATAAAATACACGGCTGTTTTCGAATTCGCTATATACGACAATACTATAAATCAAAACAGTAAGGGAAAAAAAGAAAAAAAACACATAAGGAGGGTATACGAAAGAAAAAAAAAGCTATAGATATCTCAATTTCCTATTTATTTTTCTTTTTCTGTCACGCTCGCAACGGTTTTAAAATCTTTTTGTTAATGCCATTGGTGTTAAAGTTGTTATTGTTGTTTTGTTTGATAAGGTAAAGAAAGGTGTCACTATTCCTTTCCTTTCCTTTCCTTTCGCTCTTTCTTCTTTTTTCTCTCTCCCTCTCTGTCTCATTCTCTAGGCTGAAAAATCGCCGCGTCTGCTTGTGTGGAGTGCCTCTGCTGAGAAGAGCAGTCCATCCCGCTGCGCCATCTCGTCCAGTGGCCCATCACACTCCACCTGAAATGCCGGCGTCGATCGCAGTACTTGGGCCGTCATCTTTGGTGTATTCACACCGCTGCCCACATTACTGCCGCTGCTGCTGTTGCAATAATGCAACTGTTGATGAGACCAGCGGTGTTGATGATTGTAGTGGCGATTGCGCGAGTGGAGCGGGAGTTGGAGCGGAAGTGAGGAAGAGAGGGGAGACTTCAGAGGTTGGCGTTGGGAATGGAGTGGATTGCAGTGTACATTATGATTATTATGAATATTATGTTGATGAAAGTGGGAATATGTATTGGCGTGTGGAGAGACGGAGATCCAGCCACGGCGCCAGGCACAACGCAGAGCATCGGCGCGTATTTCCACCGGTGCCTCCCGCAGCCACGCACTCGCATCACTGAACCGCCCTTCCTCCTCTTCTTCCCCAATATCATTATCATCATCTTCATTATCAACTTCATCGCCTTCTACCTGTTCATTGTCTGTGACCACACTGTGTACATCTTCCTCATTTTCATTTTCATCCTGTTGTGTTTGCCCGCAAGGACTGAAGGTGGGCTCCCGTGAGATGGAGCAGGTGTTGGAGAAGTACATCGTCAATTCCTCCACAGCAAATAGTGGATCATTTAAGAGTTGAGTGGTGTTCGGCCGCAGTGCGGGATCCCGCTGCAGACACTGCGTCACTAACGAACGAATACTCACATCTGCAATCTCCGCAATGTGTGGGAGAACACCGATGGAAACACGACGGTGTATTTCCCGCACATCATCATTACAATCGTAATAGGCCTTCTTTCCCGTTGCCATCTCTAATACACACATCCCAAAGGCCCACACATCCACCGCCGTGGTGTACGTACCTTCATATATCTCAGGCGCCATGTACTCTGGGGTTCCCACCACATCCGAGCCAACTCCTTCCATCGTACAAAGACCCAAATCTCCAAGTTTTACTCCACCCCGATGGCCGCATATAAATATATTGCTACACTTCACATCACGGTGTATGATATCACGTCCATGCAGATATTGTAAGGCGAGTAGAATTTGACGAGCATAACGTACAAGGGCCTTGGTACGAAAACGTCCTTCTGGCATAAGTTTTTGATATTCCGTGAGTGTCCCACTTGGCATGAGTTCTGTAATAAAAACATAACAGTTCCTTGTGGTTTCCACCCAACAGGCACTACAGTGGAGTAGATTGGGATGTTTTAATTGTTGAAGGAGAAATACCTCTTGAAGAAGTAACTCCGCTCCCTCGCCTACTGTACAGCGGGTCTCAGACCATGCTACTTGTATCCCATCCTCCACATCCATTGCACTGTACACCTCCTTGTAACTACCACGACCAATGAATCCCATTCGAATATACCGAGCATCAGGACTCTGAAAGGGGGAAGAAGAAGAAGGGAGTGACCGCTTCATAACGTCCGTTTCAGAAATAATACTCATTTCTAGGAAATGATAAACGTATATATATTATGGAATGTCAATACTCCTTACTGTCAATCCCCGAAGAGAAGAAATATATAAATGAGAGGAATTACAAATGATAAACCAAGAAAGAAAAAAGAAAACAGGATATGCGCCTCACTAATACTGTGAGTGAAAAATAGCGTATCAAGATATTTATACGCTATTCGGATATATCGGATATGTAGCTACCTTTCGAAATGAAAATTTTCTATCAACTGCTGTGCAAGAAGAAAGAGATGGTAAATCATGCACAGACTAAAAAAAAAACAGAACAGAACTACATATTTACAAGAATCAAATAAAATGAAAGAAAAGAGAAAAAAAAACAGAGATATGAAACAAAAAAACAGAAACAAAAGAAAAACAAGATTAGAATTATAATGCTTCCAATAATAATCAAATATATACAAACACTTTCGTGGTACTGCTGTACAGCAATGAAAGGAAGAAGAAGAAGAAGAAAGGGAAAAAAAAGGGCATGCGCTACTTCCTTCATTCATCATACTAGGAGAGAAGCAGTCGCATAGTTTTGTAGAGCAATGTCAATAATAATAATAAACACATATGGATAGCCAGTAGAAATGAGACAAAAAAATATATATCAATGATAGTGTACATCCAGCTATTTTTTTTCTTTCGTTTTAACTGATGCACCCTCTCACTCTCTCGATCTCTTTTTCTGCACATACACACAAACATACGCACCACTCTGTGTCTCGTTATCCCTTCTTTAGTTGTTTAATTGGTTTGGTGTCTCTAGTTCCTTCCTTCCTTTTCTTTTTTTTTCTTTTACTCCTCCTCCTTTTCCTTTTCATCCCCCTCTTCTTGTCGCTTCCTTTCTCTTCTCTCTCCTTCTTCCTTTCATCCCCTCTTCCTTTTACCTTTTGCTATTGACGTCTAATCATTGTACTTCATGACCTCATTCATCACCAACTGCCGCAGCTGACTGGCGTTCAGTTCGCTGCTATCAAATTCCCAAAAGAAGCGTTCACTCGCCTCCGCCTCGAGCTCCTCCCCACCGCAGTTGTCCCGCACCTCCCGCAGCCACGGATGTGCCAACGCCTCCTTCGCCGTCATGCGCTCCTTCGGGTTGTACCGCAGCAGTCGAAAGAGAAAGTCTTTAAACATCGTGTAGTTTCCCTCCACATCGGCCGGGCCTTCCTCCCTCGCGCGGCTGGCGGCGAAGTACTGCGACTGCAGTTCCGTCTGCACCGCTTCCAGCGGCGGCCGCTCGCGTGGGGGCAGCGCGCGGATGTAACTGAGTGCCTCCGGGGCGTGCACGTGTGGGAGATCCCGCACCACGTCCGGCACGCCGAGCAGCTCCGTGATGAGATGGAGTTGGTGGATGTAATCGCGGCCGGCGAAGAGCGGGCGGCGGGTGAACATCTCCACCGCCAGACACGCCACGCCCCAGAGATCGACCGCCCCGTCGTAGTCGTCACTCACCAGCAGCAGCTCCGGCGGCCGGTACCAGCGGGTCACTACGTAGTGCGTCATCTTTGGGCCTTTGCCCCGCGCCAGGCCAAAGTCGCAGAGTTTTAAATCACAGTCCGAGTTGGTGAGGAGATTGGCGGGCTTTAGGTCGCGGTGGATGACATTCGCACTATGAATATACCGCAGCGCACATAACAGCTGATACGTAAAGTACTGACAGTGCACCTCTGTTAACTTGACCGAGGAGGACTTCAGAATAGATTGAAGATCGGACGACATAAGCTCCGTTACAACATAGATATCTGAAAATCCAGGGTCAGAAGGTCGAAATAGGTCTTTAAGAGATAACACATTAGGATGTTTTAGGAAGCCCAGCAGCTTGACCTCGCGCAAAATGCGCTTCCCATCCACAACATCACCAAAAATATTACTAATTTTTTTTATAGCAACAGTATCACCTGTTGCACTATCCACAGCACTACAAACAATACCATATGCACCTCGGCCAACCAGACTACGCACTTCATATCGTTGAGGAACCTCCACTCTAGATTGAGTGTCAAAAGTATATGTTACTTTTCCCTCTGAATCGGGTGCTGAGACGTGCGTCAGCATTTCTACTCACCCACAACCGAAAACAGACCTCCGAAATAATATATTTGTGTTGATCCTTTTTTATTTTTTATCGGTATTTTTTTTCTTTTTATGGCTTTCTTCTTCTTATATTTTCGGCTTGTGTCTGGAAGCTGAAGTAGTATAGTTGAAAGAGAAAAAAAAAAGAGTATAAAAAGTAAAAGAAGGAATTCATCAGATATACACAACAAATAGCCAACATATGATGAGAGAAAAATCAATCTCTTGAATTTCACCCCACCTCTACCCTCCTTCTCTCATCATTCTATGCATTATTTGATTAGCATAAAAAATATTAGCACTTCTATTATTTTTAACCACGAATTCCTGAAGAAGCTGTGGCTGCACTTAGTCTTCGTTCTAATGTGCGTACTCGGGCTTGTGATGCCCCCAATTCTCTGGCCACTTCACGTAATTGTTCAAGTTCACTATGAAGATTATCAATAGACGCATCTTTTAACAATAACTGATGACGAAGTTCTTCTATCTCTCTTCTTAGTCCTATTATACAAGTCCCACGTTCTTCAAACTCAGGAAGAGTAGTTTCTGCAACAATATTTCTGGTATTGACATTTGTATTAGTAGAAGTAATAGTAATATTATTTCTAGGAACTATACTTGATCCCCTATCTCCACTTATTATACTGTTTGATTGGGAATTCACTAATTGAGAATATTCTGACTTGAGTTCTTCCACTTCACTCATCATGGAACGCAGCATCTCTCTCGATGATACTTCATTATCTTTCAGTTGTTTTTGAAGTTCTACTATAACTTGACGTGCCATCTGCAATTCCTCTTGAGTCATCTTTAATGCATGAACTGCACTTTGTGGCTCCTGTCTTCCCTCTTCTCTTGACAGTCGTGAGAGTTTCATGCTTTGCAACTCTTCTTCAAGCTGTTGATTGAAAATCCAAAGTTCCTCAATATCAGACTGTAATTTACGCTCTCTATCTTCTGCTATTGTGGCACGCCTTGAATATATAGAGACTTGTTCTAATAATTCTTTAAAATAAAATAACATGGAGTCATCAAATATGCATTCTGATATTGTTTCAATCAAATGTCTTTGATTTGCTTCATAGTCAAAAAGTGTATCCCAGTTGCTTTCCTGCGATTTTTTTAGTAAAATATACAGTTGGGTATATGCAAGGTGATTTTCAACTAACTGATCGAGAATGGGTCCACCTAGTTCAATTTCACGTAATGTTCTCTCATTTTCCTCTGCAGACGCAGAAACTGATACCGGTGTTATTCTTGATGGTGATAACGATAATGATAACGGCAACGACAATAATGATGATAAAGGCGGTGGACGATAATCCGTCGCCCTTCGCGGCCTTGCTGATCCCACCATCGACTGTGGCTGTAAATAGCAGGGCGATAATATACTGTGATGTGTGCCATTCTTTGTATTTCCCTTAATCCACCAAAAAGGACACACGGCACTGCCTGTACACTGCCATTCCTCTCCATGAGCTGAAAGTAATTTTCTCAGAATTCGGTACTGGAGAGCCACATCCACTGGGAGATCATCCGTGAAGTCGTGTTCTAATTCACTCTTTACTGATGGTTGCATCCACGTGGGATATTTGCTTAGAATTATTAATATATGTTTTGCGGCTCTGTCTGCTGGTTCGCGACGCTTACCTCCAGAGTGATGATGATAAAAAAAAAACAGAATAGAAAGAAGGAGAGAGAAAGAGAGAAAAAAAAGAATAAATGAAATTGCGTGTGTTGGTATTATCAAGTACATAAAAAAAGGGGAAAAACAAAAACATCATGTTATATATATATATATATATATATATATATAGATAGATAGATAGATAGATAGATAGATAGATAGATAA
Organism: Trypanosoma melophagium; assembly: GCF_022059095.1. Classification (NCBI taxonomy): domain Eukaryota; phylum Euglenozoa; class Kinetoplastea; order Trypanosomatida; family Trypanosomatidae; genus Trypanosoma; species Trypanosoma melophagium. The sequence continues at coordinate 826,320 of NW_027125187.1, read as the reverse complement.
GAGACCGAGAGAGATAGAGTCTTACCAGAGCAGCAAATAAGAGATCACAGACACAAATTGTTACATCTCTCTTGTTGGAAAATAAACGCCTAAAGAAGAAACGAGTGAGAGACTGTGTAATACTGTAAGAGATAGACTGTAAATAAAACGGCTTAGAGCACTCTAAAGAAAAAAAAGAGACAGAAAGCTGGACAGACAAAAAAAATCCCAGGCATAGAAAATCTAAAAAAAACAGGGAATCTCCGTCCCTATCTCTCTCTCTCCCCATTGCCGTGAGAATTTGGTTATTCCCTTTTTAATTTCATTTCCTTTTATTTTTTATTTGCCTCTTTTGTCTTCGCCCGATTCTTATTACTGTCGCTACTAGGAAAGGAGAAGGGGGTAAGAGGGGTATTTTTTTGTATTGTGTTCTCTGCCCTTCCGTTTCTTTCACTTGCTTTTCCCTTTTGCCCCCTTTTTAATTATTTTATCGTGTCCTCTTGCCTTTTTTTTTTCAATAATTGAATTTGTATTTGGTGAGGGTATAAAGAGAGAGAAAAAAGAAAGAAAACAAAAAAAGAAGGAAACAAACAAAAAAAAACACGAAACGTAGTACAGGAACCCGTATCGTCGATTATATGCGGACAAATCTAGGTAAGTATATTCTCTTTCTTCAATTTTTTCCTTCTTTTTTTTCTTCCATCTTTGTATTCTCTTCCTCCTCGTTGTGTTAATACATGGTGGATGGGGATACCCTCATCTCCACACAAGTAAAAACAACAAACGAAACATCAGAGATAGAAATAAATATTAAATAATAAATTAAAAAAGAAAGAGAACAACAACCGGAGACTAACAACGACAAGGACGACAAATACAATAAGGAAAAAAAAACAGGGGTTGGAAAAAACAAAAACAAAGAAAGAAGTACAAGATGAACGATATACATACAAAGCACGTGTATGAATAATATACGTGGTCAAATATATTTTAAGACGTATGCACATACCTGCGTATATGTCTATGCCAACACAATCTCGAGAAATAAAATTTTGAAATAAAAAAAGAAAACCTGATGTGCACATTGATAGTAAATAAAGCTATCCTGATGGCGGTCAGCTGAACCACTACGCATAGACTCACTCCACCTCTGATATAGGGGCAGTAATAATAATAATAATAAAAATAAACCCTTGGTGGTGCGTCCAACTCAAGCTCCTATGTGGTCCTTATTTTATCTCCTTTTCTCTGCAGGCATATTATATTATATATATATATATATATATATATATATATATATATATATAATATTGTTGATTTTTGTACCGGAGTTTCCATTGTTTCATTGCCTCTTTCTTCCTTTTCCCCTCTCTTGGTCACCCTATCCCCATGTAATATAAGCACGTAAACGTCTTCGTCTCTCTCTTTTTTTGTTTTGTTCGCTATCTATGTAAGTGTCCGTTATTGTGTTTTTTTTTTTCTTTACGTTTCCTGTCGATCTCTACCCATCAATCACAGATGATACATATATATATATAAACGCACATATAAATACGTACATGCAATACAAACATGTATATTATACACCCACACTTTATCCCCACTTGCGACTGATTCTAATATCCTGTTTCGGTTGCTGCAAATATATTACCAGTAAAATCACTTACACTCCTGGTTCCTCATCATTATCATAATAACAATAACAACAACAACAATAATAATAATAATAATAATAATAATAATAATAATAATAATAATAATAATAATAATAATAAATAACCCATTTACCTACAGATGCAGTAACCTTATTTGCCCCCGTTATCCGCTAGGGACTGAAAAAATGCGGCCTCATTACCTGGTGCCGGTCCTCTGCCAAAGAAACTCTTCTCTGTTTCAATATCGGTCTCATCACTCATCTCAAACGCCGTCTGTTCTAACGGTGACTTGCTCGATAAGGTCTTTCGCTCGTATGCCATTAACAGTGCGTACCGGGCGTTGAGGGCCTCGGCGGTGCTCATCTTCGCTAACTGTGCCATCGCGGCGTATGCGACGCGGGAGGCTTCGTGGGTTCGCGGGAACGGCGGTCCGGGGAGAAACGAATGGGCGCCGAATGCCCGAGCGGCGGAAGTGCCGTCGTTCAGTCGTGCGATGAGACACGAGATGTTGTCTTTGCTGCCGCGGCGAATGGCCTCGTCACACACGCGGGCGGCCACAACCGCCAAGTCGGTGCACTTGGCGATATGTTGATGCACAAACGCCACGACCTCCTCGTTGGAGAAGGAGCCCTCAAAGACGCCGTCGCAGGCGAGAATGACGACATCCCCCGCCCGACAGGCGATTTTGTTTACATCTGGAACAGCAATGACTTTTTGGTTCTTGTAGTCCTCGCCGACATCGCGGTGCTTAAAGGAGGTGTCGCCGAAGGAGCGGGAAACCGCCAGGTCGCCGTCCACGCGGTTGCTAACTACACACCCACCACTCGCCTCAATGCGTTCCCGCTCGCTGGGATTTGTCGGCTTGTGGTCCTCCGTGGCGAAGATGATGCGGCCGTCGCGTGCGATAAGCGTGCGGGAGTCGCCTACATTGCAGACAGTGACATTGTAGTCGCGTGTGATGAGGCAGAAGGTGCCGGTGGATCCGCTGGAGTCACCCACCTCACGCACAAACTCACAGTCGAGGGAAACACACACATGCTCCAGCTCCACTTGGCCAAAGTTGCCGTTGAGGGATTTCACTTTGTCTGGTAAATGTGCAGCGATGTACCCACTGCAGCCACCGCCGTTGTGGCCATCAAAGACACCGAGGAGACTCATGTCATTTTCTACAAGCATCACATGCGCATCCTCCATACTGGTGCGATAGCCATTCACGGAAACGCAAGTGGCTCCAATGTAGCTGCTACCAGCTCGGTCAACGACCTTGCTTAGAATTGGCTTCGGTAGCATAGAGCCCATTGTTGCGTATTATTTCTCGTTGTCTCCGTTTGGTTAATTGCTTTGGTTTACTTATTCTCCGTTTTTCTTTTTCTTTTTCTTTCCTGATTCCTGTTGATCTTTCCTTTCTGTTTTTGTTTTCTTGTTCTTCTTTTTGTTTCTCTTTTTTTTTCTTTTTTGCGTGTTTCAATTCTATTTCCCTCTGCTAGTTATGGAAGAGAAGCTAATAACAGGGCTTCCTTCGTTCTTTTACCACCAAGTACACAGAAAAGAAGAAAAACAAAGAGAAGGATTTTTTTTTTTCGAAAAGCCGACATTTAGAACAAGCAAACACAGAAAAACAAAAAAAATAAAGCAATAGATAGCATATATATATATATAGAGAGAGAGAGAGAGGGAAAAATAAAAAGAAAGGAGAAGAAGAAATGGGGAGAGGAATTACTTTACTTTAGTCAAGGAAATATAATCATTCACTCACCCTCCACCCCTTCCACCAAAGAGACTAGGAGAATCTGCTACAAACTAATTACTTCATAACCACAAAAAAATATAATAATAATAATAATAATAATAATAATAATAATAATAATAATAATAATAATAATAATAATAATAATAATAATAAACGCTTTCCATCATCTCGTTACCACTACCTCCCAACATCATCACCTCCTCTTCCTGTTCCTCTTTCTTCTCCTTCAGCACGCAATAAGGAAACAAATTCTTCCTCTGCCAAGGGAACACTACGCACACGGCGCAGCATCTCCTCTGTGGACTTCCCCTCGTGGCAATCCTTCAACCACAAAAGTGTTTCTTCCATTCCAAGTAACATGAGTTGCTCCTGTTCTCCCTGCAAAATGGCAATAGCCTCCATAAACATAATCCGCCAACCCTCCGCAAAGAAGAGATCCCAGAGACGAGATGTAAAATCAATAGGAAATTGATATGTATAAAGTGTAAGAAACCACTGTGAGGCAAAGAAAACAACTTCTACTCCAGCTTCTAAAAAATGTTGGTGAAGTGATGGTAACAGACGCTCAATCAATTGATGCAGTACGGCAAAGAATACTTGTAGAAGTGGAAATCCTGGTAGGAATAACTCTCGAAGTCTAAACAATGGTGAGAAAGAAAGATGTATGAGCATCCAAAAAGCTTCCTCCTCTGGTGTGTGTATGAGAAGTGCAGCTACAATAAATGCCATTCCTTGACAATACCCCACTCCTGGGTCAAGTTGACTAAAGGCAGAAAGAATACGCCGTAATTCCATCTGACCTACAGAGCCATCACCAACAAAGAGACAGTGAGTTGGAAATGTACGACTGAGATCACACCGGATTACATCAAATATTCTACGATCTACAGGCATATTAATAAGGGAAATATATCGTGCATGATGGGCTCTAATCACACTCGCCGGGCGTTGTAGTGATCCAGTAAAAAATCCCCCGACTAATCTTCGAAGAGTGGCATGCAGAACGCCATTATAAAGTCGAACACGACGTCGCATTTGTTTCCCAACACGCTGCTGTGCTTGTCGAAGTGCCATTACTTCTGCACCCTTACTGTCATTATTTATTGTTACTGTTACTTAACTCTTCACATTTTTGTAATTCCAAGGAGAGTCGCAGTTAGCAAAAAATACGACTTGTCCAGAATTCCTCTTCCCTCTTAAGTGTTGCCTCTTCGGTATTCGTTAGACTTGCTGGTGCCACTGTCATAGTATCACTCACTACGTAAAATCCAAATTTATCAATAGCTGCTGGTCAATTTACACGAACCCCCTGTACTTCTAGATGTTCTGGCATCACTTGCGATATGGAGACGTACAGTACTACTCTACAATAAAAGATATTGACTACTCTTACTTTGTCTCTTGTCGTGCTGTTGTTATTGCTTACTATATTTACAACTGAACGAGAAGATACACAGAGAATATGAAAAGAAAAGGAAGAAAACAAGGAAGATTACATATATGAAATATATATATATATATGTTGTTCCACAACAGAACCGAGATCCCCCACGTGTAGTGAAGTACCACGTTTATTTAAAAGTGAAAAAAGGATTGCCAGAAGGGAACAAGAGCAGTAATAGCAAAACAAAACCTTTTTTCTCCCTTTAGGCAATAATTCAGTACCAAGATATTTTGTTCTCCGCAAGATAAGAAGCAAAATAATAGTAAGGCCCCAGATGCAGTGAAAGCACAATTTGAAGCAGAATAAGAGAGAAAAAACGATGAGAAAGACTAATAAAGCTGATACTAAAACCTGTGCTTTGCACCCCTTCTCACAAAAGAGCTCTTATTGCCTGTTGAAAACGGCCAACGATAAGTCTACCATATCACATATCTAGTCATGTTCCTTCCCCTCTTCTAATTTTTTTCGTTTTTTCTTCATTTCGTCGTCTGTGATTAATGGTTGTACGTTGTCCATGTTGATGAGCAACAACAAAAATAAAAAAAAAAGAACCAAAAATACTGACAAGACAAAATGATTTTTAGAAAAAAAAAGACTATTTGAGCAAAATATCACTCATAGATTCACTGACCATCTTTCTTCTAATTGAGAAAACAATAAGACTGTTTCCAGTGCAAACTTATGACTAAATACAGAAAGTATATATCAGGCATAAAAAAAAAACGGGTCTTGGGTCAAGTAAGGAAAATAATGTGGAAAACGAAACCGACCACTAGGAATGTGATCATCAAAAAGCAAACGCCATAACCGCATAAAACTGAGTAGAGAAAAAGACAAGAAAGTCATCAACCTGTCATATATACATATATATATATATATATATATACGTTTATTTTGTTTTGCTTTCTCTTTTCTTTATTCTCTGCTGACAGAATGGGAAAAAAAAAAACCATGTGGGCTACAATTTTAGGTAGAGGACTTTTCCTTCTCATTATCTACATCTCCCTGGTTCTCTTTCGCTGGTAATGATGGCGATGATGGCGGTGATGATGATCTAGTGGCATCACGTAACCGTGGTTTAGTGAAACTAATCGGTACTAGTGGGGCATAAGTCTTCGAATTAGCGGATGTCTCATCCCATTCAGCTCCCTCAATAGAAGAAGATGTTGCTTCTGATGCCTTTAATGATGTTCCTGGTGGTGTTGTGCGAGACGTTGGAATTTGTATAGTTTTTTCTATACGTCCCTTCACTATAACTGGTTTCGGATCCTTTTCTCGATCTCTCTCTCCCTCTGGTTTGAGGATGAGATACAACGTAAAGAAGTTTGCAATCGTATTTTGCACCGATTCATCCCGTTCGTCGTTATGACCTCCTTCAACTATGTGGTGGAGACATGATCCTTTAAACGCATCATGCACTGCCACGGAATGCATAGGCAGTACAAAGTCATCATCTGCTCCGTGAAATATAAACGCTGGCGCAGCACATTCCGAAGCATATTTCAAAGCATCCAAGTCATCAATATCGAATGCTGCCCGTTTCGCAATCCTCTTTCTAATGCGATCTACAATATTATCCACAATAACGGATGGAATCCTCTTAGATCCATGTCGCCTCACCAAGTCTTTAATAAGCAGCCGCAGGGTAGAAAACGGCGAATCACAGACGATGCACTTGATGGATGTATCCTTGGCGGCATACATAATAGCGGTGACGGCGCCCATACTGCGGCCCCAGAGCCCAATGCCGTCCACATCCGGCTGGCCGGCGAGATACTCCACGACGGCGGCGAGGTCCTGCCGCTCGTAGAAGCCGAGCGAAATAAACTCCCCGTCCGACACCCCGCTCCCCGACGCGTCCAGGGCGAAGAGCGTGAAACCGTGGCGGAGCAGAAATAACGCCTCGAGGGCATCGTAGCGGGAGCCGCAGTTGCCGTGCAAATACACCACGCACGGCCGGCGGCTGCCGGTGAGGGGGCGGAACCACGAGCACTGCACCGCCATGCCCCGCATGTTGTAGAGCGTCAGATCGGCGCGGGTGTAGCGGGTGGCGTCGTCGTCGCCAATGCGGAATATGTCCGGGCCGAGATCCATAGCCGGGTCGTACTGCGCCCGCGGTGGGCGGATAATGAGATCGCAGATGGGATCAAATACACCCCGCCCAGAGGCGAGATACCGCACAGCACCTACGGCAGAGAACATGGCTCAATCTAACACACCCAGAGTGACCGTAGAAAAATGGATATATAAATATACAAATATATTTATATATATATGGAGATCACCGTGGAAGAGAAAGCAATTGACGGCGATTACGGTGGAGAGAAACCCCAACGCCGTGAGGTCTAGTCCCTCCGTAGTAAGAAAAGAAAAAACTATAAACGCACTATCTATCTTTCTTATGAGAGAAAAAGAAAGAAAGAAAGAAAGTGAGGCAAAATAATAATAATAATAATAATAATAATAATAATAAAAGAGAATAATGAGAGCAGAAACGACAATAAGTGCAGAGATAGGCTTAAAAAAACCACAACATAATAGTGCTTAGAAAACCCTCTCTCAAAGGGGAGAAGGAGCATATAAGCAACAAGTAATGTGAAGTATGTACTTCTGAACGAGCAAAGAACAATCTGAAATAACAGAATGCACCAAAACCACCATAGTACAGAGAAATAAAATCAATTAAGTGGATAAGAAGAGAAAAAAAAGACTCAACGAATGTATTGTGTCCATCCTACACAGAACTCTCTTATAGGTGCAACAGCTACCGCCACCCGCCTCAGCAGGGAATCCCCAATAGGTGTAGTGCATAAATAAGCATTACAAATGCCTATGACAACACCCACTAACACCTGGGCAGGGGTATGAAAACCATTATATATGCGACCATATGATACCACTGTAGATGATAATAATAGAAACGCCCACATTCCAAACGGAATAGAAATTCCATACACACCAGCTTTACGTATCAACCATGTTACAAAGAAAAACATAAACTGTGCGTGATCACTTGGCATACCATGCAAGCTTGGGGCCAACTTATAAGAAGTGTCATGTAATCGACTGTTTGGCCTAGGACTTTTAATACAAGCTTTTAAAACGGCGTTAAGTAACGTGTTATGTATAAATCCCAATAAAAGGATAAGAGCGGGTGTTTGCTGTGGCGATAGCGTAGCGCTAGCGAGTCCAGCTACAAATATCACTATAACAATAGGTAACAAACTTGACAGAGCGAACACAAAACTCAAAGGATCTTGGCTGTCATAAAAAGCCGCTGTCATTGTCCATACACGCCATCTTTCATTCATTATCAATGTCAAAACGAAAAAAAAAATCTAAAGAAGAAAAAAAAAGACAAAGAATGAAAACAAAAGAAAGAAAGAAGGGGTTCTCTTCTCATTAACTATGACACACAAGATATACATACATACACGCCACGCGCATACAGATAGAAATCCCAAGAAGGTACCAAAAAGAAAGAAGAGAAAACACACAAAGAAAAAACTGTTAAGCGTTGCCACTTATTCATTCACCACTCTAATGACAATATGTGAGTAGGCATGTGTTTGTAATGAATCAACAACAAAAAAAACACATTTTCTTTTCGTCGTTATTGAAGTTGTGGTTTTTGTTATTCTTTACAACTGTTCATCCACATCAAAGACGTCATCTTCTTCACCACGTTCCTTCTCCTCTAATGCGCCAGGTTTATTACGATGCCAATACTTCACCTCTGCTGAACAAGAAGCGAGAAGATTTCCCAATGGACTCCAAGCAATGGCATTCACTGGATTCGCAACATCTCGGAAACGATCATGTGCATTCTCCACAACTGCCGCTTCGTGAATAACGACTGTAACTCCATCCTGCCGTAAAGTTCCCTCACATGCATCTACTATCCAGTACATAAGACTTCCATCAGCCCCTGCACTAACAAATAAATCTGGCACATGTGGATGCCACTCCACGCGTTCCACAGATTTTGAATGTGCCTCATACGAGACTACTTCCCGTACCATTCGAATATCCCAAAGTTTCACCGTACAATCTTTTGATGCCGAAATTAGTGTCGTTCCATTCGGGTTCCACCGCACACAATTGACCGACTGTGAGTGTCCCTGCAGGGCGGCAATACTCCCTCGTGAGGCCGTACGTGGATCCCACAGCCGACAATCCCGATCTTGACTTCCCGTGAGAATAAGCGAGTGAAATGGATGCCAGTCGACCGTCACAACATCCCCGCCGTGGCCCTCCAACTTCACTTCCTCCCGCGCCTGCTGTGGATTGGAGCCAACGGCGTTTGTGTCCCACACCCGCGCCGAGCCGTCCTGCCCGCAGGTGCAGAACTTTCCCTCCAACGGCGCCCACGTCACTTCCCGAACGGCACGATGATGGGAGTTGTACTCCGCCACCAGAACAAAGTTGGATAGCCAGAGTTTCACCATTCCTGCGTCATCACCGCTGATAATCAAGTCACTTCTGCTACCCCATGTTATGGCTCGACAAGGCCGATGATCTTCGTGGGCAACGGTTTTAACTTCTACACCAAATGTATGCCCATTGAAAAGAAGAAACTCACCACGACCTGTAGAACACAAAAGACGACGTCCATTAGGTGCCCATTTTAAATTCATAAGGGGTACTCGGGTATGTCCACCGCGTGTATCAGGGTGAAAAGATGTGTTAACCCACTGTGTACATAAAGCAGTACTTGGGTTAAAAGGTGTTTGTGAAGCAGGTAACATATCTTTCGAATAGTACGGATGTGGATCTACATGATACCCATACGGGGTATTATGATGTAGCAGACGTGTAGTCACATGTCGAATAGCAGAAGAATAGAAATCAACAGGGCGTTGACCATGAATTTTTTTTCGTGGTACATATTCATCATACTCTTGACCTCGTTGTCGGAAACGAGGTGGTGGTGGTTGTGGATGATAGTTACTGGCTCGAGAACCATCTACTTGCTCCATCTTTATTTTTGTTCTCCTTCCTACGGTCTGTTTTTTTTATTTTTTGCCTCCCCCTTTTTTCTCTCGGCTTTCACTCAACAGTGCCGTTAAAACCTGCTGCGATCTCTTCCTACTACAACTACTATTGAAGAAAGTATACATCGTCACAAAAAGGAAAAGAGAAAAACAAGAGTAGAATAGGGATTAGTTTGTCATGGTTTTCGTAATTATTTTTTCATATTCTTCTATAAATAGATAGAGGGGAAAAAGAGGAGGTACACACAAGTCCATAACTTTTTACATCACACACTTATATAGTGTCACCCCCTACAAATCCAATCGTTTCTGTATTTCTCCATGTATCTTTTGTAGTTTCCCTAACATGTTGTGAACAGTACATGACAAGGTGCCTGCTGGACTAAAACTTTAGAGCCGGGTGAGAGATGTACCGGCTCTCCATCAAGCTGCATTAAAACATCCAATGAATTTTCACTATTATTTGATGTTTCAGCAATAGTAAACTCAAGTTCTGAGACACCAGAACATTCAGATACTCCATCTTCGTTAATTATTACACCTTCTGCAGCCTCTCGGCTTAACAAATGCCAAAGACGTAATCTTGAAGCCTCAGCTGTTGCGTATGTAACACTTAATGCTGAATGTTTGAAAGTTGCAGTTGGTGTAAGTGTGTAATAGCGATGTTGCAGTGGCATCTGTGATGCTATCAATAATTTTATTGGAGATTGAATTTCTAAAGAAGAGTCTTTCATCCTTTTTATTTTAACATCGCATGAAACCAACTCATTTCGCATAGCTGTGTAAAACGAACCCAATTTATACTTTCCTCGTACCATTGGAAGAGCCACATAATTATCACCAACAGCATCCAAATCGTGCAGACGTTGCACACACTTTGCATAGGCACCAACAGCAATATATGATGCAATATACCGCACCACCTTATCATTAACAGAAACCTTCCATAAAGGAATACGCTCCACACGACCCATCACAAAGGCCGAGACTGACCGTTCAGCGGAGTACACACCAAGAGAAGTTGCAATAGAGTTTTGTAATCCACATGGTACTGGTACAATAGGAACAGTAAGAAGTGGATGACTCGGTGTGGCTGCTAATACATTCATCACAGAACTCATAGTACCATCACCACCGCATACAATTATCGCATCGGTGGTGTTTTTGTGAAGATTAAGGGCATGTACGATATTCTTCTCTGGTACACAATTATCGTGATGTATGATACCAGCCTTATCAAGATACTGTTGAAGTGCACTTGCAAAAACGGAAGAACCCTCTCGTGCCCCGCTACGTGTATTGATAATCGTTATACAATTTTTAAATCGACTCATTCTTTAATCAAAAAATATTTATCGACTCGAGAGAATTTTAGATAAAATCTACTGTAGCTGGTTCCTCCCTTTTAACCGTATTGCCAAACATAAGCACGGTCTCTATAAGAGAAGAAAGAAAAAAAGAGAGATGATCTGTTTGAAAAAGTAACATAAAGAATATATCATCATCAAAATCCACAGAGAAAGAAAGAAAGAGCGAGTGGCAGAAACCACTCACTTACAGAGATGTATAAAATAATCCGCTTAGAAGAACAATCAAAAACACAAAAAAAAAGAGTTATACAAAACAAAAAAAAAGAGATTTTTACCCATTAAAAGAAAAAAAAAATTTCCGCATTTTTTCTCTGTTTACTCTACTCCTTGTCGAGAAGTCGAAGACAGAGACAGAGATGGAACGTAAGATTTGAAGAAAAAAAAAAAACTTTTCAACTACAAAAGAGTCGATTTTATTTTCCTCTTACACTCTCATACGATGTCGATGGTTCGTGTGGGATGAGATATATTTCCCCCTAATACGCAGAATACCGGCACTTACAGCTGTGACAATCACAAAACCAGTTAAAAAAACATGAGTTGGAATTGGATCACGACGCACAGTCTCTTCATTTTTTTGCAGTACATCAGTTTTAGGGGCCACTGTTGTCGTGGAAATAAGGTTAGGTGGCTCACCAGCACCAGCACCAATTTTCCATGAAACGGCATCAGGGTCCCATTCATATCTTCTCTGAAGAAACTTTAATACGGCTTGCTCATCAAAGTTACCTGCCAAGTTATAGCATTCAGGACATATTGCTCGAGTGGGAAATTGCCGTTTGGGAACCAATGGATCATTGCTGGTATTTTCTACCGCTAACCGAGCATTCACATTATTGTGGGCGCGCCATAACTGTAAGAGAGGATCTTCACCTGGCTTGAAATCAAATTGTAAAAAATGCTGTCGACAATGCTCACATGAAAAGAAATAACGCACATAGTTTTGTATCGTCTGAAGTGTATTAGCCTCCTTATCAGCGTTTGCAGTAAGGGAATGGTAAAGAAGCCACATTCCACAAGGAAAACCACGATACTCCGAAGATGAACCACTGCAAGTACGCCATTGTACCGCACGGGGTTTTCCCTCAAAAGGAATATGTGCAGCTATAACTGCATTCTGCCAACGTGTAACGGAAAATTCCTCATTACGCTCAAAACCTCGTAAAGACTCCAGTAATGCACCAGCCCCAAGACCAGGTAGTGCATGCTCAACAAGAAGAAGAAAGTCTTCAAGTGCGTATAACCGTTCTGGTGGAGAAAGACCCACAAGAGGTACTTCATGCAATAAGGTAGAAAAAAAAGCACCTGCAATATCGGTAGGGTATAACATAGTTGTTTCAACAAACTGAGGTGAAGAGAGTGATCCATGTTTTATCCAATCACCTTTAGCATCATAAAGTGCATGACGCATTTGAACACATCGTTCAATAGATGCATCATCAAAATGCATGCTTTGTTTAATCAACCGACGAGTCTCTTGACGCAGTCGCGTAATACCATCACTACTACTGTCCAAAGGAATAAATTGCATCATATCAGCAACACAAACTTCATTCGTTTTATTACTACAGTTAGAGGGAACAAAAAGAACAAGTTTAGGCACTGTAAGGATTCTATTATCACGACAAATACTTATTTCAACAGCACAATTTATAGCCGCTATTGTGGCCATTCGCAATGGGTCTTCCTCATGACAATCCTCAATTCCCGCGGCAAAGCTACTGTATTTGCGTGCGGTGGATCTGCAGTGCCCGCACCCGTCGTTGTAGAAGAGCACCACCCACGGGCACATGGTAGCACTGGGGTGCACACTGTCCCACACCAAACCGGCGAGGTCAATAACTGTGCGATCGGCTGTGAAGACACTGTGCGTGTCTTTCGGGTTCACCACCTGGCCAGCGGCCGCACACACCAGCAGTACTATACAAATAAGAATAAGAAGAAAACGACTGCGAAGACACCGCAGAAGCATCAAACAGGGAGACATGCTTTACTCTTCTTCTTCACACACACAGAGTGTGTGCACTATTAATTCAACCACCTGATCTAGCAAGAGCAAAAGAAACACAAAGAGAGAAAGGACAAAAACACATTGGCAGTAACAGTATTTACGCAGCCCTCCATAACACACACACACACGAAGGAGAATCATCCCAAAAGAAAAAAAAAACAAAACAAACAAGCAAACACCAACTGCAGAGGACAAATAATGCCAAGAGAGGGGAAACAATGTGCCTTAACATCAGTGAATCCTTTTGGAAAGGCATCGTCGCAATTTATCGTTCAAAAGGTCGTTCAGATACCACAGGAATTGCACGTATGATCATCATGTAAAGCAAAAGGGAAAAGGAACACAGTATTACCTGCCATACAACAGATAGGGGAAATGACGCATTATACGAGCACACCACACAAAGTTATGCGCATCGCATCATCTGCTCTTACGGGGCACCCTGTACACAGTCCCCCACGTGCGCAGAAGCCAGGAAAGAAAGAAAAAGAGAGAGCTGTGCGCCACATGTGCAGTTGCGTCGTACCGCAGCCTCAGCGTGTTGTGTCACGTCATGTGGACAATCGGGTGTATAATTAAATCACAGCATCATCGGCGCGCACCAGCAAATACACACTCACGCACACACAGAGACAGGGTGCATCTCTGGCACACTATTCGCCCCCAGGCCGAGCAGCAAAACAGCGTGGGGGAAACTTTGTACCATAAGGAGGGCAGCAAGTGGGTTAACCACAGAAGGAAAGAGGAAGAAGCACACACACACAGGGCGACAGATAGTGATTGAGTGAGTGGGGGAAAGGAATGGCAACGCAGCGGAGTGCGGAGAGGGAGGGTGTCACCACAGCAGTCCCGTGTCTGTGATGGGTAACGTGGGGCACACGGAGGGGCATATCACCTTGTGGCCACACAAATGTCTCAATGGCTCGCCACACAACACCAGTCACATATATATATATATATATATATATATATATATATATATATATATATATTCACAAACACGCCCAAGACACTGCTGCTGCTGCTGCTCTCGCGGACCCGATTGAGACTGTCACGGCACAGAAGAGTAATACAGCCGCCGCCTCACCCACGGAGCACGCTGACAACAAACACACAGAGAGGAAGGGAGAAAAGAAAGGGGAAATGAACAACTGCTACTGCTAGCACTGCCACTTCATAGACACCACAGATGTACAGCCGCAGTGAGAACCATTAACACCGTATCTGTGCTGTCGCTGACCGTCTGCCTCGCCACAGTCGCAGGAAGGTTGTGGCACGCAGAAAAGGAAGGCACACCATCAAACTCTCTACAAGCTAACCAACAGAGGCAGCAAATTTAAAAAAACAAACACAAAGAAAGAGGAACATGAAAGTAAGCACAACACAAGGACACCAACACGCAAAGTGTAATGAAACGCACTCCACGCAGACAGCACAGCTCATCAGAGATATATTCACCCCAAATACCACCACCCAGCTCAGTAAAAAAAAAGGAAAAAAAGAAAAACACGCATTCCAGTTGCCCCTGCAGGGAAACACATGCGGAACAGAGCACCAGACTGCAGGCAGCAGCACAGTGCGTTCAGCAAAAAAAAAGAAACAAAAAACAGTTATTAGTTAACCAAGGTGTATCCGCCCACAGAGGAGCATCATCAACACCAGGAATGTGCATTACCATCCTATTTATCCAATTTGAAGAAAACATTTCCATTACTTATATTCTTATCAATGCACTGTGGACAGTGCTGCAGAGGAAGGGCCCAAGCACACCCCACAGCCCAGCAGGGATGCACGGGAATACCCCACCCAAGCAAACACACACACACACAGAGTCCACAGTGCAGACAAGAAGAAAAAGCAAAACCATTAGATTAATGTGTCCACGCACAGCAGCCAAATAGCTGCAATCACAGCACGGTATCAGCTCAGGACAAAGCCACCATCGTGGTGACCAGTAGGAGACACACAAACGGGCCAAAGAGTGCTGCTGCTTCAGCAGCAGGGGCAGCGACAGCATCTGTGTGGGGGATATCACTGAAAACACCGCTGTTGCTGTTGATATTGGTTAAAGAGGGCACCGCATTGGGGTCGATTGGGGCGCCGTTGTTCTTGCTGCCCAGAGTTCCAGCAGCAGCATCACCTGTGGCTGTGGCACCTTTGGTGTTGCCGTTGGGAGTAACAGATTCCTGCTTGTTGGGGGTCGCATTGCCTTGGGTGGATGGCGTGCGGGTGGTGGTGGTTGCAGTACTCACTGTAGTGCCTTGGGCAAAAGAGTCTGTTGGGTTCTTAGCAGTAGTGGGATTGTCTGCCTTCGGTTTATCTGGCTGTGTTTCCGGTTTCGGTGGTGGTGGTGGTGGTGGGCCTTCCACCGCATCGAGTGTCCTGTTGATGGTGTTGCACACATCATCGTATTTGGGGCACACAATACGGCCCTTCAGTTCAGTGGTGTCAACGTTCAGTTTGGTCCCCTCAGCACAGGCATGCCACTTCTCACTCCCCCTGTACATCACGCTCACGACGTCATTATTGCACGACACCTTCACGCACACATCGCCAATGTTCTTATCCTTCTCCTTCAGTTCCTCACCCTTCACACACCGTGAATTTGGTGCAATAATACTTCCGGGCATCTTTTCTTTATCACCATCTGTGCACCATGTGTCATCATTTGCAGTGATAAAGGGACAGAAATCCATTAGCTCACGCCATGGACTTCCCTTTTTCTTGTCAGCAAAGTACTGAAACTCTGGAAGAAATATTGCAGGAGGTGTTTTTTGCGGCGCTAGTTGAGGCTGTGGTCGCGACGGTTGTAGTTCTTCAAGTAAGCATCTTCCCAATGCATGACGGTCAGAGGTGCACTGTAACCTTGTTTCATCGGTGGACTCAGCGGTACAGAACATGTCAGTGTATTGGGTCTTACCCTCACTCACACACTTGTCATTCAGCAGTTTACAACCAGAGTGGTTACCCCAACTCATCAGTTCTTCCTTGTCCCAATCCACCATATAGTAACCCAAATCCGCAAACGCTGCCATCGTCAGTGCAGTGTAATATCCAGCACCAACAATACCAGCCATAAGTTCATCCTTCGCGTTGCGGCGTTTCCAGTGAGAAAACTGGTACTGTTTTCTTCCCAATTCCCGCTGTTTCTCCACTGCGCAAACCTTTTTTTCTGGACACCGTGTTGTTCGAACAGCAGCAGTAAGCGCAGTTAGGGTTTGTGTTTTGACTGCTGCTGTCCTTTCCTGTATCGGAGAAACAGGACCAGCTTTTTCTCCACGTGTTTCCATTCTCACTGATGTTCGTGTATGCGGTTGGTGTGGTTGATGCGGTTGTCGAGGGTATCCTGAAACCAAGTTTCGTAAATTTCCTCCTTCTTGGACATATGGTTTTGGGCCAAGGTTTACCGGTATGCCAGTTGATCTAAGACGTCTGTCTTCTCTTCCACCATACAGTTCTTGGTTACCCAACCCAGCCGTAGGAAACTGCCCTCCACGTGCACTGCGTTGATGCATCCGTTGTTTTCCTTGGAGTCCCATCCCTGGGGGTCCTGGTCGGCCAGTGAACCTTTGTTGAATCGTCGGAGCTCGTCCAACAAAATGACCACGACCTTCCTGAGGGGATCCTCCACCCCTGCGTATTGGCGGAAGGGAGGGATGATCCTCCAATTCCATACCTTTAGTGGTGTTACAGTTGTACTGCCACCGTGTCTCTCTTAACGTGTTTGGGGCCGAAACAACAGAGACCTTTGTTGTTTTTCCACGCACCTTCTCTACATCCTCCACCATGCCCAGTCTTTTCATCTCATCCACACTGAAACCAAGGGCATGTGCAATCTCGTGTGCAGCAACGCGGACTCGCTGAGCCGTGGCCATAATGTGCCTCGGGGCATAATTCATCACACCAACAACAGGACGGCCAGGATTTGAAACCCCACCCCTTTTATTATCCAATATGGCACATGCTGCGGCCCATGCAAAAGAACGTGGATATATCATTGGGGCAGCAGCAACATACAGCACCATGTCAGCATCGGCGACACCATCTGTGCGGTGTTCATCAGGCACCGTAAAGTTAGCACAAACACTCCCAGCGGTGAACTTTGGCACGACAAGTGGGTCTTTCAAAGGCTTTACACGTAGACGTTCGGTGTGTAGTTGTACTGCTTCTTTGAGGATCACATTAACAAGAATATCCTTCTTTTCAGGTGTTAAAACATCTTCCTCAGCACACTCAACTTCATCACCCAAATCATTAAGAATTTTCGCACCCTTGTTAGCACAAAAACGACTTTTTTTCTGCAAATCATCAGCAAAAATCCTGATACGGATCTTTTCCCAACCAACTGTAGGACTAGTCCTTTCGGACTCCTTCAGTGCTTCATCAGCAGAAAGAACATCACTCTTTCTAATCGTTGGAATATGTGAACGTCTTATATCAACTTCGGCTGGCCCAACAATAGGATTAATAAACTCATGCATACAACGGTGGTATTCTGTCACAGCCACTGAACCACTGACGCAGTACAACAGCAGCAGTAGCACAAATAAAGTACGCAGTAAATAAAAACGCATTATTATCTTGAAGTATTGCTGTAGGAACCTTCATATCAAAACATCGCAAAAAAAAAAAAGAAACAATCCATATCGCTTCCAAAAAAAAAAAACCCACAAAATTACATCATAAGAGACATCTTATCCATATTCTCACCAAACAGAAAAAACACAGAATGTGTACCACTTGTCTTTTCTACACACCATCATCCGACTCATCAACTCCCATAGACGTCACATCTGCCGCGAGCTGATGCAACTCTGTCATTTTTTCCTCTGTAAAGGCGTTTACATTCTCATCTAATCGCGTCTGTAGTTCTCGCAAGGCGCTTTCATCGAGGCCGGCGTCCTGCAATGCACGTGTGGCGTGGGTCCGTACGCTCTTTGCCTTTTGGCGGAATGCACTGCACTGTGCCTCAATCTCTGCCACTGCGCGGTCTCGTCTGCCGGTTGTGATGGGCGGCAGTGCGACGCGTATCTTTTGTTGTTCCTTTGTGACTCGCAGTGTGCTGTCGAAGCGGGTCACACGCTGCAGAATGGCGCTGGCAAAACTTGCCGTTTGCGGCACTACCTCAAGTGTGGCGTTTCCCGTTTTGACAACGTGGGCGACTTTCGCCAACGGCACTTTGCGGCCGCCACCAACATCCACTTCCAGCAGTTCGAGACATTTGGCCATGTTCAGTACCTTCATCGCACTCACATTAGCCCGCTCAAAGTGCTGCATAAAGACGTGCTCAAGCTCTTCCGGCACATCCTCATTGACGACTGTTTCGGCCTCCTGCAACAAATTCTCCTTCGCAACTTTTTGCTCACGCGACCTCCCCGTGCGGCGCTCTGCCCGTTCTTCAAATGTCAAGCGGCGTGAGTCCCCACGATCGCCACGGCGTACATCTTTGCAGCGGAGAGGCGTTGGGGAAAGTGCGAGAGAAGTAATGTCTCGTGTGATGCTGGTAATGGGATCAAATGTATTATTACACTGTCGCCGCCACACAATCCGGCTCCTGCAGCTGGCGAAGGGCCGTGAAAACAGAGGACGTCTCAGCATCCCTATTAACTAGAATAAATAAAGGAAAAAATAAAACATAACAAGAAAATAATAAAAAAGAAAAAGAAGAAAAAAATAAAAAACAGAAACGAAGAGTTTTTTTTTCCTTTGGGTAATTGTAGTATTTAGAGCAATACATATATTTGGAATTTCATCATTCTTATGTGATCCTTATTAACCCAGTACTGCACCTCATCGGCTACTGGAGTTTCCGATAAGCGGTGGGCAGAGGATAATAAGAGGGTGATGGGATGCGTCATCATCCTTGTTTCCTTCACGTTCATATTTTTTTCTTCTTTGCGGTTCTCTGAGGATGGGTCCTCACCTTAACAGAGATCAACGCTCCTACAAGCAATATTGCCCCCATGCATTTTTTTTCTTTCTTTTGTTTTTTCTTTTTTATGTTTCCGTTATTATTTTGAAATGTTTCTCATTGCTTAAAGAAGGTTATCTCGGTATTTAATTAACGTTTCTGATAAGTCGTAAGGAAATCACCACCCTCCCACTATATTAGGATCCATTTGTTCCACTCTTAAACGCAAAGGTATTACGCGTCAATAGGAGACGACAAGTGAAAAATGATGTGTTTGCACTATGTGTGTATATCTTCTAATGTATGCATACAAAAACATATGGATATTTGGATATATACAAACAGTTCCTCTGAAAAGGGGAAATTCCGCGCTATGGGAAAAATACTCTTACAGATATTTTTTTTTGTAATTGACATCTGTAATGTTACATTCATAAAGATGAATATGCACAAACCCAAACACACATGTATACGCATACATTCTATAAACACAAATGCACATCCTCTTTACCAACGACGACGATTGTTCCTATTTTTCTTCCCCTTTTCAGCCAATGCAGCTGCTACTGCTGCTGCTTTTTCTTGCGTCACTGAGTGAGGTGAGTACAAGACCGAAAAAGCTTCACCAAGGAACGGCTGCATCAATTCACTTATATCTGCCATTAGCTCAGGTGTTTGTTGTGTTACCCATACTTCTAGCAGGTATGCACGTTCTCGTACTTTAAGGGCAACACCATTCACAGTATTACGTGCTGACTTTGACCATGATTCTCCAATTGTGCGACAAAGTAATAACACCCATGCATCATTTATAGAAGCAGAAGGTACTTTCAGTTTAACAATACCGCCATCTCGGTTTCCAGGATCCTCCCATTTAGGATTAATTCCATCTCTGAAAAAGTATAGAGTTCCATAATTCATATCCGTTGGTTGTGCCACATTATTGAAAATCTTCCAGAATGTGGGGACGGAGTCTACGCTGAAAACGTGTGTAGGATCATATGTATTCTCTCGTATACTTTCCCCGCCACTAGCAGGAAGAAAGAAGAGGCACCAAACATCTCCAAGTGGCATATGACTTGATGATTGTGCTTGTGAAGATGGAGATGGTTTAGTGATACGAATACGATTTAATGTACGACGTGGTACAAATGCGGGAGCTCCCACTTTGAGTTCGCTGCGTTTGCTAATTTCTATAATCTCCTCTTCTGATTTTTCCACAACAATTGGAGCAACAGGAGGTGTGAAACTAGCCTTAAATGCAGGAGACATCGTTGGGTGTGTATCACTGTTCTTTTCTGAATTACTTCTCCATTTGGCATTAACAGAAGATTTACTTTGCTGCTTCTGCTGTCGTTCTTTTTCCTCTGCCAATTCAGCCGTTGATGTTGGCAGCGGTGCGAGTGAGTTGGCACCTGATAGATGCGGAATAAAGTCCTTCGCATCCGGATTCATCGTGGATGACACTGGTGGAAACGGTGCGTGCATGGGACTCATACGCGTTGGAAACCGTAATGCCGCTGTTGGGCTACGCATAGGCAATCCACCTGCTGGGTGTGCGGTTGGCATATAAATTGGAGTGCTGCTATTATGTGTTGTTACCACATTAGTAGATGTCATGGATGTTGTGAATCCACTTTTCTGTTGTGGTGGTGGTGGAGCGGCGGCAGGTGTAGACTTGCGGGCCCATGAGGGAATGTACTCCTTCACATCTGCCCTCATTGAAGAAGTCATGGATAATCACAAGTATTTTTGGGTAATATCTATATCTATCTATATATATATATATATATATATATATATATATATATATATATAGAGAGAGAGAGAGAGATAGATAGATAGATAGATAGATAGATGGCTTTAATGGCTTTGTCTAGTACGTCCGCTCTTTCGTGTGAACCCAGTGATGTACGTATGTAAGTATTAATGCGTGTTTGTATGTGTATACGAATATGAATAGTTTTTTTTTCCGCTTGAGAGACTCTCTTTTATTATTCCTTCTTTTCTTTTTTTTATGCTTATTATTCTTATTATTGTTATATTATTCTTCCTGTCGCTGATGTGGTACGTTTTTTTTTTTTTTTTCCTTCTTCTTATTACTTTCTTTTTCTTGTCAACGAAGCTTTCAAGGAAACACGCGGCGAATCAGCCTATTCTCTCCGGACAGCTGCGTACGCAGGGTGTTGGAAATAAATACTTGTGAACGAATTCTTCTATCCCAGAAAACGACAACTAGCAGATGGTAAAAAAGAAAGAGAAAAAGAGATAGACGCATATGCAAATGAAATCGGAAAAAAACAAAAGAATAGTAGGAATGTGTATTTTTTTTTTTTTGCAGAATTGCAGACCGCATGTTCATTCATGCATATATCAAGTGATGCGATAAATAGTCTTCAATAATGTTCTCTTCTCTTTTTTTTGTACTTTTCTTCTTTTTTTAAGTTAATGCATCTTCTTAATCTTATTCCTATGATGATGATACCCTCTCTCCCTTTCTTCCCATCACATGTTTTTGTTAACAAATACTCACAGTAATAACCTTCTCTTCCCTCGTTTCGCCTCTTTGGCCGCTGATGTCGCCTTTGTTGTTCTCTTCCACTCTCTTTATTTTCTTTCTTTTTCTTCATTCTTCTCTGCTCTGCTCTTCTTTCCTTCTCTTTCCAAGTTACACTTTCTGTTCTTATTTTCCTCAAATTCCCCAAACCCTTTTAGGGATCAGGAAGTGGAAAAAAAGAAAAAGAGAATGTACACACATAAACCAAGAACATGATTTAAAAAGAAAAAGAAAGACGAAAAGAAAGAAAAAAAATATATATCCCCTATTAAAAAGAAAATAAAAAGAGAGAAATATATATATATATATATATGATTTTGGAAACATCACTAAAACAATAACCTCCGAATAAAAAGAAAAGAAAAAAACGAAGAACCACACAAACACACAATCAAACAAACAATCAATCAAATAATAACACGACCAAAGTAAGGTAAACCTACGGCGTCACACGCTGTGGATCACGTGGGAAGAGAGAAACAAGCCGCACATTGTGCAGTCCAAGATACAACATCACCACACGCTCCAATCCAACACCGAATCCACCGTGCGGCCATGCACCAAGGCGAAAGGCATCCACATAATCGCTGATTGGTGTTAAATCCACACCGAGTGATTTTGCCCGCTTTAGTAATAGTGCCGAGTCATGAATACGCTGTGCACCGCTTGATATCTCCTCACCACGGATAAACATATCGTAGGAGTTCGTGAAGAGTTCATTGTCGGGGCATGGCATTGTATAGAATGGTCGCACACTTGAAGGGAAGCGATCAGAGATAAAGAAGTCCACACCATATCGTTCCTTTACCAATTTTCCTAATAATTTCTCATTAGTGGTGTTAATATCATCTGTTGGGGCAAGTTTTTCTTCTAACACCGTATTTAATAATTCAATACAGTGTGGATAGTTAATACGGAGCATGCGAATTTTGTTGTTTCGTACACGACCTTGAAACACATCTGTGGGCTCCACTCCCTCTTCGACAATACCTACTCCCAGTTCTTTTATTCTTTCCGGTGTCATTTGCCACACCAGAGGTTCAAATGGGTATTGTTTAGCAATAGCTGAAAGTTCCTCTGTGTGTTTCGCAAGTTGTGCAAACATGTAAGAAAAGAGTTCCTCTGCTGTATCAAGAACTTCATAATAATGCTCACCAATACGCATTTCCACATCCAAACCAACGAACTCTGTTAAATGACGATGTGTATTACTATTTTCAGCACGAAACACAGGTGCCACTTCAAAAACACGTTTGAGATCTCCTTGTAAAGCTATTTGCTTATATAACTGTGGAGATTGAGCCAAGTATGCGTCACGATTAAAGTATCCAAGCTTGAAAACATTCGCACCACCCTCACTTGCAGCAGCAATAATTTTAGGAGAGTGAATCTCAACAAAATCATTATCAATAAGAAACTGACGAAAGTATTGTCCTACCCTTGATTGCATCCTGAAAATAGCATTTGAAGCTGGAGTGCGGAGGTCCAACCAACGGCAGGCAAGACGAGTATCAAAATTAATCTTTATACCTTCAGCATCTTCAGGACGTGAGGCATCCTCCAGTGTAAAAGGAAGCACACGCTGTGACTCACTTACGACATGAATCTTTTTAATCTTTAACTCAATATCCTGTTGCGAAGTGGCAGTAATCGGCTGTTCTACGCCACACACCGTTCCTTCAACATCCACAATAGACTCACATGGGATTTGACCAATAAAATCCACCATCTCCTTAGGCACATCCTCTGCAACAGCCGCCATAGCCTGAACGGAATGTCCACCATCACGTAATACCATAAAGGCTAACTTCCCCTTCTTGCGTGTAGTGTCCACACGGGCGCGGAGTGTTACTACCTCACCAATACGTTCTCTTGATAATGAAGAGATTTCACTAAACTTTGTAGATCCATACGTTGTAGACTGCAGAAGTGGGGCGGTGCCAAAAATATCAGCATACTTGGCAAGAAGAGCAGCCTTCTCTGCTGCACGTGCGGCTTCCTCAGCCAGGCGTGCTGCCTTTCGGGCTTCCTTCTCATTTTGTTTTGCCTGTTTCTTTTCGGCGTTCTTGGTTGTTGAAGCTCCATTGGTTTCTCCCTGGCACTCCGGAGTAGTTGGTTTCTCGGAATCCGACATTTTATTGTACCCTTTTTTTTCTTTTTGTATTTATTCTTGTCTTTCTTCTTTTTGTTGTTGTTATTGTTTTTTTTTTTTTTCCTTCTTTACCTTGTCTTTGTATGACTGTGTCTCCTAAAAAAGATACAGAATAATTACTTACTTCTCACTATCTAATTTGCTTTGTTAGGCGAAACAATGAGAAAAATGAAAATAAAGTCAATAAAATAAATATATATATATATATATATATATATATGCGGCAATATTATTATCGTTCATCTAGGTAATACAAATATGTTTTTTATGCGTGTATCATTGTGAAAAATATTATATATACTCTGTATCCATTGTGGTACAGAATAGCAGCAAAAGAAAAAAGAACAATAAAGAAGAATTCATTTCTTCCTAGAAACTGTTTCCTTACCAACGTTGAGGGGATCGTACCCCCTGTCGTTGTTGATGTTGCTTCTGCATTTGCCTATCCTGTTGTTGTTGTTGTTGTTGACTCATAGTACCTTCATACTTTAGTTTGGGCCAACGTCGCTCTATATCTTCTTCTTTTAATTCTGCCGACGCAGCTTTATCATCACTACTGGATAATTTGGATTCTTCTGAATGAATCGCGCGTTCTAAATCAACTTCTGTCTGTAATCGCTTTAGAAGCATTTGCTTCTTTCCTTCTATTTCTTCTCCTGTTTCAGAGAGAGCAAGCCATTCGGGAAGAGAATTCACAATATGTTTTAAACCGATTCGTTTTACATACTCTCGATGTACTTCAGGTAGTTTTAAAAGGAGTTCCGCCTCTGTAATACCTTCTTCTGGAATACATTGGTACAATTCTAATGCTACATCCAGTGGTTGACGGTCAGAAGCACGTCGAATACGGGCCTTTTTAGGATCCTTCTCCATAGGGTCATCTACGACAAAATATGATGGATATGAAGAAAGCCATGGTAATACCTTCTTTGGTAAAGAAGGTAGCATATCTTCTGTGACAAGAGCCAAAAATTCTTCCAGATTAAGTGTACGATTGGGTGGAAATTTATCAAAAAGTTCATTTACGATATGTATGTGTGTATATTCATACTGTATACGTACAGTAGGTGTTGATGTTTTATCTGCAACGGTACCACCACTCCCTTCATTAGAAGATCCAACCTCTAGATTATCAGGCATAACCCCTGATACATTAGCTGCTGTTGATGTTGATGTTGTGGATGATGATGTCTTGGATTGTTGAGGAATCCACCGTGCCACCTGTAGCATATCCTGTGAAAGGGAAACGGAGCGTCCATGTGACCGCAGGAATCCGGCGAAACTCTTAAATTCCCGTTTAATCTGCTGTTTCTGCTGTTTAGTGAGCTGTTCATAGATGGATGTGATATTGACCCACTGTGGAATATCGCTGATGTAGACCTCCTTCCGCACCAGCTCCGCCACCTCCGGCAGTGGGGAGTTCTCCAGCGTGTAGTCGTTGAGGGCGAGTGGGGCGAGATGCGGGGGGCGCCGGCGGATCATGCCGTCGACGACCTGAAAGAACTCCGGGAACTTCGACGCCACCGCCGCGAGTCCGCCCTGCGAGTCAAAGTACGGGTGGAAGAGGACGTCCTCCGGGACCGTCTCCTCCACGTGGTCGAGCAGCGCGAAGGCGGGCGGGACGAGGGCCTTGAGCCGCTCCAGCACCGGCACCCGCTCCTCCAGCCGCACGTGCACCGCCGGTGGGGCGCAGGCCGGCTTCAGCGCGACACTCCCGCAGGACTGCTCGATGGACTCCACGGAGACAATGAAGTCGGGGTTCGCCACATACGTGATGACGTCGCCAACGTCCGTCATGATAAACTTCTCATCCGCGGCACCGCGGCGGGGGTGGCTGAGGTCGTCACGCAATTTTACATCACAACGCACACCGTCAATAACGTGAAGGTCAAAGAAGAAACGGTAACGCTTCAAGAAGGAGAGAAAGCGACCACGACCAATGAAGTGTCGACGACACTCCTCCGAAAGAATTGCCGCCACGCAGTGAATAGGAACATAAAATGTAGGAATAAACTCTACAAGCGCTGAAAGAACCTCCTGTGGTGACTTCCACGGCAATGCACTACCTGAAACCGTCACAACTGCACCAGGAAGAGGCGGGGGTGGAGGCAATTTACCTAATCCTCCCGCACCCGCACCCACACGTGGTGGTGTGCCACGGGTATTTGGCAACGGTGGAGGTACACGTCTCGCCGCACCACGTTGCTGAGAGGAAACATACACCAACAACCCACAACTCGAAAGGCGACGCCACATTTAACAGTCGTCTCAATATTGCTCTCTATCTGATTTACTCTCCTTTTACTGTTGACGTCTTTTTTCCCCTTTTGTTTTTCGTTGTTGTAGTCGTTATTGTTGTTTCTTTTTTCTTGTATAACCTAACACACTGACCACGTTCCGAGTCGACTCGTTAAATCTCTGGAGATGGTACAACAACTAATGTTCTTTTTTTTTGTAAAGGGAAAAAAATAAGAGTCGAGACAACAATAAAAATATGGGCAAGACAGGAGACCAAAGAAACAAACAAATAAAGAAAGAAAGAACTAAAAGGAAATGAAGAAACATATTCATATGTTTCTTATCCTTAATCAGGCATCATAATGAAAGGCATCAATGTTGTGCCTCCCTTAAAACTTGTTACACGCAGATATGGTTCTTTTTTTTTTCTTCTTTCTTTTTTTTTTTCCTTCTTGTTTGTTTGTTTTTCTTCTTTTCTTTTTTTTCTTTCATTTCGTTTCTTTGGTCTACCTCACTTTCTTTGACTGTCTTCAAAGGCAAGTCTTCGGAATTTAATAAGTATCAACCACCTCTTGCAGCAATTGTGTTTGCGGCAACGTTCAACTCCCGGCGAATCTCTGGGGTAATGAGATAATGGAAGTGTCTACTGCAAACTTGTTGCAACAGACTAACTTGATCTGCTGTAAAATCACCCTTATAACGTTGTGAGAAGGACAATAAAGTTTGGTGCCATAGTACCGGAAGTTTTTCTTCCTTACTGTGTGTACGTACAAAGCGATGAAAGTACGCGACGAGAGCATCCACAGCTTGATATGGCATTGCCATCTTCTTGTCAATGAGCACACGAAGTAATACGGAACGAGGGCCAGAGAAGGGTTGTTGTGCAAGTTTCACAATAGTTACTGCGGTTGGCACCGGTGGAAGGTGCATTCGTTGTAGTACACTGGCAACAACAAGTGCCTCTTTTAGTGTACACTCATCATCTGATGCAAGAGGGAGAATAAAACCCTTAAAAAAGGCAACAGGTTTAAAGAGAGCCTTTCGAATCGCCATATAAAGTGCTGGGTGAAGTTTCTTTTCGTTTGCCATATGTTGATGTGTCATGGGTAATAGAACTGCAGCATAGAAACGTTGAGCCATACGTTCATTTAAGTTTGCAGCAAAAATACGTGTGGCTTGATATGTTGCATGTGGCGACCATTCATGTGGTTTTGTTAACATTAGTAGTTGTTCCCAGTTTTTAATATTTGGCAATACTTTGAAGGCCTTTGGTATTTTCCCAGATTTGTAGTTTTTAAGGATAGTACCTATCGCGGTGTACACACGTGATACACGAGGGTCTATTTTTTCCTCTTCCCACTCACTCACACTGGTTCCTTCCTTATATTGATCCTGCTGTTCATCTCCTGTTTTACGCGCCTCTTCGCGTTCCCTAATTTTCTCCATAATCATATCCGCCAAGTTGCGACTCTGCACACGTGAGGGTGGCTGAAACTTCTGTAGTAGACGTGCTTCCTCATCATCAATGCCGTACATATCCATTCCCATATCCATCTCTGATGGAATTTCCGACATTGCCGACTCTGTATCATCATACTCAAGAATAATTTCCGAAACTTCACCATCATCATCATCAGCAGCCAGACTATTATTATTATTATTATTATTATTATTATTATTATTATCGTACACATAATTGTGTTCCTCCTCGCACTCCAGTTCTGCCAATCCCGAATCACTGCTGTCGTTATCCCCATCCTCCTCATTGTTGTACTGCTCCTCATCGGCGATAACCTCCAGTTGCTGCCGCGCTGTTTTAAGAATGCGGCTGGCGGTGCGTCCCGAGAGCAGAACGCCACTCTCGCCGTCCCCCGCCGTCTCGTCTTCGGCCGCCAGTCGCTTGGCGCTCGCGAAGCGGTCGGCGTGAAGATCTTCGCCAAGCGGATTTGTACTGCGGGCGAGGCGACGCCCCTTTTCACGGCCAGGCATCAGTAAAACAGAGAATGCCCTCGGCTATCGCTATTGAGATTATATGTGATTATTAATAGTAGACACAAAGGGTGTTTTTTTTTTTTGTTTTAAATAATAATGAAGAAGGGGAGAGAAAGAGAAAACAAAAAAACAAAAAAGAAGGGAAAAACAGGGATAAGTGAGCAGGTGGAGAACAGAGAATAAATTGGATGAGTTGGTATGTATGTTTGTATATAGATAATACTGGCAGATACGGATGTTGTTATGGCTATTGCCACCAACACCGCCCTCACTACCAAAAAATAATAATAAGAATAGTGACAGACACCAACGTAGTAGTAATAATAATAATAATAATAATAATAATAATAATAATAATAATAATAATAATAATAATAATAATAAAAGAAAAAGAACATAAAAACAAAGTATGAGAGCAACACTTTGATGTGCCCGCAATACAAGTAAAACGAAGAAAAAAAAGAGAGAACGTCACATTTCTGATGTAAGAGAAAGTCTTTCAGATACTGCGTCATAGGGGTTGCATGAGTCTGAAAAAACAGAGAAAAGCAGGGATGATGAAAACAATGAAAAACGATAGACCCTAGCAAATGGAGGTAAAAAAAAGGACAAGAAGCAGGTGGTAAAGAAGAAACCTCAGAACGAACAAGAAAAAATTTTTTGGG
This sequence comes from Trypanosoma melophagium, assembly GCF_022059095.1. Classification (NCBI taxonomy): domain Eukaryota; phylum Euglenozoa; class Kinetoplastea; order Trypanosomatida; family Trypanosomatidae; genus Trypanosoma; species Trypanosoma melophagium. The sequence goes on along the minus strand of NW_027125187.1, from coordinate 797,602 downwards.
AAGATATCAAAAGATAACGAATATTGGCGAAATAAAGAAGTATAAATAAATAGTATACCTTTCCAAGTAAGAAAAATATACTATAACATACGTTTCCTTTTATTATTTTTTTTATATTTCTAGATCTATCTCATTCCTTTTATCTAGGTATATGCATAAATACATATGCAGAAGTATATATCACCCCATGTTCGCCTTTTTTTTGTGTGTGTGCTCTCTCTTTCTCTTTATCTTTCTTTTTATTCTTGTGTCTTCTGTTGTACCCTAGTGATACAGGAATGTACATATATTTGTAATACGTATATACATATACGTCTATGCTATACATGTACAACTAATACCCTCCTCCTCATCTCCTCATGCTCGGACTCTTCCAATACCTCTCTCCTTCTCTTCTAATCGTTTTAACACAATTCTCCTTCTTCTTATTATTCTTCTCCAGGTCCTCCCCTTTTCTCTTCTCCCTCTCTCCTTCTCGCATCATCATCTCTATGGACTACTGACCTGTCGCGGGGGCACGCGTGTCTGCTGCTGTTGTTCTTGTTGTTGTTGTGGGCTTTGGTTTTGTGTGTACTTTGCGTTGCGGGCATTGCGGCAGCAGAGCAGTTCCTCTGAGCGGCGCACCAAATCCGCCTGCACACGCCGCAGTCGCCGCTCCTTCGCCGCCGTTGTGGCGTCCCGTTCGTCGAGAATTTTCATCCACGACGCCGCCCGCCGGCCGAGGGCCTCCACTTCAGTGAGTCGTGCCTGCAGTGCCTCCTCCCGTGCCTTGTGGGCGTCCAACTCGCGGCGGTAATTCTCCTCCCGCTGCTGCAACTGCGCCTCCCGCTGCTCCGTGCGGCGCTGAAGTGTCGCGAGTGTCTGCCGCCGCTCCGCCGTCTCCCGCTGCCGCGCCTCCAACTCACCGAGCCGCCGCTGCAATAACTCCTCCTTCGCAGCAACCGCAGCCCGCCGCTCGTGCACGCGAGCAAAGAGCGATTGGGCAGCCCCGCAGTCCGCCAGCAGTTGACGCACCTGCTGCGCTACATCCATCGCACTAGTTTCGTAAATAGTGTTTAAATTGAGACCACCCGTACCACGGCGACGAAGTTCCTGTTCACGCCGTAAAAGTCCATCACGGTCATCAGCCAGTTGTTGTGAATGTTTTTTTTGGGGTAGCGAGCGTGGAAAGGACTCAATGTCAAGTGCGCTAGTAAGTTTTTGAAGTGCTTGTTCAGCTAGAGTTAGTCTGTAGTATGCGGTTTCAAGAGAAGCGAAGGGTATCTTTGTCTCTAGATGTGTTTTTTCCTCTTTTGACTCTTCGTCTACATTTTTCTCCTCGCGAGAGTCTTCTTCTTTTTCTTCTTTTTCTTCTCGTTTCTTTTGTTGTTTTTGAAATACCAACGCTGAGGAGGGGTTAGGTGATATTGAGTCCTCTGCAATAGAACTCCCACTAGATGAAATATGAGGGTTAATAATTTTCCTGCTATTATCCAAAACTCTAGAGGTTGCCGCCCGTATATTTTCTTCCTCTTTGCTGCGTTCAGCCTCACTCCCAAGTATGGCACCATCTCCCTGTAGAACTTGTTCATTCAGATACGGGTTCACAAACGGTCCATCATCACTGTCTGAAAAAACTGCAGAGTCTAATTCTGAGGAGGAATTTGCACTACTTGATGATGCCAGAGTTGTTGCCGCTACTCCTGTTAATTTTGTTGTTGTTGTTTTTTCTGTTGATTTAACGTCCCCCTCCGGTGGAGATGGTGGTGGGGGCACTGTTCTCTTCTCAAACCGCCTAGACCCACCGCTGAATCCCCGCGCCGCGCTGAACTCCGCCGCAAGATCCCGCTCCAGTCGTGGTGCACTTTCCTTATTCTTACTTTCTCTCTCTCTCTCATTTCCGTATTCTCTGGCCGTTGTTTTGCTGGTCGGCGCGGCTGTTCTCTCCATACTTGTCACTCCCGCCACTACACCCATCGCCTCTGCTATCGTGGCGTTGTACATCTCAAGCCGCTCACGCAGCAGTTGGATACGCTTGCTCGAGGACATGGGTTCTTCCGTCATTTTTTTTTTTGTTGTTGTTTCCTTTCTCTGTGTGTGTGAGTGTTATCTATCAGTCAACTATACCGTTGTTTTTTTTTTCTCTTCGTCTTTTGTTTTTGTTTGTTTGTTTTTTACTGGGGTTTTCTATTTACCTCTTTGTTTCCCTCTACACTAACAAATATATATATATATATATATATATATATATATATATATATTTAGCACTAGTTTTACTTTATGGTAACTTCGGATACCTTATACTGCAGCACAACAAGTACAATTACCTCTCACTTTCACTTTCCTTCTTTATGGTCGCTTGTTGTCGCTTTTTTTTTTGTTTTTTCAACTTCCCCTCTTTTCCTCTTTTTCACTCGTGTTTGTCAAACACTCAAGCCGAAACAAATGTACTTTTTATTTTCTTTTCTCTTCTCTGTATTACTTGCACTGTACTTCCTGGCTACACAGAGCAACAGTTTCAAGAAGTGACAGGTCAAACACAAAGCACGAGTGACACCGGTGCAGTTCGGCAAGAAGAAAATATATATATATATCACACAAAGAGAAAGAGACGAGAAAAAACAAAGAGAAAGAAGAGATAGGTAACACAAGTAAGAAACGAAGGAAATTCACAAATAAAGAAAGAAACGAGCTAAAAAAACATGACATAATACCACTCCATACAGATAAACAGAAAACCAGATTTTTCTGTTCCTGTACAGATGTATCTATTTTCCTTTTATCAAGCTCTCTCTCTCTCTCTATCTATGTCGCTCTCGCTCTCTCTGTGTATCTGCACTTTTTATGTATATATGGCGGGGCATCTGCAGCTCGATGGCTGGGGTCTTAAAAAGAGAAAAAAACAAAGGGTTGTAAAAGAAAGTGCACACAGACGATGAAAAGGAGACACAAGTGTATAAATGCATGGGTGCATGAATAAGCAGTCGAAAGTAAAGAAAGTGAGGATAAAAATGATTGTATGTGGAACTTTACAAAAATAGTAATAACCCTACATATTTCCTCTCACTCCCTCTTCTATTCGGCCTTCTAGATTAAAATTTAACATATTCACACAGAAACATACAATTCCACGCATTTACTCTCTGTCCCTCGATCGTTTCTTTTAACTTTTCAGCGCTGTGATATACATTCTACGTCTATTCAAGGATAATAAAAGTAATAATAATAATAATAATAATAATAAAAGAAAAAAAGTAAAAAAAAGCAAAGAGGATACCAGAATTTTAATAAAAAAGGACCGTACACATAGAGATGGTGCAAAAAAAAAAAAAGGCACAGTGATAACTAGGATGTCGTGTGTGCTGCTCAAGTACACTGAAGCTTTGAAATGCAGAGAGAGATTTAAAAAAAAAAATGTAGGAGAGTGATACAAAACAATTCACTTCAACCAACAACATATACTTAAAGACTGTTTTCTTTTTCCCCCTCTCTTTTTCTACTCTTAGAATTTTGAGTTTTATGTCCTCATCGTTATGTCCTTTGCTTTGCATCCTTTCTTTTTCTCCTTTATTTTCTTCTTTTTTCGTTCTTCTCCGCAACTCAGTTAATTATCTCTAGAGTTTGTGCAATACAACATGACCTCTCTTTCTTTCTTTCTCCCTCTCTCTCTCTCTCTCTCTCTCTCTCTCTCTCTCTCTCTATATATATATATATATATATATATATCCAGGGGCGTTGTGTATTCAGTTAATTTGCGTTCTCCGCATTATCTTTAGCCAAACGGCGTGCCACTTCAAACATCTCCTTCTTCGTACTTGACATGGATACATTGATGTGGTGTTGCTTGGTGTATGCCAAGAGATCCGCCTTGGTGAGTTCCCTGAGGGCTCGCGCATGTGAATACTCGCGGATAATAGCACCCACATCAGGGGTGTCAGAATCCGGCATTTTGTGTGTCTTATCCTCATCACTCGATGGGCTGCGACTGCGGCTGCGGCTTTCCTTCTTTGCAGATGGAGGTGGTGCTGGAGGATACACCAGTGAATCACGCGGTGCCGGTTCAACATCCTCCTTCCGCCGCTCCTCTGATGAAGCCTTTATTGCAGCACGTGGGGGTGTGAGAGTCACCAAGTCTGCGGGCTCCTTAAACACGACAGACTTACGTGATCGTCGTGGACTTTCTGTGTTTGGCGGTGGTGATGAGAATCGGCCAGAGAGTCGCTGCATGGCACGCTGTATTAGTGAACCACCCTGTTCCGCTGGTGAGGCGGGTGGGGGACTGCGTGATTGTGTTTGTTTAGTGTGTCGTGGTCCTCGTGCACTCTCCGCCGACTGTGGTGATTTCATTAGTTTCGACATTGGTGTGCTCCCTGCTGCGTGTGGTGACGACGGTCCCTCCGATGATCCCCAAAGCATTCTACCTATCCAGCCTGTCGTGGAGGCTGTATCTGTATTAGTATTATTATTAGTATTAGTATTAGTATTATTATGATTCTTCTTATGGCTATGGCTATTCTCTGTGGGGTGTGCGGGGGTTGGGGGCGGTGCCTGTGGGACCTGCGGGGTGCCGAACATGCCGGACCAGCGGGGGGTGTTGGTGGGCTGCGGCGAGCGGCTGGCGGGGCGGGGCGGGGAGCGGTCGAGACTCGCCTGGAGGGTCCGCTGGATGTGCTCCTCCCGCTGCTGCGCCCGGTCGAGGAGGGCGTTCACCCGCTGCACCACCGCATCGCACTGCGAGGTGAACTCCTGCGAGAGCCGCACCTCCTCCTCATGGGGGTGGTGGACGGTGCGGCCCTCCTTGCGGGAGCGCTTCACATCGTTATTGCTGTTATTGTTGTTGTTGGGGTGGGCGGTGTCGGACATGTGGTGTACACTACGTGGGGGAGTGCGTGCGCGGCGTTTGCTGGAGATGGTGGGCTTGGCGTATGACATATATGCACTTCTGCAGTCAAAGAAGAAGAAAAGAGGGAGAAAGAGAGAATGAGAAGAGAAAATAAGAATGAGGAATTTTAAGAAAAAAAATAACAATACACAGATTCTGGGTGTAAATACATATCAGTGAGTATCCGGAAATAATATAAATAAATAAATAAATAAATATATATATATATATATATATATATATATATATATATATTTATTTATTTATTTATTTATATTATTTACATTTTTTTTTTGTTTTTATGACGTTCGTGTGTATCATATTCCTAGATTTTCTTTATAGTCTGTTAGTGCATGGTGCATACATTATGCATGCAAAAACCCCAAATATATATATATACAACTGCATTAACCGATGGATATGCCACGAAAGAGAAAAAAGAAGAAAGTGAATGGGGAGGAATATCAAGATAGATAATTAAATGGCTTCGCTCCTCACGCGCTTGATAGGACGTATAGTGTGGTACCACCATCAGCCACAACAAAAAAAACAATAACAGCTGCGGCAAGAATATAAGGTAGTGGTTTTCTAATAATGTAGAACCAGGTACCTACAAAAAAAAATGTCAAAAATGCTTTTTATTTAATTATGCTTTTCTTATTTCTCTACTTGTTGTTATTGTTGTTGTTGTGCCTTTGATTCCCTTTCAGGCATCTGTATCATGCTTATGTTTATTATTTTATCCTCGTTTATATCCCCATTAATCTCCGGGGACTGCCAACATTGGAACTACTTCGTTTTTCCCTTTAACCCCCTTTTTCTTCTCGTCTCCTACTATTCTCTTTTTTTTCTTTTTCACTTTTGCGAGTGTCTCTCTGTATGTATGTCTCTCCTTTCATGTCTAATAAAATCACCCAAGCATTCCCATCAATCAATCGATTAATCACGCTTCTCCTCATTAGCAAATCCTTTTTGAAGGTCTTCCTCTGAAGCAGGATCCAGAGGGATAAAAGTCTGTGCAATAAACAACAGAAGAATACCCACCGGCAACAGAAAAATTAAAACACACTGAAGAGTAAATGGCACAATCAGATAGAGTACAGGAAGAATAGGTGGAACAAACAATGTATATGAGTATACAAACCATATCTTCTTATAAAAGGGTACATCTGGTGGAAACACACTACCCTTGTATGCAAAGTATAAAAAGACATACTCCCTGTACGCGCTAAAGAGAAACAGTAAGACACAACAAGGCATAATAATGTAATTCGTTGGTACCAAACGGGCAGCCTCAAACATCATAAATAAATCCGGAGCAACAATCAGGCAAATGAGGTAAATAAGTGTACGTATAAATGGGACACTCGGCGTCGTTAATACTGTGGCATATTCTAATCCTGCTGTTGGAACACCATCAAAAGCGTTAACACCAGCAGCTGCTGCAGCTGCATTTATCACATTTGATGGACCGCTAGGAACACTGAGAAGCATACGATACAACTCGTCGTCAAAGAAAAATGTGTACAGCATTGACAAACGTGGAAAGAATAGAGAATTTAGTCCCACCACCCAAACACGGAAATTCTCTTTTTTGAAGTATGACCATAAATCCACTACCTTTTCCCCTGATGCTTCATCCGTCTTGCAGAGACAGAGTCCCTGTAAAAGTTTTAAATGTGCTGATAGTTTAATCGCATGCATAGCGTTCTCTATAGGAAAGTGTTCCTCGAAATCAGATCCATCCATTACCAACAATGTTGGACCATCCACACCGTGTTTGCGCACAAATCCACTGTACTCCGCATACCCCACAGTGTAGTTCATCCAGTACTCCACATCACTCACAGTCCACTCCTCAACAGGCTTATTCGCTATTGGTGATAGTGGAATATTGATTGGGTTCACACCATCTTTTTGTTGTTGTTGCTGTTGCTGTTCCCCGGCAGCCGAAGCAGCAACAGCAACAACAACTGCAGAAGACTGTGCCGAAAGAGAAATCAACAGCATTAACAACACTACGCTGCACACACGCATTATCACCATATTTCCTTTTACTCTTTTATAGATTATTTTTTTTTCTTTATTTTTTTGCTCTCTTCCTTTCTTTCTTTCTTTACTCTATCAACCCTGTGGGGTCTCAACCTCTTCAATAGATACCTACTTTAAGTATGAAAAGAAAAATGAAAAAGAAAGAAGGATTTAAAGCATTTCCCCAATATAAAACAGTAAAGTAACAGTAACAAATATTAGAAAACATGGAATATATATATATATATATATATATATATATATATATATATATATATATATAACTGAAGAAGCATGCCATAAGAGGGGGATAAAAAGAGAGAAAAAAAAAGATACAAAACAAGAAAAGTGATGCAAAATACATTGATATTTGGGCTGTTTCTATCATCTTCTACCCAAAGACAATGTGATGTGCTTGTAACATGACATTCAACTATTCCAATTGCAACCAACAAAAAACAAACAGTAACAGAAAGAGAGAATTTCTAAGAAAAAAAAAAGTGCAAATATAACAATCATATGGTATACATTCATCTTTGTCGCCTTACCGATTCATTCTTTTCCACAGGTCGGCGACGAGAATTTTTACTACGTGCGGATGATGCTGATAAAGGATCCAACTGCTCAGCAACCTGTGGTGGAGAGCCAAGGGAAAACTCCAGTGTTATCGTCAGTGCTGCACGCCGCAACTCTTCCATACGCCGTTCTTCAATTTTAGCCAATAACTGCAACTCTGCCGCCTTTGCTTCACATTTTTTCATCTCTGTATATAACTGTTCTACCGCTGCATTGCGTCCAGAGATGGAAGTGGACTTTTTTAGTCGTCGTTGTGCACTTCCACGTGTTCCAGAGAAAGCAAGAGGTGTTTCAGGAGGGCAAGTAAATTGTGTAAGGGTTCCTATAGAGGTAGCCGCGCGATCACGGAGTTCGCGTATATGCATTTCACTCTCTTCTAGTGCAACTTCACTAATAAGAAGACTCTCCCGCAACGTCATACGGCGTGGAGGAGGTGCTGTATTCACAAGAAGACCTGAAGCATCTGCGTAGAAAGACCCAATTGGGCAAGAAAGTTTAACGGTATTTCCACTAGGGAGACGTATTTCATCATGAACTTCGAGTTTTAGAAAAAAAGGTTGCTCCAGAGAATGTGAAAGTGCAGCACTGGGAGTTACTCTTGTGCTTACATTGTGGTTTAACTGTAATACATCTTCAATAATTGTTGTTGCCGCGTGTGCCTTTTTCTTACTAGTATGATGCTGCTGCTGCTGTGCCCCTAATAGCGCGTCCGGTAATAACTGTAGATCATCGCATGCCACAACGAGAATATCACTTTCACCCCAGTAGCCGTGAAGTGACATACGTGTACTACATTCATAAGTAGGTCCAACAGGGGCTGTTTTGGCTTTCTTTTTCCCCTTTGTTCCTTTCGTCTCATGTTGCACTAAAGGTCCTGGTTCCTCAATACTTACTGGATTATGCGTCAATGCACTAAGTCCTTCCATTTTTAGTAGTTGTACAGATAGCAAAATGGAGGGTGTTGTGTCTTTCACCTCATCTGTTACAGCTGTAGTTCCTTCATCAGCAGGAATAGTAAGAGTACCATTTGTCATTCTTTTAAATTGAACAGTAGTATTAGAAGTAGCTGCTCCAGGAGCAACAGCGGAATTGGTGATAGTATTAGTATTAGTAGTAGTAGCAGTAGTGCCACTGGCAACATTCTTAGTAGAAGGAGTCGTAGCAGTAGTATTAAATACTGTAGGTAGATGGTCTAGCCGTTGCAGTCGTGGGCAACCCGTTGTCATGTGTTCGGTGTAATTGTCTACAAGTGCAATAGGATTACCAATGAAAGTAACGTCTTCCAAGTGAGGATGTTTCTGTATTGCCTCAACAGTTCCTTCAATAGAAAAGACAGCATTTCGTGTGAGATCAAGCACACGTAGCTCTGGAAGATGATGGATAAAATCCAGTGTTTCCAGCATATTATATGCGAGTCCCAGAAAAATTAAAGTCTTGGAGGGACACACCTCTTTAATGGAGCACCCACACGCCACAAACACCAAACAATTAGGTGGGAGATATGTAATAGATGTAAGTTGTGGGTTATTGCTTAACACTAGTGTAGTGAGATTAGTAAATCGTGTGATATCTGGTGTGAGTTGCTTTAGTCCCTTGTCTGTAAAGTTCAAATCCGCAAAACACGCCCGAAGATCATCCCCGTGAATTCGCGAAATTCGCTCTCGCGTCAGTGCTGCATGAATTTCATCCCGCTCCTCCAACCGCAGACGACCCCATTTTTCTGAAAATCGCTTTGCGAGCCTCAGCAGTTGGGCCACACTCGCCCCATACTCAAAACAGCGTCTCCGCAGTCCTGTGATGGCAGTCACATCCCTGCAACACGTCACACTGGGAAGATCCTCCATTGGCACCTCAGCTGGAATACAACCCACTGCATCATTCTCCAACGGCGGCGGGACAACAGGCCGCAACACATCATACACAGATGATGATCCGGCGATGAGACTTTCACTCAACGCCACACCGCATTCCTGCAACAAGAGCAAACTCGCGTGTGTGTGGCCTGTGTAGGTGTGAACAACATTCCAGAAGAGTTCGTCAAACGTACCTACAAAGGGCCGCGGCAACTCGCGTGGAGCATCGCAGTCCCACGGGGGTGGAACTATCATATTAAAGATCACTAAATACAAAGGGAAAGAAGGGATAGAAGAATGGTAATAGCAGGAAAGGGCTAAAAAAAAACAGGAAAGGGGAGAAAAAAAAGGGAAAAAAAACAGATAAGACAGAGAATCTCATGTCTTCTTGTGCATGTACTTAAAAAAAAAACGAACAACTACCACCCCCACCACAACTCAATAGAGCATGAGAGAAACACAAAAAAAAAGGAATAAAAAATCTCTTATATGTCTGCCTACTTCTAAACCTTTGCCCTTTAATTCCCTCTTGCAAGCGTATAAAAAGAAAGAAATTCATGAAACGAAGGAATGTATTCATTGAAAACAGCTTGAAAGGATAAATCAACGAAAATATCTCATTATCCTTTTGCTCCAACTATTAACAAAAACTAGAAATGCGTACATAGATACATACATATAGGTGTATTCACAGAAAAATATAGAGATCTATATATAAGGAAATATAGATACATGTATATATTACTGTATAATTCTCCATATATATTTATATATATACTATGGATGTACCTATACATTAGCAGGGTCTGTATATAATAAAATCAAGTCTTACTAGTATATTCTTCTTTACTGTCATTTTTTTTCTTTTTGCAGATCATTACGGCTCACGAAAGATTGCACCATTTCATTCACGGATTAGTGTACTATATATTGGGTGATTGAATTCCCTACTTTGCTTACCCCGACATTAAAAAAAAAAACATTTCCGCAACCTACGTTCAGTTGATCCACGGTTTTTAATGGTATTATTGTTCCATTCTCTTACCGGTTTATCTGTTCCATTATTCCATCCGGCGAGACTCTGGGCCCCTATTGTAGCAACAAGCCCCGGGGAAGAGTCCCGCATCCGTTAACTCCAACAGTGACTGCTGCAAAGCACAATGAGAACAACAACAGGACGCACAAGCGTCACCGAAGTCGGTACCATCAATAGTGAATGATCGCCGCAACTTGGAACGCAACATACACTGCACCACAGTGGATACAAGAAAGCCACAACAGTAGTCACCAAGTAATGTTCCCATAGCAACTGCCCAGTTGATTTCGGGTCTGTTTTCGTACAGCAGATTGTACTGTCGGGAGAGTTGGCAGTAGTAGCAACACCATGCCTCCAGGCAAGAGTCACAATCCCCACAGCAAACGCACATGCCGTTATGCCAATCACGGGGTTGCACTGGTGGACCAGATGGAGGAACATTAAGAGGAAATCCATGTTGTGGTCCTCCTGCTGTATACTGTGGTACAGCTGTGTATTGCTGTGCTGGAGCAGGGCCGGTATTGGGCATCACAACAGTTCCAGTTGGTGGTTCATACTGAGCGGGCGCACCGCCGCATGAAGAGTTGTTGTTTTCAATGGTTTTGGTGTTTTTCGATGCCATTAGAAGAAAACACTTTACTAGTGAAAAGAAAGAAGGAAATAAAGGGAAATTCAAACAAAAGTGTGAGAAACATTTTGTTTTTGTTTGGTTTTTGTTGTTCTTTTTCTTTCGTTTTTTTCCTTTTTCATGAATTCCCCTGGGTACATACACCCCCTGTAATAAGTCCACGCATTCTTCATGGTTCTTAACCACGCGTACACACCTTTGGATATGCCAAATCATAAACAACGAAACATTTCTCCTAAATTTCCTTCAAGAACAAAAAAAAACGAGTGGTTTAAGAAGAAGAAAATCAAACACAATCAACGTCGACGACCCGCTGCAGACACATCACGCAGCAAGTCCCTCGATAAATCGCTCACGCGCAGAGCTTTGGCAGCACGCAACCGTTTCACCTGACTGAAGGCAGTCCCACTCTCAACCTCCATTTGTGATTCATACACTTTCCGAAGAGTCCCCTCGAGGTCTTGTGCCCAAGCTGTAACGGGCAAAACCCGGACAGGGGCAACCTGAAGAAGTGAAGAAAGAATTAGTGCCTCGGGAAAGAGAAAGCTCTCCAATCCCCTCGAGTCGACAACACTCTGCAGGGAGTCCTGCAAAGCAGTAGTATGTGCGATAGCTGAACTGGCCCCACGTGTCTGTACGCATTCTAGTAACACTGGGGCTATTGAACGAATCACAGGTAACGTTGGCAGTGAATCACCGTGTGAGTCAGACAATAAAGTTGGTAGTGGAAATTGTGTTTCAAGATTCATCTGCGCGCCTTTTGCTTTTTTGGGCTTTGGTGCATTCGCCACACGCATATGGTGTGCCTCCAACAAGGCAATATCGTGTAGGAGTATTAAACTTCCAACTAATTGCCGTGTGTGTTCAATGCGTTCGGTTTTACTGGGCATATCAACCAATGTATCTGTCAACTCCCTCACCTTGTCACTGTGGATGTTACCAAGTACCATGGACCGTACCACCACCCAATCGGTGTTATCTGTTAACTCCAACACTTGTGGTGATTGTAGGGCGTTATAGGCATCTGCTATGGCACCTGATTCCGCCTCCATGAGTTCAAATATAGACGACCGTGTTTGGCACGAACGCAGTGATCCTGCTATACGGTGAACAGTGCAAATAACTCGACCCAATGAATTTGTCTGTCGTCTCTCGTACTCCTGAACATCCCTCATGGCTGACCAGGACATGTAGAGAAAGACTTTGGAGCGAAGTAGACTACAATCCTTCTCCAGTGTACTATAGTGACCCCAGGCAAGTTCATTCCACTGGCATATCTCATCCAATGCACCTCCAGTCACAAGTGGCCAGTAACCAATATGTGACATAGTATCATGTTGTACACCCTTAAAGGCCAACTGACGCCAGGCATCACAATCGGCAAATCCCAAAATACGAGCAAAGCATGTAGCAAACATTAACCACATGGGATTGTTTAATTTACGTTCCACCCTATCTAGTAACTCCAGTCCCTTTTCTACCCATCTCCTTTCCCTTGTCGCGTGATACAGGTGTAAGAGAATGTTGAGAGCAATAGTAATATAACCGTCGCAGAGTCCCTCCTCACTCCATGCACGATGCGTAGAAAGAGGTTTAGCCTCATCATACAAATCCCAGCACGTCTGCAAAAGATGTTCTACAGTAGCATCATCTGGTTGTTGATCTCTTCCCGTACCCCACAACGCCACATGGCAGCGCAGACCGAGAATACGCTGAGAGTGGTAATGCAGCCTATTATTCCCTGCGCCGCCCTCTTTTTTTTTGCTGGACCATAAATAAATAGCATCAGCCGAAGTCACATCTAGATATATGGAAATGTCTAAAAAGCAGCAGGCAACTTGATAGAACCGCTGAGCGTAAGCGAGAGTAGCTTGTTGTAGTGCACCCCTTGCACCTTGACGTGAGAGTATTTCCAACTCTGCCATAAATGGACCTCGACACGGGCGTCCACCAGGCACCAGTAAAACTTTATTTTGTAAATCCTTGCAGAAACGGAGTGCATCTGTTAATGAGCAATCTACTTTAGAAAGCTCTAGTGTGATACGTCTTTCTTCTGGACCATCCAGTGTCAAAATACCATCCCCTGTGTTTGTTTCAGATAATGTATTGAGGTATAACTCTACAAAAGTCCAGTTATCCGGTTGACAAGACCAAAGATGTTTTGCCACAGTGTTGGCCTTTGCTAATTCCCCGTTTAGCTGTAGAGATGTTGCTAAAAGTTCTAGTCGAGCATCTGGAACACCTACTGCCACTCCTCTTTCGCTACATAGAAATTCCACAGCATCACTGTACAACTTTTGCTGATGGAGCACCTCAATATACATCCGAGACGTGGATGGTGAAATGAGTCCGTTGTCCGTTAAGATGGCATCCTTTAATAATCTAGTAGATACTTTTAACAAAATATGGTCCGTTGAGACTGATGGAACTTGAGAAAGATTTGCTTGTACTACCCACACTTGATAGCGAGGATCATTCCATTTACGATGAAGTAGCACTGCATTTTTCTGTACCTTATCATATGCCCCCATTCGCACATAAGTTTGAAGCAAATTTTCAAGTATATTTCTCTCGTTAGAACCTTCTTTCATGCGATCATACGTTCGGGCCAATGCCTCCCAACTGCAACATTGCTGAAGAACATAAACAAGAGCACTCAAAGCCTTTCCATCTGTAATATTTTGTTGACTAAGTGCTTCTGCCTTCTCCTTGGCTTTTTCAACCTGGCCCTTTTTAAGTAACAGCAATGACTCAGCAGCTGACAATGCGTGGTTGGTGGAAAACTTGGGAAGTGCGTCCTCCAGTGCCCCTTCTGCTAATCCAAGTTTCCCCGCATCAATTAGATCAAAGACACGTGTAGCAGCGCGGTCAACAGCGGCAGATGACATTTTTTTTTTTTTGATTTTATTCTCTTCGATTTCACACACTTCCTTTCTTTTTATTTTTTCCTTATTAATTGGTAGGATGTCTTTTTCTTTCTTTTGTTTTTTTCTGGAGATTTGTTGTTATGTTATTTCCTTTGTTTTCTTTTATTTAATGGACCACCACCCCACTTTCTTACACAAACTAAAGTTAAGATGGAGAAATAAAAGGAAAATAAAGCCGAGAAGAAACAAAGACCTCTTTCTGCACTTCAGAAAAAGAAATGTTTAATTGTACACCCACGAAAAAAAAGATAACGCATAGAATAATATATATATTATTATTATTATTATTATTATTATTATTATTATTATTATAAATGAAATTCAAGCGACATCGCAGGAAAAAAAAGCAAATAAGAGAGAAACCAATTAACAAACAAAAAAAACAAACAAACACACGCCTCTCATTTAGTTTCACTGCATCCCCATAACGCCGCGGAGTGGCGTCTCCACACCGAAAAGTGGAAAAAGCGCCTCCCGCAGGGCAGTTGTATTCGTTCCTGGGAATTCCCGCAGTGTATTCAAGTCGAGTGTTTCTAATTCATTACGAATTTCCCAAACCTGCAAACAAAAGAGATAGTGAGCAGAACTTAACGCCTCGGCAAGTTCAAGTTGATGATCCGACATGAGAGCACGATTGGGTACTACAATTAATGGACGCCTAAACTCTAACGCCTCAAGTATTGTACCTGCACCGGCGTGAGAAATAATTAAAGCCGCATCTCTTATCATCTCCTGCAACTTTGGACGGTACGAAAATACCTCAACGGTAATTCCATGTGCACCATTCAGTCGTACCTCATGAGAAGATACACCTTTTTGAATTAATAATCGTTTTATGCCTTGTTTAGATAGTGCTCTCAAGACTTGTTCATCATCCATAGCCTCAATAAGGGCATTAAATTGTGTGGAACCCACAGTAACAAGAGCCATTGGTTCACTATTGGGTGTTGTCAGTTCTGTTAATTGTTGAAACCTTGTTAGTCGCGGCATCTCCTCTCCATTCTTTGGAGTTCCCACAAAGAAGAGAGATCCATTTCTTCCCCAGCGTCGTTTCATGTACGCATTATATAGTGATTGCCATTGAACCGTCCAAACATCACAGAAGGGAATTAACAAACGCCCTGAAAGAGATAAGTGATATACACAAGTGAAGGACTCCATAAAGGCAATCGCTGGTCGGCGATAATACCACGCCGGTGAGAAGAAGGCGACTAGTAGTGCGGCTATTACTACCGGTACACATACACCAGGCCCATTCACCAAAATGACGTCTGGTTTCTCGGATATTATGAGAAATAAGGACCACCATAACGCCCGAAGAGTTGTGAAGATGGAAAGAAAATAACTTTGTCCAACTTCACGTGCACGAGGTACCGTATGTAATCGGCAGCAACGTCGAAAGTTCAGCGTTTCAAATTCAACCGCCACACTTGCAGAATGTTTATCTGTATCAGAAACAACGTAAAAAGGGCGATTGGCTCGCCATAAATCCAGTGATAAAGCCTTAATAGCACGCACCATCTCACTAGTGTGTCCGCCAGATCCCAATACCACACACACATTAAGAGGAACACTCCCACCGCGGTGTCTAGAGACGGGCGGTCGTCGCACCATTCGCACAAAGCGCCATCCCATAACCAGCAGGAATCCCAAGAGTAGCAAGAAGAATAGTAACATGATCCTCCTATAATAAAAATAACAAAAATAAAAAACAATAATTTTTTTTTTCGAATGAGAGAATGATAATAATAAAAAAAAGGGATAGAGAGAGAGAGAGAGAGAGAAAAGAAGGGTTAGAAGAAATGAAAAAAGGAGAATGAAATTAAACTCGTAAGAAATGGTAAATTTTATTTACAAACATGAAAAAATAAAAGAAGTAATTAAAGAAACAACGTATCTGCCTTCTTGTGAATATCATCGAATGATGATGCTAACCACACATAC
The DNA here is from genome assembly GCF_022059095.1 of Trypanosoma melophagium. Lineage (NCBI taxonomy): Eukaryota > Euglenozoa > Kinetoplastea > Trypanosomatida > Trypanosomatidae > Trypanosoma > Trypanosoma melophagium. The sequence continues at coordinate 781,746 of NW_027125187.1, read as the reverse complement.
ACACACGTAAATAATTATATATATATATATAATCACGTGTAGCTGTTATTTAATCGTAACAGTAGTAGTGGTATTAATGAATTGTTTTCAATCTCATTCTTTAATGACTAGTCCCGATCACGTTTCTTCGTACGTCTAGGTGGAATCCAGTTATAGTGTACAAGTTCCTGTTCCTCCAGTAATGCGCGAATACCTAATTCATCACGGCGTAGTGCCCCTAATCCACCTCTTCCATTGTCTAAATTCTGCCGCAGAACATCCACGACTTGTCCACCCTGCGCTCCACGGCCCCAACGCCGCGATTCATCACAGCCAACATCCCACGAAACTGTAATAATGCGATCATCCAACAATGTTCCGTGTAAATCGGTCACAGCACTTAGTGCAGCACACTGTTGTTCATATACAACGAAACAAAAACCACATGGAGTACGTGTGACCTCACTAAGACCCACCACAACATCCCGTACATGTCCACACGTAGTGAAATACTCCCAAATTTGTTCTTCAGTAGTGTAAAAAGACAAATTTCCCACATATACAGTAGTACTCTTATTTAATTGTTCTTGTCGTCGTACTACAAATTCTTTTTCCGGAAGAAGTGAACGCAGTAATTCGTGGCGATCAACATATGCCATACGAGGCGTTGTATCAACAAGATACTCCGCCATTTGATGGCCAAACTACTCTTCTTTCTAAATGTTCGATAAATGTATGATGTTGAATAAGAAAAAGGGAATAAAAAATGAAAAATAAAGAGAAAAATAAAAATAAACCGTTTAATCTCATTTGTAACGTTTTCTTTTTTTTTCTTTTTTCCTTCTTCTTTTTAAGAAAAATATCGCTGTTGTCAAAACGATAGGTTTAGGGTGTCCAACGAAAGAAAACACGACGGAGCAAATATAAAGCCTGTTATACTCTAGCAATCACTACGAAAGTAGTGAAATCGGTGGGCACATCAAATAGCCAATAAAGGAAAAAAAACATGAAAAAAAAGAAAGAAATGCAAGGGCAATGCAAAAAAAGAAAAGAAAAGAAAAAGAAAAACCATACCAGGGCCAGGGAAACAAAAAAGAAAATGACACATTTATTAGAGAACACGATCATATTTCACACTGGCTCCACCTCAGATACAGCTTTTCTTTTTGCTAAATACTCCTTGTAACGCTCTCCCCGCTCCTGCTGTTGTTGTTGTTGTTGTCGTCGTTTCTGGTTCTGTGTTGCATTAACTCCACCAGCAATTGTGCCAGTCGTTGTTGTTGTTGTTGCTGCATCTGTGGATGTAAATCCAATGCCGCTAAGGTCTAATGCGGTGAGTGGGCGGCCCAAGGCATGTGAAACAATGCGGTGTCCATCCTCGATGCGCTGCCGTACGGTGTCATTCATCGCATCATCCGGGTTGTGCACCTCCAGCCCCACGAGGAAGAAGAGACGGTCTACGACTCTCGATAAGACCAGCACAGACACAAATGGGATAAACATAGGGATAAATTGATTAAGCCATGAACCCAATACCAAACTTACATCCATATTGCGACGGTAGACATGGCCGTACATCACATCAATGTCCTCTGTCGCGAGGCCTGCAATTAATAAATAGTTAAAACATAAGGGCATAATGAGACGTGACAGGAATGTTGCACTAAAGCAGAGAGATGCATTATCAGAAATACCAGGAAGTATGACATAAACGTCAAAAACTTTTAATTGTAAAATAGCCCAGTATGAGCAATAGGCCATATAGAACATAAAAATCATTGAACCAAATAATTCAAAATTACTTCCAACCACAAGTGCTATTACAGATAAACGTTTCGATGTTAATGGTTGAAAAGGAAGAACAAGTTCACTCCATAAAACAAGAATTGTAAGAATACCTGCACATACTGCACATCCTTTATAAACAAAACCACGTATGGAGAACCAGACTTTTTTAAAATGATTATTAGTAGAAGATGTACCACGTATTAATTCATCAAATGATTGACATTTTCGAATTGTAGATTCCCATTGATAGTTCATTCGTTGTGCAATTTTTATAGAATACTTCACACGTTCATTAAGTTCTTCCAAATGTGTAAGAGAAACATCTGTATGATTAATTTGTGTTGCAGGTTTTATTCGTGCACTTGCGGAATGGTATTGAGGTATTTCACGATCAGCAGTGGCAATTGCCTCCATCATCTCTGACCAATACATTTTATGCTCTTCAGCAACGAGTGGGTGAATCATCATGAGTTCTGCCTTTACATCGGCAAGATCCATAGCAGCAATATCCAAATCTTCCTGGATATCAACAACACTATAATATTGACGTCGAAGTCGTCGCACAGCATCAGAGTTTCTCCATAGCATTTTTGGTACACCCACTAAACCTGCTGACATCAATAATACCAACAAAATTAGACCCCAGGCATTTGCCAAAGAAATTGCAAGCTTCCAAATATTGGTAACAGAATCATAAGCACCTTTTAAAAAGGCAATGTATGCGAAAAATACCACAAGTACAACTATTGAAATAGCATACATTTTAAGATTACTTCTAATGATACTAATAATTTTACGTTTCGGCGTAAAATTTCCAACTTCTGTGTATGATTGTGATACTGGTAACAAACCCCATCCCATTATGTACGTTGCAGCAACGATAGCATACCAAACACCGATAAGCCATGTTTCTTTTGGGGTAGAAGGATTCGCCTTTACGTAAAGGGCAGCATTAATATCAACAACAAGTAATGGAAATGGCAAAATAAAAGAACAGAATGCAATAATTACAAACACACGACAAAGTAAAGGCATACCCTTTGCAGATACTCGTGTGTAGTGTCGAAAGATAAGCAGTGTTGCCGCTACCGTGAGGCAAAAGAAAATAATCGTAGAGACAATGTTAGCTGCTGGCATAATTGTTTTTAATAAGTACGGATAAAATAACGTTTAATTTATTTTTCTTTGATTTTTATCTGTTTGCTATTTCTCTACACCTTTTCTTTTCCTTTTTCTTTTTCGTCTTCCTTCACTCTAGTTGATACACCAAATATATATTTGTAATATTTGTTTTTTTTCTTTTTTTTTTGTGTGTGTATGTGTCTGGAGTTTACCTCACTTTCACTCAGCACTAACAACGATACAAATACAGAAGTACGGTGAAGCAGACAGAGTCACAAACATAAAAAAGAAAATAAGAAGGAGAAAAAGAAAGAAAAAGCAATCGAGAAGAATAAATAAAAAATAAGGTATTAAAGAGTAGTCTATTATTTTTTTTTTCCTTTTTTTTTTTTTACACCTGTGTTACACAGGTGAAAGAGGTAGATAATACACAATTACTTTTTTTACCCCTCATGAAGCATAAGAAATAAATAAAAAAAACCAAGAGAAGCCTTGCCGCAGTAAACATGAAAACCAAGTCAACTGCAGATAATAACAAAAAAAGAAAAAGCATGGAAACCCCGTGTTTTTTCTCCATTTTCCTATCTCTGTTCTTTTTTTTTATTTCTTTTTGTCTTCTTGAGTGGTAGGCCATCTTCCTAGGCCTCTTCAAGCATCAAGCTTGAGTTGAGCCTCATCACGACTCTGCAGTACTGAGAGAAGTTCCTCACGAAGTGGATGTGGTTCAGCCTTCATCTGCAGTGCCAGACGAGTTCTCTCCACTGTAAGTTTTGAGAGTTTTTGTTTAAGCTCAGCAGCACGAGCGTTAATCTGTTTCGGTTGCATAGGTGCTTTCTTGCTTGCTGTGGCCCCATCGTGGCTGTTTACTTTCGCCTCCGCGGTAGCCAACTCCTCTTTTGCCTCTGTCAACTTGGCCGGTAATTCCTCCTCGCTTGTCTGCAGCACCGTCTGTAGGCGTTCCTTTTCCTTCATTAAAACTGCCACCTGCGACTCCATCTCACGCAGTTCTTCCTCCGTGACTTGTTTCTTTTGTTGTTGTTGCTGTTTTCCACCCATCTTCGGTTTCAAATGTCCGGGGTTTAGCACCACCGCATTCTGCAACATCTCTTCCATTGCTTTTGTATCCACTTGGCGAGCTCGGGCGCGCAGGACCTCTTCATTGCGTCGTCGCTCCTCCTCGCGAGCCGCCAAACGCTCCTCTTCCCGCATTTCACGCTCCAATCGCTCTTCTTCTTGTCGATGTAGTTCTTCTTCAGTGATTACCGGCTCTTCCTCCTCACTCTCCTCACTTTCTTGTTGCAGCTCGTACACAGGCTTACGGCCCTTGACGAGGCGATCCTTATCTCTCGCACGCTCCTCTGATAGTAAGGTGTTTGCCCGCTCTACCAGTGCATTCTCTAGACTTTTGAGGTTAGCTGGGCTGATAAGCTCTGGATCCTCAAAGAGTCGGTGAAGAAAGGCGCTGAGCATCACCTCATAATGCTTACTCTGACGAAAGCCATGTAGAAAATCTCGAGTTACTTTTCCAAAAGCACAGAAATCTGCTTTTCCACTGAGCTCTGCAAATTGAAAAGTATAACGATCAAATCCCTCTTCCATTTTTCACGTATCAATTTAACTCGTATGTATTTTTCTTTTAATTTAGTTTCCTTTTCTTCTTGTTAGATCTGCTATTCCTTTTTTCCCCCTTCCCACTCCCATAGCGCGGCACAATCGAAAAGAAAAGAAAAGAAAAAAAAGGAAAGAAAAAGGGAAGTGGGTTAGAACATGTGCAACCAAAAAAAAAAAGGGACTCCAAGGAATCGAATACGTGCATTTTAGGAAGGAAAAGCCTCTTTACTACTACACGAAGATATGTGAGAAAGAAAAAAAAAGAAAGGAGAGAGAAATAACAATAAAAAAAGAACCAGAACCATGAGCCAGTTTTTTTTTCTCTTCCTTTCATTCTTGCTTTTTTTTGTTTTATTCCTTTTTTTTTCCTTTCATCTCTTTTTTTTTTCTGCTTAAAACTTCGTCGGTGGTCTCGGTGGCATAGGACGCTTATCCGGTACCTGTGAAGGTGCTACGGGGAGCGTTGGTCCTGCAGCCGTTTTCGGCACCAATACCGATCCCAAGGCTACAGTTGCACCCATTGTGCTGTCCTGCACACGAATGTATTCCTGGGGTGTGGAGGGCACATACCGCATGGTGGTTGCTGGTGCATAGGCCTGTGGGTGAAACGGTACGGGATTGATAACAGGTTTCGCCCCTGTTGCGGTAGTGTTTGCCATCGTTTGTTGTTGTTGTTGTTGTTGTGGCGGTGGTGGTGATGCGTTTTGCTGTGCGGCTCCCATTCCTGTTGTTGCTGTTGTACCTGTGCTTGTGACGAGTGGTGGCACGGTCCCCCAGTAGACGTGGGGTGCCTCCTCTGCCGCTGCCTCCTCCATGACGCCTGGGAAGAGAAAGGTGTTGTTCTCATTCCTTGGCGGCTGCCCCCACTGCCCCTCCCCGCTGCCCCACTGGGCGCCTGGCGGGATGGGGGCGTTGAGGCCGGGTACGCGGAGGGCGGGGTACGCCGGCGGGAGGCGCCGCATCGCCTGCATGCCGTACAGCCACGGCGGGGGGGCGTGAGCCGACATGCCGAGGGCCGCCCGCAGCCGGGGGGTGAGACGGCCGGGCTCCGCCAGCCTCTTGGGCAGCCACTTGCCCTCGTGGAAGACATCGCCAAAGGGCGAGAGGACCACGTGGAAGCGGCGGCGGGCGAGAGGGGTGCCGGAGAGAAAACACGTCACGAAGGCAATCTGGTCGGGATTCGCCTTCTTATCACGGGTCGCACGGATACGCTCCACGCCGAGGGCCGCAATCTCCGGAGGGACAATGTCCGTCGCCCGCTCGCGGTCCGCCTGGTTCGACAGGAAGGCACGCAATTGGCTCCAGTGGCGGGGGACCGGCACGGTGTTCCGCACTGACTTCAGAAGTACCGTAAAGTACGGGTCCTCCGCATTGCCGTCGTGTTCGGTGACAACGGCGGCCACCTCAGGGCCATAACGCTCCGCCACGGTGAGTTTCAAAGTCTCCCATGAAATCTTTGTGCGACGACGAGTAGAGACTCCGGATTTCTTCTGTGTATCATTTACATTCACAGAGGGAAGTTGCACACGATCCTCATCATTTTCCTCATCAACATAGTCATTAGTGTTATTGGGTTGTGCTCCATCACCACTACCACTACCAACAACACCAGCACCAACAGCCGTAGTTGACGATGAAGTGCCTTCCACATCACTATCACCATCAGGTAGTACATACTCAATTTCCTCATCCGCAGCGGCACGAAGTCGTTCCTGAATTAACCTACTACGCTCCTTCAGCTCTTCATGTCGCTGTCTTCTTGCCAACTTCTTTTTCTTTGCTATTGACATAAGCGAATAATAAATAGAGAGGATGCGAGTGGGGGTTGGGGGTTGGGGATTTCCTAGTTATCCACCTCTTCTTATTAGATATGCTTCTTCGTGTGTTTTGTTTTGTTTATCTTTCTTTCTTTTTTTTTTCTCAAACCCCCTTTACTAGAACTAAAACGAGAAAGAACAACTACACACCTTCTTCAAGTAAAAAAAGAAAAACAAAAAAAAAAGAAGGAAAAAAAGATAATGATTGAGAGGCAACGAAGAAAGAAATTAACGTATGGACAACAATATAAAGAAGTGACACCGGTTGTTCTGTGAAGCACAACTTACACATCCTACGTCCCACAAGGAACGTAAAATAAACTCCATAGCAAACAAAAATAAAATACGAAACTTCACTTTGTCATCATAATTGTGGTTCATTTAACAATTGACACAATTCTACCTCGATATCATGTGCCTCTTCACGCAGAGGACTTAGTGGATACAGTGCTATATGCTGCAGGAGCAGACTTCTATACACTTTAATGAGATCTGCTTCCTCACGCCACTAAACGCGCAGTAAGTGTCTCTGGTACTCCATCTCACTAAGCAACTCTGTATTATCATCACCGCTTTGCAGAGAGCCACGTATCGACATTAGTTTGAGTTGTAACTGACTCACAGTTGTAGCAAGTTCCTCCATTACTATCTTTTGATTCCGTTCTTCCTCCTCCTTTCTACTCTTTTGCCGCGAAAGTTCCTCAGTGAGTCTGGCAATCTCAGCCTCCTGCATTACCACACGCTGCTGGGCCTCCTTCAAAGAGGCCAACACTTCCTTTGCTGCGCAGTGTACTTCACTCCAACTGGCATCATCCAGTGCTTACTGTCTCTGCATGCGTGCGGCGATGGAGTTTCGCACGGCGGTGGGAGAAAACACATCCGTTTCGATAAGCGCCATTGATGGTGGCGGTGCGTTATTACCGTGTTTCCACGGTGATGATGATGATGATGATAAAGTCTTACGATGTGAATTCAGTAATATTCGCGCCTCCTTCAGCAAACTTTCTGGGAGTCGCCCGTACTTCTCATATAGAATTGCGGTCAATTCTCTCCATTAGTCTTTATAATTCTGCAATAAACGCTCTGCCATTGATATTGCCTGATCAGAATTATTTGGCTGTTTTGACAGAGAATATGCGAGTACCTCAGGAAGTACATACTCCGCCGCAGAATCCAAGCCACTAGGATTTGTATTGATAAACGGTGGTTCCTCTGGATCTCTAGAGGAACTCGGGTATTCTATTTCCTTTTTTTTTTTGTGTGTTTGTGAAGAAAAAAAAATAAATAACTCTTTCAATCAATGAATTTAGATGTACCAAGAAGGTGAAAGGAAAAAAAAAGTATATTACCCATTTTGTTTCTTCTTTTTTTAGTATTATTATTGTGCAATTAAAGACACAAGATAAATTTCAGTAATGTCAGCAATAGCTATATATTTTCTTTCACTTTGTTGAATCGATGTAATCATGTTGCCTCTTATTGTAAAGAGTGTGTATGTTTTCATTCTTTCCTTTTCCTCGTTTTCTCACTGTCACCTCAACGCAAAATAAAAACAAAATAAAAAATGCACAATGGCTATCAATTCGCTCACCCTTCTTCTCTCCCTCTCTTTCGACAAAGACCAGACTACCACCTCTACCTTTCGAAACCACCATCAAGGCTCTCTCCTCTCTCCTACATCAAACAAATAAGAGAGAAATAGAAGTATATATATATATATCCATTTCTTTTTTTGTTTTTGGTTTGTTGTTCATGAAATTTTTTTTTCGTTAATGTACCTTATGTATTCCTTATCTATCTTTGAGTTCATTCGTTGGTAAACAGGACGAAGTTTTCTGATCATACTACAGTGTAAAAACACTGAAACAGCGTCATGTTTCCAAAAAAACGGTTTCGGACAGAAGAGAAAAATAAAAGAAAACACAAATAAAAAAAAGGGCTGTTTTGACAGTACCAACTCCAGGAACAAGTGCTTCACATTTCCCTTTGAAAGTTCCCCATACGGCAGCACATTTCTGCGAACCCACATCCGGCAGGAAAATAACTATTGAAATGAAAATATGAAACAAAAAAAAGACAATTGATAATAATGCCTCTTCCTTCCAGTGATTCCCATATATATACACCTCAAAGTAAATAATAATAATAATAATAATAATAATAATAATAATAATAATAAATAAAAAACAATCTGCCCCGTTTCTACCGCTACTCCCACTAACAGCTACAAATCCATTCCCACAAATTCCCTTTCAACCTCCCAAAAAGATGGATACACAGTACCAAAGAGAAACAAAAAAAAGAGATACAGAGGAAGAAAAAGATCCCGATTATCAACTACTATTACTAATACTTCTACTACCACTTTTATTAGTATTATTATTATTATTATTATTATTATTATTATTATTATTATTACTGATACTAATACTAATGCTATCCACTAGTACTAGTATATTTGGGTTCCATGCAGTGTGAGGTGTCCCTTTTCATCCATAACTGCCTCACGACTGGTATTGCAGAAGCCACGTTCATCTATCATTTCTGTTAAGAGACCAGCGTTATTGTAATATCCAGCTGAAATATGTGGTCCTTTAAGTTTTAAATTTCCTCGTGTATTGGCCGAAAGAATCTTTGCATCCGTTGTTCCACGATCTCCCACAACTTTTGCCTCTGTGTGTGGTACCATTCCACATTGTCCTCGTTTCAGTGAGCGCCAGGTAAGCATATAAGCACTCTCCAATGGACCTCGAAACACAAAAACATCATTAAGGCTAAGTTCCTTTGCTAATTTTTTAAGGTAATCATCACTTACCGGAGTTTCATTAGCATCTTCAAAGAGAGCAATCCATTTGAGATGTTCATACTGATCGGCATCAAAATTTCCTGTGTGACGAAGCATAAGATCAAAATCGGCTTTCTTTCCTAGAATACCCTCTACTTCTTCTACACACAATTTTTCAATTCCATTAATTGCATGATCATCTGTAAACATATCACTGTGAATGTGTACAAGAACAGCTCCTGATGTTAACGCCGCATATGGAGCAATAATAGAACCTACCGGATTTGTATGATGATTCGGCATTACACCAAATCGTGTTTCAGCTTTAAGTTGCATAAGTTGGGCAAATAAAAATCCAGCATTAATGCAATTTCGATGAGAAAAGGTAATATGTAACTTATCTTCTAATCCTGGATAAGAATCTTCCAGTGCGAGAATAGGATCATCCGGGTGTAGTAATGCCGAAAGACGACGAAGACGTTGTTCGTAATATGAAAACGGTCCCCATACAAGCATCTTTCGTAGTGGTGTTACACCAAGTAAATTCATATTATGATCTGTAATCACCACTTTCTTTAGAAAGAAAAATTCCTGAGAATGTACCCATTGAAACTTCTGTCCAGGGTATGAGAGTCCTAATTCAGGAATGACGTTATATATCATATCCCAAAAATGCATATTACGTTCCACCAAAACTCCTTGTTTCATTTCTGGTACAACTATCCATTCACGGGCTATAAGATGATTTGGTTGAAATTCATTAAGATAAAAACGAAGTTTATCAGCACTTATATTGTGATGGGGTACCACTGCCAATAAAGCACCTATCTTTGCACAAGCCAATTGTAGTACAAAAGTTTCACAATTGCAAGGTTGAATAGCCAACACTCTCTGACCTGGACGAAGCCCCGTCTGCAGAAGACCATGTGCAAGGGCTTCACTGTTTTTTCGTATATCTGCAAATGCCCAACGTACTGCTTGATGTTCAATTCGAAGAAAGTCTTTGTAGTACATTTTACGAGATTGAATGTTCACATAATACCCAACAAGTTGATCCAAGACAGGCACTTCAACTGATCCCTTCGCCTCAGAGTAAGCCTTGCCCAATTTTCCACCTGCCGATGATGTAGTATTAGTAGTATTAGTAGTAGTATTAGCAGCAGTCGCAGCAGCAGTGGTGAAACGTGTTGCTGTAGCGCTAGATAGAGATGATATATTCCTCGTTATCCGACGAAGCATTGTTACGATGTTCTTGTTGTTGTTTTTGTTATTCTTGTTTCTATTGCTATTGCTATTGCTATTGTTGTTGTTATTGATCTTTCAAGGTTGAGTGTGTACTTTAAGTTATGTCTTCACTCTCGCTTTTCGTCTCTTTGGCTTTTTTTCTTTTCTCTTTCTTTCTCTTTCTCTCTATTGATATCACCTTTCAACTACCCTTCTGTAGCTTCCTCGAGACTGCGGTAAAAACAGAGAACCAAAAAGTGAAAAAAAAAAAAAAGAAAAAAAAACAAAGAACGGTTAGGCATGTGTTATTTATTTATCTTTTCCATTACTAAAAAACATCAAAAATAACTAAAATAAAAGAAAAATATAATAAATGGATTCCATATTTCTCTCTATATCCAGCTGTATCTCGTCTTTTTTTCTTCCACACACACACACTGTCTCTCTCTCTCTTTTTCGTTTTTTCTTTCTCTATTCCCACAAGGTGAATTCATTTCAATGGTGGTTGAAAGAAAGGTAAAAAAAAGAGAAAGAAAGTCTACAATACCATTTTTTTTTTGTTTTTTTTTCTCTTTGTATATCTTTCACATTCACTTCCTCCCAGTACGAATGAGGTTTAGTAATGATCGTGTTTCACCTGTTTTCACACACTCTCTGCAATCCGCAATAAGACTTGTCTTGGCCTCTCCGAGACGTAGTCTTCCTGCCCTCATTATAAAGATATTTATATGTTTCAGAGCTGCTTTTAATGCGGTATAGTTATTGCAGCGTTTCATGTTTTCACCGATAAGTTCCTTATCTAAATCGTACAGCTGTGCGTAGAACCGTCGCATACTAGTAATATCTGAAATTAGTCTAGAGTCTTCTGCACGAATAAGTAACGGTTTTACATTTGCAGCTACATCCGCCATATTACTATTTAGTTTTAAACGTACGGCGTTTAGTTCCTCTACACGTTCAAGTGTGGATTGAAGTTCCTGCATCTCATCAGGGAATTGACACGATGCCGTGGCCTCACTCACTGTAGATAAACCAAGACTCTCTACTACATCTCCACATACTTCCATGGTTTCTCCACGTATATAGAGTTCATGATGCATTGGATATCCTTCAATTATCAATTCACTATCATCTCGCAGGTCCACTAGTTCAACGCGGAAGTCTACTGAAGTATCGGGTGGGTTAGAAAGTGTAAATGTTGTCTCTAGCCATGTACGCAACTTGGAAAAGGGAAAATATTCAGATAATTGTAGTGCTGCATATCCTGTTGGTTCTCGAAATTGACCATCATATTCTTCTCTAGGTTGACACATGATAAATCTTGAAATGGTAAAGGAGACTTCATGAATCTGATAATTATCGGCATTTGTAGCTCCAACCATAACAGATGCCTTTACCTGCGCTTCCATACCATGTACAACAGCAAGAGAACAAACTATTGTCGGTTTTGGATCTTCAAGCGTAAAGAACATATACTCCTTACCAGGAAAAGCCTTTTCGCTATGTAGGACACATCCTTGAATAATAGTATCCGCATAACCATGATGTACTGTAAAAACCACATCAAGTTTTCTAGATTTTTGATTCGGTAATAATGTATGCCGTACCACTGTACCTGCTTGAGGCAATGTTAGATCTGTATCCCCTTTACGTTGTTTTTCCAGTTGTTCCTCTAAACTGAGAAGCTCCGCCGCAAGTGCCTCACGTTCTCGTCGTAGTGTATCTAATTTAAATGTCTCACGATTACGCAATACTTCCTGCTTTTCATCCTTTGTATTAGCCAACTCCAAACCCCGCACGGTACCATCTACTGTACATACAATGGGTAGTGCTTGTCCATTCTGACGGTAATCGTATGCCAACACAGCACTAACAGGTGTTGTGTAGGTGTCTCGAAATAACACGCCACGCTTGTCGTTATCATCGCCCCGCACTTCAATACGGCCATCACTCCAACCAACGATAAGTTCCGGTACACCGTCAAAGTCTACATCGCAGAAGGCGGCGGAGACTGGGCGATGTTTTCCCTTTACACGCCATACACGTTCCGTACGATTGTAAACACCTACCGTGCCATTAGCAGTAAGGTAGGCAAATCTACCTGGTGTACCACTGTATACAAGTTGATTTACTCTATCAACTTCTGTGATACTAGCTATAGTTTCTTCACCATCAAATATACGTAGTTCAAAATCTTCTGATGCGGCTACTAACGCCAGTGGACGATGTTCACTATCAACACTCGTATCTACTGTCGTATAAGCCGGTTTGGCTGTACTATTATAGTTATTCTTCTCGTTATCGCTGGCATCCCATGGCATAAGCATTAGGGATGTAACTTGATCACCTGTTACAGTCCATAACACTTCATCACCCCTTTCATCAAATCCGTTAATAGTACAGTTACCGCCAACTACAGCCAATGGTGTGGGAAAACCACCACTATTTAATCCTTTTGTAGTATTCATTACTCCACACACCACCGCCTGTACGCCATCCTCCACATCCCTAAAGAAATACTCCGCATTACGTTCTACATCATACGCCAGTAAAGATGTGGCCGCCCCAACGTATAATGCATCAACATTTCTTCTCCCCGCCGTATCCCGCACACGTCCCACTGCGAGTGCTGTTGGTGGTCTGCTAAAGTTAAGTGTACGCACGGGAGGATTCACTGTTGTTGTTGTTGATGACGTTGTTGTATCGTGACTCGCACGTGTGTGTACAACGACGCGTTGTGTTCCTGTTGCGCAGGCGAGTGATGGTGTGGTGCCGTCGAAGCGGCCAATGGCGGCCATTCCCTCCAGCAGCGGTGTGCCCAATTGCAGTTCAAAGGCTGGCCGCATTGGGTAGTAACTGGCACCTGCTGGCATGGTCGCTAATAATTAAAAGAAAAGAGGGAAAGAACGAAGGGAAAAGTTCCTTTTTGTTTTTTTTTTTATTTGATCGTTTGACTTCTTTTTTTTTTTATTTTGGTTTCTTGTTATGGCTTTTTCTTTCCGCTGCTTGTGGGATTGAGTTTATGTTATTCTCTCTTTTGCCGCTATTGCTATGATAGATTATACTGCCTGTCACCCTTCACCAGTGACTTCTTTCTTCTTTGCCCTCGTCCTTCCACAGTCAGAGAAACAGATAGATATAAATAAAGAAAGAGGAAAAAAAATCACAAGAGGGACTATATATTTCATAGGGTATACTGTTGAATTAGCCCCATTCATTTTTTTTTTTCTTGTTTATTCATCATACATTCCGTTTTGGTCATTAATAGTACTGCTACTATTTGTACTATAACCACTACTGGTGCAACTTTCTACCACGGATGCATTACTGTCTATTTTCACAGACAAACACAAACATTGTAAATACATTGTATGTAAAATGGCTTCCTCTATCTTTGTTTTTCGTTCAATTATATATATATATATATATATATATATATCGTTCTGCTTGTATTCTTGTTTGTGATCATCGTCTTTCATCTACCTTTAGTCCTTCGCAAGGACATATATGTACGCCTGTGTATTAACACACAAATGGCAGTAGCAATACCTTTCATATCGATGCATTTTTGAAGGAGAAAATGGATATTTGTCAAAAAAAAAAAATGAAAACGAAAATAGTATTAAAGAAGTATTCTAATGTACCGTTTTTCTTTTCTTTTCGCTTCCATTAAACTCAAAATATTCTTTCGATCGCATCATTCCATTTTCGTTTCTTTGTTTGTTTCTTTGTTATTATTGTATTTTCCTTTCTATTTTTTCCAAACTCTTTTATTTCGTTTCCATATTTGTTCCAACTCCTTTTGACCGTTTTCGCTACACTCATCTACCACGTACCTTTTCTTCTCTCTTCACTCTTCTCTTTGTTTACTTCAACTGCGGTTATTTGCCTCACCGTACTCTTCGCACACTTCTGGTCGGTCGGTCGGGCATAAATCCAACAAACAAAGACGCATATATATATATATAGAAAGGGAGAAGAATTGCAATAATAGTAGCACAGCAACAGCACTGTCCAGAAAAAGAGAAAAATAAGTTTATTAAATTATTTTTTTTATATAAAGCAATCAATATATGAAAAGAAGAGCACAAAAAAAGAGTAAGAAAAAAGAAAATGACAGAAGATAAGATTTCCACTTTTAGGCTTAAAATCAAGGAGAAAAACGCCAACGCATGTAAACAGGGACAAAAAGGTATACACAGAGGCACAATGGCAGAAATAATTCTTGTATATACAAGAAGGACAAGGAAAGGAAGTTTTTAAACCCTTAAATTCTTCTCCCCTCATCCACTCATACTCTCTTAATAAGCACCAAGTATTCGCCCGTCTACCTTTGATGACACTTATTTTTTCTTTTTTTTTTTTTGATTAGTACTCTTTCCTTTTGTTTTTATATAATTCATCTTCTGCAAGACACAAAGAAAAAAAAATTTCACAACACTCTCCAATAGGCAGAAAGTATTTCCAAAACAAAAAAAGGAAATTTACACCAGTGATCCACTACACAAACACACACACGGAGAGAAAGAGAGAGAGAGAGAGAGAGGATCTCAGGTGTTATTGTTTCTCTAGTTAAATGACCTTGCCATTTCTTTTATCACAGTTCAGGGCATTCTGTTAACTTTTCTTTTTTGAGGGTTATTTATTGTGTTCTGCCTTGTCACTGCACTACTATGAATTACCTTTCGTGTTCACTGTGGTCATCTGTTATGTTTTTTCGTTGTCTTCTTGTTATTGCTTCCACCATTGCTGGTAGCATGTCGAATGGAATGCCTCCCTGTTGAGTTTAGATGCAATCCATCCTTGTTTCCCTGCAGTGTTGTGCTGTTTCTCCCTGCCCCGGGTGTATGTGTGGCCATCTGCGTTGATGTTCGTCCTCTTCCATCCTGTTTGTTGCCGTGCGGTATCTCCATTGGGGGACTTTTCCCCATAGCATTAGCATTACTATTACCCCGTTGAGGGATAATGGCCACAACGGCTGCCACACTTTTTTGAAACACGTCATTCGAAGACGCCGGGGACTCTGGCGATGTCTCTGCATCCTCATCATCCGCCTTCTTTTCCATTTCCTTTCCGTTCATCTCTAAACTCATGAGAGACAGACACGACTGGGTTGGACTCACCGTTGTTTCCTTCTTCTCTACTGTGAGGAGCCATGGGTGCTGCAGGAGCTGCCGCGCCGCCGGCCGCTGTGTGGGATCACTGCACGTACAGTGTCTAATAAAGTCCTTTGCCTCTTCCGATATGTGTGATGGCACCTGTTCTTCTAGTTTACCCTTCATAATGGCAAACATCACTGCCATGTGGTTATCGAGATTATAAAAGGGTGCATGTCCTGTTAACATTTCCAATACACAGCATCCTACAGACCATATATCAGCCATACAACTATGTCCACTACAAGCAATCACTTCTGGTGCCATGAAGTTTGGAGTACCTGCAACACTATCCGTTATAAGTGTGGTTTGTAATTCTTTGCTTGTGCCAAAATCACCTACTTTAAGAACATCATTTTCTGTTAGAAATAAATTATCACCTTTAAGATCACGATGAACAATATGTCGTTGGTGAAGGTAATCTAAACCCTGTAAAAGTTGACGGGTATAATATTGAGTCTCATCTTCACTAAAAGGACCTTTTTGTTTAAGTTTTTGTGCTACTGTACCCCCACTAACATATTCCATATATATCAAGAGTGTACCAGATGCTTCATCACGTCGGGCAGAATAATAACTAATAATATGTTCATTGTTTAACTTACGCATTACACGTATTTCCCTCTCTAATGCAAGTAGTTGTAACTCCACATTCTTAGTAATATCTGCTGTTACTACAATTTCTTTTATGGCAAGAGAAAGTCCAGTATCTAAATCCACGCCTCGAAATACATCACCATAACTACCACGACCAATTCGTTCCTCACGCCGTACATTCACAATCTTTTTCCGCTGCATCATATCTGTAACACTGGAGGCACAAAGACTTGCCGCATGATGTTTACCACTCACCTCTGATCCCCGCGCTGGAATATCCCTTGCAGCACTGCTATTCATACCCGGTATGGAAATACGATGGCTCTCACTTAGGGAGCCCTGTCTCCCATCCATCGCACAGGACAGACTACAACTATGCACAGTCTCTGCATCAAACGTCCTTGTTAACTCCCCTGAGGAGTTGGTGGAGGAATTCTCTGATGAACTTAAAGAATGAAAAGATAATGACAATATCGACTCTCCACCAGCCGTCATATGTGCCAAACTTGGTGTAGCAGTTTTAGCTGTACCAACACAAAAAGAAGGGGTTGTATTATCCTGTCTACGTACACTGGGGCCCAATGTTACTAGTCTTCCCTCAGACTCACAAGTTAAACTCACTGCTTCACTCACCACATCATCTACCACCTCTTCACTAATATCTGTGCCACTCGACATGCGTGATAAGGGACGTTGTGGGACACCGTCTAACTGCACAAGTTGAGTGAGAGGAGGTGACGTTTTTAACGTGCGCACTATACGTCGTGGTGTGATAATGCATGGAGAAGATGGTGAAAGTATAGTCAAATTTGGAGATGTCTCGGGACGTTCAGCCTCTACGCCAAAAGAATTAGGATGCAGAAGAAGATTCCGCGAGGCAGTTTCATTGCTTGATCGATACATCGCGACTCACAGAAAGAAAGAGAAAATATTATTGTTCTTTCTCTATTTTGTTTTATTTTTCTTTCGTTCTACTCGTTTTTTTTTTTTTTGCCTTTATTTTTACTTCTTCGTTTATTCTGTTGTTTTCTTTTTTTTTTTTATTGTCCTTTTCTATTCCTCCTCAGGACCTTTCTTTTCTTTCTTTATTCTCTCTTCGTCTATTCCGGTTTAGTTACACAATGCGAAACAGCTTCGTCAACGAATAAATTACTTTCCTCTAAAAAGATCAAAACAAAGCAATATATATATATATATATAGAAGGATATGCCCAACCAATTGCACTTCCTTGAAAAGCGTCAAACTACTGGCCTGTGCTACAGCTTTACTTCCTTTTTGCCAAGTGTTCTATTTAGATTACTCTCACTGTGGGTTTCCGTCCGTGTCTATAAAGAAGTGCTTGTCCAATCTAAGAGAGAAAGAGAGAGAAATAAAGAAATAAAGAAATAGAGTTCGTATTTTCCTACCTTAAATGGATCCCAAATACGTTCGTCGTCTTTAAAACCTCTTCCTTGTAACGCGAAAAAAAAATTCAAATTAATTTCTAATTCTGACAGTAAAGCCACTACTACAGTTCTCGCGATGGGAATTGCAAATATATATTTACACTGTTGATGGAATTACTTGCTCCCTCCTACTTTCTCTCTTCCTCCCTCCCACCTATTTCGCTTACCCAATATTCCACCTAGTCGCGATTTCCTGCTAAATAAAAACAACAAAAATCAAAAAAAAAAAGAGAACAAATAAGAAAGCGTCGCAATAATAACATTTTAAACGGACAATTCATTTCAATTGAATTTATCATCTGTCCCTTATTTTCTGTATCGATTGCCCTTATATTTTGGACACTTTCTTTTTTCCTTCTTTTCCCCCTTTCCCACAGAGTGTTCCTTTTTTTTTCGGTTAACGCCGTGGGGGGATCAGTGTAGACATATAGAAAGATTTAATAAATTCGTTCAAATACTTTCAGAAAGCAATACCCCATGTCGAGACACATGGCCTTTGACCGTATTTTACAGATAAGAAACATAATAAAAAAACGAACGATCCGTGATCACATTACATCTGTGGTTACATTATGATGAAATCGCCGTTACAGAGTGCGGCATACTCCCTGCGACGTGTGTAACAGATAGAAAGCTGGAAATTGAAAAAGACATTACTTGCACCTATGCCTGACTCGACTTCAAGCCTCTTCATACCATTGCTCTCCGTTGCGAGAGTCAACAGACGAACAAAGCACCACATTGAAAGGTCACTCCAGTCTCCAGTCAGGTTTCGAGAATCTGGAGGGAGGAGAACAAATACATACCCCTAAACACAGAGAAGCACACACGCAGAGAGAGAAAAATAAATGCACATATGCATATGTGTATTGAATCCTTTCCATTTGACACGCGCTGCACACACCAACAGGAGGTCTTTACACACCACACTGGAATGAAAAAAAAAGTCAAAAAAAAAAAAAGAGTATGGAGGAGCGAAGAGTGGAGAATTACATACCAGACCTCAAGCATCTACAGCTGAAAAATCTGCTTGCTGGAGCAAATGCCGCCCCCCGATATGCACTTCGCCACGCCGTCCCCAAATGAGGGAGGACCGCAGATCACAGTAGACGTTGCTGGTCTCAGCTCCCTCACCATGTCAGGGCCAAAGCGGCCCAAGTGTACCTTGAAGACCTCCGGTACATCCACCATCTCCTTCGACCGGGTGAAGACGTAGTGCACGCGGACGGTCTTGCGGGTGGAATTCACTTTCTCAGCGTCATCCTTGTCTTTGCGGGTCTCACCGTACTCCTTGACAAGCTCTGCCACCTCCTCGCGTAGCAACAGCGTCTCCATGTTTTGGTAACTACACACCAACGTCACAGACGCCGTCTGGTTCTTCAGCAAGTCAGCGGCTATCACGAAGATGGGGGTCACACCAACACCGCCAGCAACAAGAAGCACGTGTCTCGACTCCACTGGTTCCTTCTGTAGCAACTCGTCCTTTGCTGCAATCCAGAGTGGCTCCAGTGGCCCCTTGTACTTTATTTTCCGGCCGCACTCGAGTGAGTGCATGTAGGAGGAGGCTACACCACCCGGGTATTTTTTCACAGCTATCGTAAAACTGGACTCTGCAGACATAAATGGCGTGTAACTTCCCTCCCTAACATATTCCTTACCAGAGGCATCGGGAACCAGCACATCGATGTGACCTCCAGGTAGCAACTGCAGTGGAGCCGGACACGAGAATGTGATGTAATTCACGTCCTCACTTACCACCTGAATGTCAAGCACAGTGGCATCCTCAGCCATTGAAGGCAGTGCATCCGTCATTTGAGCAGCACTGTCGCTGGACACTTCACCCAGTGACGGAAGACGTCCAACAATGTACTTCTTCGCCATCTTTATCGTGGTCTTACTGTGGATGCGGTGGAATATCTCACCGACCTCTTGGCCAACTCTGGACATGATCGCTATTTCACCACCAGGGTGTGACGCCACAAAGTCTGTAACATCATACACCCTCCCATAAATAACCAAAATCGCCCGCTTCTCATCCTCCACCATCCGATGCAAATCAGCCTCGCTGATTTCTTTCAAAGCAGACGACACCTTCCCTGTCCCTGCCGGTGTACCCTTTGCCTCTACACCTGCTTTAGTTGTCTCATTCTCTCCCTTTGTGGAGGCCGGCGTCTCTCCAGTCTTATCTTTCTTACTGTGGGTCGAGCTCTTCCCCACACCGAAACCCATTTTTATTTGTAGACAGTCCTACTGGGTCTCTACCACCTAAAAGCGCTCTCTCGCCGTATCGCTCAGCCCTCACTGTGGGCGTATGTATGGTATCTGTGGGTCAGTGTACATGCCGAAAAACATTGCAAAGAAAGGAAAGAAATAGAAGAAGAAATGTCACGGAAGATCATCACAAAATACCCTACCAACACACAAAACACCATCAGCTTCAACACACAACAGAAGAACAGGATGAAAATAAAAGAGATCGTTATAATACCAAACGGTCCTCGCCGTGACACAACACTGTGCCAAAAAGAAAAGAGAGGGATCAAGAGAGGGGGGAGGAAGGGGAAGGGATCAAGAGGAGTCCCAGCGCCTAATCAAACCAATCTCCGCATTTGTTCCTTCCCGCCTGGAAACCGGGGACAATGAGACTTTTTCCCTACCATCACTATCCAGATCACTCCATGACGGGGAGAGGGCTGTGGAAAAGCAGTCCCAAGAATCATCGATGTAGAGAGACCTAACAAAAAAAAGAAAGAAGAAAACAGCAGTTTTAACCCCAGGTGCAGCAATGAGAAACGCAAAACACAGATATGGGAACACAGATAGTTCCAAAAATAATTTACACACACACACACGCACACAAAAGAGAAAATCTTACTAGAATCTTTAAAGTAATACTTGATAGCACTACATCCCTCACTTCCTTCCCTTCCTCTTAGATGATATCTTGTCGAATTTGCCATTGGACGCCGTTGTCAGATGCCTTGCTGCCGCAGTCAGATGTCGTACCTCCTCCTGTGCCTGCGTAATGTGCTCTGAGCGGCGCTTATTATGCTCCTCCTTCTTCTTTTGCTTGTCCAGCCGTGCCTTCTTTGCTCTACGTTCATCCAAGAACGGGTCGCCGCCCTCCTCCTGCGCCACGTAGCCGGGCCCAACCTCCCGCAACCAGTCGTGCTTCTCGCGGTCCTCACGGGCGCGCTTGCCCCACTTGTCCTTCCAGACCTGCCGCTCCTCGTGGAACACGCGGTTGCTCTTCTTGCGATTGAGAGCAATGCCCTTCTTTAGTGCAAATTTCTCCCAGGCCGTGAGCGGCTTCGGCTTCGGTGGGGCCTTCTCACGTGGCAGCAGCATCACGGGCTGCGGCAGCTGCACCAACGTCGAGGTGGCGTCAAACTTCCCCCGCTTCTTCGCCGTAGGGAGTTCTCGGCACTCATTCAAAAGCACCTTTACGGATTCAGTGGCAGATTCGTGCAGGTCCGCCTCCGTACGCTGCGGTCCACTAATAATAGAAACGTTCGTGACGCAGAGGAGCCCAACATCCAAGTGATGCTCGTTCATTGCTTCAGTAGGAGTGTGCGTCCGCGACTTCTCCTCCTCAGACGTACAACGGGGAAAAAAAAAAACAGCGGAGTAAAAATCGGAGACAGAAAAAACAGATAAAGAGAGAAGAAAACAATGCAAAGAACTCCCTACATACCGGTGAGAAAGAAAAACAAAAAAGAGAAATAGGAGTTCGAAGAGTGAACTCATACACGAGTTTCAAACGCCCAAGAAAATATACTCACTCACACGCCTTGACTCCTCATTAACCTATATATCGTTGCACAATGGCAAAACAAACAACGATATCATTTTTTTTTTTTTTACTTGTATATTTTCTTTTTTTTTTCTTGGCTTTTACACGAGTTTGTCCAGTGGAACTGCCGTTCCACGTTCAACAGTGCCCTCTTCTTTTCCGGCTCCTTCGCGAAGCATTTTTACCTGTACTTCACCACGGGCCCATTCATCCGGTGCTACAAGCACTGCGCGGATAGCCCCAATGCGGTCTGCATAGTTGAATGCCTGGATCACCTTCTTTTTGTCAAGAACGATATCTGCACTTCTTCCGGCGTCGCGTAATCGGCGAAGAACTGTTAAAGCATGGGTACGCATTGACTCATCAAAGGGAATTACGAGATCATCCACAACATGTGGAATATTATGTAACAGTTGCTTGTCCTGAAGGAGTTCAACGATAACACAGTCACCGAAGCCAAAACCAACGCATGGAATTTGTGTTGGACTGCCGTAGGTTGTGAGCAAATTGTCATAGCGACCTCCACCACAAATAGCACGGAACTTTCCTTGACGGTCAAAACCTTCAAAAACGATGCCTGTGTAATACGCTAATCCACGCACAACAGTTGCGTCGAAGAGTACCCAGTCAACATAGCCGTATGCCTCAACTTGTGCAAAGAACTGCTTAAGTTCTTGAACAGCCTCGTGCTCTTCCCCAAGACGTTGTGCTATTTCATCAATGGACTTGAGAGAAAGAGTACTGGTGATGGCGTTTACGACATTGGCATCAAGTCCGAGAGCAGCCAACTGTGATATAACTTCTTCTTGAGGGAGTTTATCCATCTTGTCCACAATAACACAGACGGGAGCAAACTTCTCTTGAGTAACACCAGCCTGTTCTACAACTGTTTGTAATATCTTACGAGAGTTGATTTTAATACCAACATCTTTTGAAGATAATCCCAAACTCTGCATAGCATCACATGCTGCACATACCAGTTCAACTTCTGCCGATACACCCTTGACACCAACAATATCCATATTCCATTGGTAGTGTTCCCTTCGGCGACCACGTGTGATAGCTTCATAACGCCAGCATTGTGGAATAGAATACCACTTTGCCGGTAATAGGAGGGATCGACCTTTCCCAAGGAGTAAGCGTGCAAGAGATGGTGTCATCTCTGGTCGTAATGTTACACGATGACCACCCTTAGTAATGAAATTAAACATTTGCTCAGTAATTTCCTCTCCAGCTTTACGGATATACAACTCCTCTGACTCCAGTACAGGTGCGTCGTACTCTTCAAATCCAAACTTCTTCGCGGTAGCATGGAAAACATCAAATAAATATCGACGACCACGCATTATTTCAGGTGGGAAGTCACGGCATCCCTGCACAGGCTCTGTCTCCACCATGTTTTTTTGGCTTTTTTTTTTAGACTTCTTGGCGAGTGAACCGCCATCATCTGTTGTTATTAAGGCCTCTTTTTCAGCCAGTAGCTGCTTAAGCTGGGCAATCTCCGCGAGGATGGCAGAATTGTCAACACCCTTAGACATTGGACGTAATAAAAAGGAAAACGCACGCGTTGTTAATTCAAATAAAAAAAGTAATATAGGAAAAAAGAAATTAAGTATTTTTCCACTCTTTTTTTGCTTTTTTCTTGAATAATAGTAAAAAAAGATTTAAAGAAAAAAAGAATGAAGTGTAAATAATAATAATAATAATAATAATAATAATAATAATAATAATAATAATAATAATAATAATAATAATAATAATAAGAAGAAGAAGAAGAAGAAGAAGAAGAAGAAGAAGAAGAAGAAGAAAGAAAAATATATCCAGATTTAGTCATTGTATAAGTAAGTTATGCTGATGAAAAAAGGATATTCATCTCTTTATTAAGATGATAATGCCATCAAAGCGGAGAACACTTCATTCACCCGTTCTGTCATAAAAATCTGATGTAATTCTGCATCTACGTTTGCTATAGGGCGAGCTGGTCGTCCTTCATACACAACATAAGGCGCAAGTCTTACACCAGATGGTACAATACTCCCCGAAAGCAACCAAACACCATCAGGTACTTCTACCCATTCGGAAATCACACACTCATCTTCAATGAGCACAAAGCTTCCAACCGATTTGGCCTCAGAGAATACACGGCGTCCTATCAATGTCATGGAACCCACTGTCACGGGAGTTGATTCTGCTACATTTCGATTTAACACTGATCGTAATGGTGGACGCAGAACAGACTTCTCACGGAGAATAACCGTGTCACCTAATGTTATTTCAGCAATATCTCCACGAACGACAACCATTTTTTCCAATAGCAACAATCCTAAAGTTTTTACTTGACCCATCAAATGGGATGTGTTATGTGACCAGCGTGAAACTCCATCATAAATCAATTCATTATTTTTACCATATGGGAGATCAGGGAATGAGGAAGATGTAAGCACGCAAGGTGTCCCCGATGTCATCAATATGGGTATACATGTTACCTCTTTGGAGCAGTCCTCCATTTTCACTTTTTTGATTCTTGTATCTATATATATATACTTTTTTTTGTCCTCCTCTCTCCTTTTCCCCAGAACTAAAGACAGGAGAAAACAACTGTCAAATTGCCCGTAAATGAAATTAAGAAATTCACAGACTACATTAAATCCAATCTTGCATTGTATAAAATTCCTTACTCTCACTTTTTTCTTTGCTTTTTTTTTTGCTTATTATATTATACAATGAAAAATAAAAATAAAACATATGTGCAATAAATAAATAAAAAAAACATTAAAAATATTTTTTTTTCAGCCAAAGGTTAAAGCAATTCAATGTTACCAAGGATCGCTCTTCCGCTCTTCACGTGTGATTGCAATACCAGGATCCCGTAGTACCCAATGTCCACGGTGTCGTGCAGGCATTTTGAGTGCCCCTTCACGAAGTGGCTCGAACGGGTCTGGTTTGGGCGGGTGTGGTAGTTCCGTAGGCAGAACAGTTTCTTCTCTCTCTTCCAGAGAAGAGAGAAGATGCATTTGTGTAGATACAGGTGTTTTGAAAACCCCAGTATGACGATTCGTGCTCTGTCGCATACTTTGTTTACCAATAATGAGATCTAGTTGCCGCATAAGAGGGTCATCGTAAAGACGAAAATACGACAAAGCACCATGTAATTTCTTAGTGTAAAGTTTTGCTACTGACAATGAAGAAGACATCGTGAAAGACGGTCGAAATGCCTCAACTTCTCGTAGGAACTCAGTCTCAATAGCATGGCATGCTTTTGTGTCACTCTCCATTGCAGCATTTTTATGTGCCAAATGCAGTTTTATTAGCTGTAGGGCTCCGTCTACAAAGGGAGATGGATTGTGAAGGGCATTAGATTTCAAAAAAGAAAACTTTCTCAACATGTCCACCTACCAAACAGAGACTCAGACACACACAGATAGATAGATATAGATATAGATATATAGATATATGGAGATGGAGAGAGAAAACCCCACGACTAGTCTTGATAAATAATTTATCTTCGCTGCCTGTGTTCCCTTGAGAATCAATTATTATTTTGTTATGAAGTAAAAAAGGAAAAAAAGAGTTGATCATCTAATAATCTAATGATGCGGAAGGATTGTTCAAGAAAAGCAAGAAAAGAAAAACTTTTACAAGAACAACAAAAAAAAACCCTAGCACTGGGAATATTATTTTCCTTTTTTCTTATTCTCTCTCTCTGCCTCTCTCTCTAACGCAGAGACAGAAAAATACACACAACCACGTTCAACGTACACCATATGATACTCAACCGCACAATGCACCCTAATACAGTAGAGAAAAAAAAACATCAAACAGCTAGGAAAAGAGTAATAGTAATAATTCACAGCAATATTAATAAGTCTAAAATGTATTCTTCCTAGCACACTCCTGGAAAAAAAAAAGATTTTTGATGCTCCAAGAAATCACATCTTTTCTTTTTTCCTCTTTCCTCTACTGAAATAGTCGTACATATGCATGTCATTAGAGGAACCACCACATCCTGTAAAATATTTCTGAAACGTCTTACATTCTCACCCAAACCTATCAAACCATAACCTTCTCACGGCTCACCTGTGTAACCCATCCTCTTGCTCTTTACAATCTTTGGCCACTTCTTCCACTTCTCCTGGCGTGATACATTCTTAAAGGCAGCTCCACGATCGTAAACACGATCCTCATGTACATAATCTTCAGGTAATAATCCTTCAGCTTTCCACTTTTCAATTTTATCTTTTACTATATCGTCAATTTTCGCATTTGGATTATGTACACTTGAACCCAGAGTAGATGGAGTGTAATCAAAATACAATTGACGTGGTGAAAATTGTCTTGGGGTGCGAATGCTACTGTGCCAGCAAACGTGATAATACATCTTATCATTTTCCTTAAGGGGAACTCTTAGTTTCCCTGCTCCATGACCGCGAAGATCAGAATATGTAACGCGTAAAAATTTCACCTTGCGTTCTCCAAAGTTAAAAAGATATTTTTTAATGTATTCATAAATATTATTATCATTCACAGCATTAAGTGCAATAACAATAGATCGAGCCTCCACACGATCCAGATCAGCTTGAACGTCTAGCATCTCCTCAAGAAGGAGTCGAATACCTTGCTCATCCCCTAAACGACCTACACTTTTTAAAAGAAAACTCCATTGGGCAGTATCAAAAAGGGGAGTATAGTTCCAGCCATCTTTTAAACATTTTTCAAAAATAGGTTTCCAACCTTTATGGTCTATTTTATTACAGTAAAAAAGAATAGCTTTGACCAAAGCAAGTGGTGGTTTTGCTGTGGAACCATCGGTCATAAAGCGTTCATGACAATATTTATCCCACAATGACATGGCCTCTCCACTTCTGTGAAATCCACAGTGTTGAAGCACCTTTGCCAACCAAAGATCTCTTGTCATTTCATCATCAATGAGGTGCGCTGAATTTGTGTAATCGGCAATAACCTCCTCTACAGGAGTATTAGGCATCGTACGACCATGTGGAAGTTTACGTAGTTGTGGTTCCAAAGCCACTTGAAAAGCAGGATGCATATCAAGTTCAATCCACACACCACGATACTTGTTAATAAGTGAATGTGCACTTTGGTGGGGTGCCGTCATAGTTCGATTAACCGCATGTGGCCGTTCCATTCCCTGTGGAAGATTATAATGCCAGTGGTACTGACTGTATGCGATCATCGGTGAAGTGTCTGGATTTACAGGCGTGTAGCCAACGGCCCACCTGGATGTTCGCCGAAACATCGGCGCCTACAAATTAATTAACAGTAGCAATCGCACTCTCTCACTAGTTGGGGCGCGTTATGTTTGCCCACAATAATTCAAAAAAAAAAAAATAAATAATAATAATAATAATAATAATAATAATAATAATAATAATAATAAGGTCCGTAAACCTCTATTGAAAATAGTCAAGCAAAAAAGAAAAGAAAAAATATAAAAAAAACAGCTTTTCAGACCCTTATCAGAAATAGGGTGTATGTGAAGAAATAAAAACAAAAAAATAAATAAACAAGAAAGAGGAAAGGAAAAAGACAATACTTGATGAAAACGGAGGTGGTAGCCTACTTCAGCAGCTCGCTCTGAGACCTCTTTCCTTTCTTTTTTTTTTTTTTACTTTCGCTTTCGAGGTCACCTCTCCATTCACGTTCTACACATCGGATTCTCCAACGTGAAGAAACACGAAGAAGATTGCCAATTCTTATCAGTGATTCCTTCCTCTCCAGTTAACCTCCGCAGTGTTGTGGGAGGTCACTAAAAAAAAAAAAAAGACAGTTTAATTTGAACAATCACTACTCAGGCTATTTTCATTCGATACGGATCTTTTAACGCTTCAATTTTTTTTTTTTGATGTTCAAGAGATCCATTTAACAAAAGAAGAAGTAAGCAATCAGGACACGTGTACCCTTTCTTTTTATTGCTATATTATAGTTACGTGTACGTAGTCACTTCAGTTAAGTGTTATGGTGTCATCGTTGACTGTGTAGGTTTTCCTAATGTGTTTTTTCCGCTCTCACTCCCTCTCCTTTCTCTCCATTGGTTCTCCCTCTCCTTTTTCTCATTTCTTCTTTTCCTCTCGTTTACCATGCTACGCGCATTGCCTGACAGAATCATACCCTATCTTTTTTTCTCTTTCTCTTTCCATTTGCCTGCACCTCTTCCTCCACTCACCTCTATCACTTCTCGTCACCTTTAGATGAACTCAAGCACCGTAAACTTACAAACTTTCTCTCTCCCTCTTTCTTTCTTTTCTTCTTCCTTCTTTTGGTATTCTCTCCTTTTCCCCTTCATCTTTTTTTTTTTTCAACCCTATATTTCCAAACTACCTATTGTTCCGTCTAATGTAGCAGTATGCACCAAAAGTTGGAACTTCAGTCTCCTTTGGTCCAGCAGTCTGTACCAAAGGCAGTACCCGATATCCATCGCGCAGAAGTGCTGGAGGGAATGCGGCAGTAAAAACAAATGAGGCACGTTTTTGTGAAAATTCACAATCAATCACTGCTACTGTTGCCTCGTTACATCCTTCAAAAGTAAAATTGTTTCCATTCACACGAGCTGAACCGGCGCCGTAGACGTGAGCTTCACCTTTTGTTAAACCAGGTTCTTGAATTTCTTGAGGACCAGCAATTATCTGTACCGTCGTATTTACGGTTCCCTCCTCTTCTGAATCACTTTTTATGAGATATCCACTGTGTCCATTATCCACAAAACGTCCTTGTGCCCATACTCGACCCTTCCAATTATTTCCATAGTCAATCAATTGAATTCCCATTTTGGAAGCGATGCCGATACAATTCACATTGTCAGTATTTCCTTCGCTAGAGAAAAAAGCGAAGTGATCATCAAGATCTTTCCTGGGAAGTTGAGCTGTTCGAATACTCTTTTCTGTGAAGACTTGAATTTCCCAAGGTCTGGGTTTTTCACTTGTTGTATACTTTAAGAACAGAATGTTCGATAAGGCAACAGATTCCTTCTTATCCTCTTTATCAACAGTACCTCCCACCACTACCTTAACCTCATTTAGGTTTTCCTTCCTCAACGTAAATTCTTCACCAAGATGAAACTTTATAAGGTGTTCACGTAGGTTTTTCTTGCTCAAAATAGGTGAACCATTTATATGGGTTAACCAATCATCCTTGCATAAACCGGCTTTAGAGGCTGGAGTTCCAGGAAGAACATCTGTTACACGCACTCCAAGTCCTTCCTTGTTCATATCTGCTACCAAACATCCAAGAAATGGTTTCAAACTGCATTGATGTCCAGCAATAAGTACTTTCTTTCGTTGAGCTGCAGGACTGAATTTAGGATCACTGATAATAGCCCCCTCAAACATAAGGCCTTTTGCCAGCATAGCTCCAAGGCTCTCCGTTAGTTTTTTAGCCAACTCATCCTTCACTTCCACTGGAATTTTATCTGTTGGAGACAGAGAAAGAATTATGGGATAAGGGATATTTAAAAACCCACTTGTTCTGATACCTTCTAAAATAGATTGTAATGGGCATTTTCCGCTATAAAGAACACCATTTTCATCCTTTCGAACCTTCAATACAAATACTCTAGAATTATCTGATAGTGCACGCTTAAGATCATCCTCAGTTTCAATTTGTGCAGTGCTTATTAGATACCGAGTTAGTGGTTGTGTCATATCCTGCCAAACATCTGTTGTGCGTGTAGGATCCAAGGCATTATTGGTAAGTAAACTTCCTGTATAAGTACTGAAATTGAATCTATGTACAACCCCACCAAAACGGTATTTACACTTTTCCACTACCTGAATATCTGTTACTTCATTACGTTGCTCTTCTCGAAGAAATTTTCCAAACTGTTCTACGGTCATCTTATCTCCATCTCCTGCATATTTCTCAAATAAATTCATTGAATGTACCAATGTTGCTGAGCAAAGGTAAGAATTTAAAATACTAGAGAAATCATTCGTAGTAGTCATGCCATTATTCTGACCTTTAGCATTAGTTACCATCCTTTCAGTGGTTCCATCTGCATTTTTTGCGAATCCTGTATTGTTATTAAACCACGCGTTAAGAAGACGGGCAAAACCGTCATCGACGCAGTATTCAGTGACACCGGGAAGAGCTTTCAAAATTGCCTCAAGTTTTAATTCATTCGCAATTCTTGTGATGGTGTTGAGAACAACCTCTGTCTTTAAGCGAAACTTGTTACGTGTCACTTCTACACATGAATTCATAAAAGTCAAAGAAACATTGTACTTTTCTTCCGGTGATCTAAAGGAGAAAGTAGAAAAAGTTATTTCCGCTCCCTCAAGAAATGAGCGCAGGAATTGCTCCGCTGCAACCTGCTGATCGAAATTTCGTGGAGAATGAGCAGGGCTTTTCTCGTCACTCTTACTATTGATTTTTTTCTCTCCATGGCATTCTTTAGAGTGATTATGATTCTCCTTTCTAAGGGACTCTTTCGCCTGACAGATACCCATTGTTTCAACTTTAGCTAGATTACCATTCATATTAGAGAGAAGAAAAAAAAAAAAAGAAAAAAAGAAAACAAAAAATATTTTGTGGTTGTGTACAATTCACAGGGTCAAGAAATCTGAACTGGAGGTATTAATCACACTCCAGGTGCGACTTTAAAAAAAAAGAAAACAAATAGGGTACAAATAAGATATTTGAAAGAAAAAAATTTTTTCTTTGAGTCTTTCTCCCCACTTAACCGGCCTTACCGGGGGGTTGCTTGTTCATGCGGAGCTTCTCGCCGGCCTTCAATGTCTTCGCAAGGTAGCGTTGAGTGTACTTGAGGCGCTTGAACGCGCGGCCACGGGGCTGCTTCTTCTTCTCCTGTTTGGCGACCTTTGGGGTCTGGTTCTTCACCTTACCAGCGCGAGCCAATGAACCGTGGACCTTGCCCATATTTCCTCTGGTATACCAAGAAAAACTCTGTACATAAAAGAGAGAAGAATACAATAGAAAGAAAAGAAAGAAAGGTAAAATAAAAAAAAAACAGGAATATGTATCCATACATATGTAAATATATAGATACACCATGGAATCAACTTATGGAACAAAGAAAAAGAAGAAAAAGCATGCAAATCATGCCATTTTATAAAATATTTCTCATATTGTAAAAAATGGAATAAAAAGGAAAATGATAGTAATTGTTTCCTACATATTAACCGGCCTTACCGGGGGGTTGCTTGTTCATGCGGAGCTTCTCGCCGGCCTTCAATGTCTTCGCAAGGTAGCGTTGAGTGTACTTGAGGCGCTTGAACGCGCGGCCACGGGGCTGCTTCTTCTTCTCCTGTTTGGCGACCTTTGGGGTCTGGTTCTTCACCTTACCAGCGCGAGCCAATGAACCGTGGACCTTGCCCATATCTGAAACTTCAGAAACTATATTGTGTCAAAGACAATAGAGGAAGACAAAAAAAAAAGAAAATGCTTCAGAACTGCAGATGGGTGACAGTAATTCGTCCTTACAACAGTGTTACATCACAGTATAGATACACAGAGAGAGAGAAAGAGAGACACCCACACACAGATGCAATATAACACATATGGTTGCAAATCTCAAGGGGTTTCAAAAATAAATAATTCCAAACATGAGAGGTAAAACCGAGGTAAGTGTTATAGCGACCATCACAAGTGAATAAAAACATGAAAGGAGTGAAGGAAAACAAACAAAAAAAAGAAAGAAGAAAAAACATCATTCATATGTACATCGAGTCTTCACCGCATACTTTTCAGCCATTTAGATGAACATTGGGTGGGAGCAAAGGACGGTGGACCAGTAGGATAGTGCTTCCTAGTCATAACGGGCTTCTCATCATTTGGTACATCAAAAATTGTGTAGGGAGACATAGATGAAAACCCTCCCTGTGTTAAATGAGTACTTTCTTGTGCATTCTTCTCAGAAAGAACCATTTTTTCCGTTTGGTCATTAACTACCTTGTATGACCAAAAAGGACGCTGATAAGGAGTCAAAAGAGGCGGAAACCCCCCTGTATAGCTCTCTTTTGTTCTAAAATAAGATTCTCGAAGAAGTTCTCTTGTCGTAATCTCTTCCTCCAGTGGGTCGTTTAGATCACCTACAGTAGTTCTAAAAGTTTTTAACAACGCATTCTTTTTACATTTGGTAGAAGAGGCAGGGGATTCAATACCAGGTTTAAGATCATCTTTTCCTTGAACTGTATTCTCTCGTGAGAGCTTATCAGGCTTTTCCACCGCCTGACCTTCCGGTGCTGAAGTATTTGTCTCCCGTGAAACAGCTGGTATTTTTGTTTTACATGCCGCCTTTACCTTCATGGGACGGACACTTTTTGGATTCCTCTCACTAGAATTTAAAACACGGTTTGATCCTGCCTTTAATCGCAACATATCGAAGTATTTTTGGGAGTATTGGGTTCCAAGAAGCCACTCTTCAAAAGAGTCAGGCTTTTGAAGCGCGTTGAGTAGGTTGTCAAGAGTTTCAGTACTCATTATTATGAGGGAAATAATTCTATTTGTAAAATAGAAGAGGAACTAAAAAGGAAAACTAATACATAAAAAACGGTGTAAAAACAAAGTAACCAAAACCAAAAAGCATTAAGAAAAAAAATATATCGACCAGAATTCAAGCGTTGAAAGCAAAGATAAGATTCCAGAAAAAAAAATGTATATGCTACTCTCAAGCAAAGGTAATTCAGTACATGAAAATAATAATAATAATAATAATAATAATAATAATAATAATAATAATAATAATAATGGTTGTAAACAAGGTTCAAAACAAAAAGAAATTATGAAAAGACTAAAAATGCAGTACACAGAAATTATTGCGGTCCTTTTCCCTGTTGCATCATTTCCATAAGCTTTAATTCATCGCTAGTTGGGAGATTTTGCATTTTTTGTCGTTGATCAAACATCATCTTCGCAATAGTAGCTTGAGCACTCTCATCTAACTCAGAAACGTGCTTGCTAGGCGGCTTAAAGGTTTTCATATCTATTTGCCTTTCACCAACTATGACACAGGGCCACCATTCCTCATACTGAAGGTTTGTTTTCACTAAGGTAATCACCAGTGATCTTTTGTCCTCAATGCACCATGTACACTCACTTGCTTTCACGGGCTTGTAAAGTTCTCCGGAAATAAAAAGTGGTTTACCTTTTATCCCTACAGATATGTTGGATGTCGAAATTTGCACAGAAAGCATCTTTCCTGTTGTCCCTTCTGGTAGCAGAACCGTAATAATTACCTCTGCATCATTTTGGCCAAAAGAATATGACTTATAATCTCCACCACATTGTTCATTGCAGGGTATTAGATCTGTCATACCTTTCTGACTTTCAACAAGAGACATGATGACTATTACCTGGCACTGTCAGCAGAATTAGTCCCATGTGTATCGTCATTTTGAAAACGAGAAAAAAAAATTTAGAAGAAACAAAGAAAACTCTAAAGTATTCATCATGAATGTAGCACATATACTCAACCTTTAAGCAAGAAACATTACATAATTATAGATATATACTCATTCCTTCATATTCTATACAGGGGTTTGGGTGTCACTGATTCTGCATGAGGTAGACGTCTCTCTACATCTTGAAGCAATTTCTCCGCTCGTCGATGCTGTCTTTGCGACTCCAGGTGCGCAAACTCATACAGTGAAACCACATAAGCAGTACGCTCACATCGACACATAAAAAAATCATTTTCAATTTCTCCCACAGAATTTTCTTTTATATAAGGTAAATTTGCCATTTTAGGATTACTAAAACCACGATAATTGTCACCCGATGAAACAGTAAGAGGTAGAATTTTTTTATCTTCAATATGGGAATTATTTTCTGGTAAAAAATTCATAGTTTTTAACAAAGAAACATCATTTCGTTTCTCTCTACCAATGTAATCATAAGTAGACGTAGAAATTGGTAATATTTGTTTTCATTTCTCTTTCGGATAAATTTACTGGTGATACGAGATTCTATTCTTGACTATGTAAAGGTACCTGAAGAAAAGAAGATTTCAATGGGTTTTTTTTCTTCCGGTAAGGAAGAATTGGTTAATTGAGTAAAACTATTTGAATTATCACTCTTTTTTTTTTCCAATATGCTGAATAGCTTTGGTGGGAACAGCATCAATACTATCAGTCTCTGGAGTAAAGCCTTTATGCTGATCTTCTTCGTGTTGCACAGTTTCATTCCTCTTAACAGTCTCCAAAACTTTTTCCACAACGAGAGGTTCCTCTTTACTTAAATATACAAGTCCCCCAGAAGACAAACCAAGTTGTTTCCATGTATCTTCAATATTGATGGGTTGTTCATAGTCACATTTTCTTCCATCTCTAGTATGATATAGTTTATATCCTCCCATTCACTTTATCGTGAGCTTTTTCATCATGTTAGGGAGTGAAGCTTTTACTTAATCGTCTCCCCGTACACTAATTAAGACCTTATCTGCTGGTACCCAGTTATCACCTATGAGTCGAATAATCATTATGTCTATTAAATAAAGAAATAAATAAAACCATAGTGAAAGAAAAAAAAATAATAATTTATTTTTAAGAGAGAAAAAAATCTTAGTAATTCACTTTATCAGTAGTGTATAGAGTAATGAAAACAAGAAAAGAAAGAATAAGTCAAAATAAGCATCTCCAAACCCATTAATTTAATTTTAACTCAAGTAAGGGAAAAGAAAACACTACCATAAACACCATAATTAACTTGATAATCCCCTGGAAGGGTAGGAGACCGCGAACCTACACCACTACAAAAAACATAATGTCCAGTATGAAGAGGTTTCCCAATAGAAGCTGCGTAACTTACCGCTAAAGCAACTGCTGCACCTGGGCTTCCAAGACAATTCTTACCAGAACCAACCTGAAGAGGTTCACTTTTCCGAGTAAGCACAAAGTTGTGACTACCTAATGTATCTAAAGAAGTTTTATTAAGCTCTGTTTCCTCACCAAGAACTAAGGCAATGCATCCACCCAAATCTGCAGCAAATCCTGTTGAATTAGGTGGATAAAAAGGAAATCTTGATCCAGTAATTTCAATCCCAGGACGAAAAACGTCGCATATAGCAGGTGCTGAATGAACTGTTAGCTGAGATGGTGCATCACATCCTAAACGTAAAACAAAAAGAGGTTCGACATACTGAAGTCGATGTTGTTTTGTAGATAATGTAGAATTCTGAAATGCATTAGAAAAAATTGGCATACAAACAGCATCTGTGGCTCTCAGAGCCTGTAATGCTCCTGCAGTAGGAGGAACTACCTTAATTCCCATAAACTTGAAACCATTATCCCGCATTACTTCACACAAAAGTGAGTGAAACTCTACAAGATCCTTGGAATTCACCTGGTGTCGGGGAAGGATTTCACTGAGAGCGGGTAGCTCTCGATCAGCATTTTGAAGATAATCCATATAACTCTCAACTGCTGCTTTGGAGACAGCTAACCACCGCCACGTTCGACAGAACATATTCTAAAAAAAATTTTCGAACAATAAAAATAGGTAAATAAGTAAGTATGTAAAGAGAAATGAAAAAAAAAACGAAACAAAGACCAAAGTACCGATTGCAGTTCAGGATTATAACAACAACAAAAAACATCAAAGGAGTCCCACGAGAAAAGGAATCAAACGAGAAAAAAAAGAAACAGAAAACTTTTTTTTTCTTCCTCACTTTTTATTCTTTGTTTTTTGTTTCTTTTATTGTATCAGCAAAACTAAGACTGTGTCGCCATCCTTACAAACTGACTATATATGGTCTGAAACTCATCACCAGGATCCATCGTAGAGCCGAGTGCTGTAGATGCAGGTGGTGCAAAGTTATATTCATGTGAAAGTCGCTCCTCTTCGGGACATTTTCTAGGGGCAGGACAACCAAAATATTTTTTGGTTAATTCAGAAGACCCATCCGGAGTTGGTGGTCCACGAGTTCCATCTGAAGGCATAGAACTGTTGCCCCCAGTATCTGAACGTTCAACTACGCCACTCTGGTTTACTTCGGACTTATCAGTCGTTTCTGAATGGTAGGTTGTTTTTTCTTGAGGTTTTGTTTTTGGTGTATCTCGTAACATCTTTGCTGTTTCATGCTTGGATTTCTTTCCAAACAACCAATCAAGGAACCCTCTTTCTTTACGTTTTTCATTTTCTGATGACTTGTGTTCTTTCTTTTCCATCTTTGTCGAATGCACCTCTCCCAAATTATGAAGGCACTCCAATGTCCCACCACGGTCTCCAGATTTGCTAGCAATGACATCCCAAACCACTTTTGGGTCCAGTTCAGCTATTAGGCTTTTAAGTTCTAACAGCTCACTGACTATTGCTTCATCCGGTTCATTCTCTGCGCCCACCAAATAGTGCCGAACAAGAGACTCGTCCAAATCCATCATGGACGCATAAACCCTTGGCGACTTCATTCTACTTATGGCACTTATAGAAAAGTAAGTAAGCAAATGAAAGAAATTAAAAAAAAATTCAAATGCATTTCAACTTATTTTCATTTTTTCCAGTATTTTTCTTATAAAAAAAAATAAGAGCATATGTATAACATATATGTAGAAATTACACTGTTTACAAAACCATGTATCCTACTTAAAAAGGTAAACTTCGTCCGACACTTGGACGCGGTGAGGGTCCCATACTTTCAGCAGCCATTGATTCAGAACGTAGCGCCCGTGAAACAGTTGAAAAAGAGACATCATCTGGAGAAGGTGAAGCAAAAACACCCTCTGTTCTCCAGGCAAATCCCATTGCAACCCTTCCGAATTCTGTTGCTAGTGCACGATCAAGCATATCCCGACAAAATGAATCAGCCTTTATACTTAAAGCTATATGATAATGAGATATAGCCGCCTTTAGATTTCCCATTAAATGATATGTAAAAGCTAGTGAACAATGACCATGACTAGCGTTGGGACGACATTTTACATACAAGGTATGGAATGAAATAGCTTCCTCATATAACTGTAATTTACGGCAAACAGTCGCTAAATTAAAAATAATACAATCCCGATGCTCTGAAGGATTTTCTGGATTCGAAAGAGATTCATAAGCCTTTCGAAGAATTTTTAAAGCTTCTTGCAGTCTGTATGTTTTTACATACAAAACACCAATTTCATTAAGTACAAGAGGATCATTTGGAATATTTAACCTTGCTTCTTCAAGAAAATAAGATGCTAATTTCCATTGATGAATTCGGCTATATTGCATCCCAACAAAAGTACTGCAAAAAGGCAGACCTGGGAAATAATTCATAGCTCTTCTATATACAGTTAATGCTTGTTCACCTTCTTCCAATTTCGCATAACAATGACCATATGCAATCCAAGCTTCAGCAAATGAGGCATCTAATTCTGTTGCTCTGCTGAAAAAACGTCCTGCACGTTCATAATTAGATAATGAAAAATGAAAACAACCAATAGCATAAACTGCTAATTCTGCATGTAATTTATTATTACATAGATAATGAGCTTGATCAAACAATTTTGAAGTTGCCTTCATATCTACAAGTATTGAAAGATGTAAACATACAGCTTCTCTATTAAAAGGCATTGATTCTAATAATTCTGTCGTTAAAGCTAAAGCTTGTTGTAAATCGTTCTTTTCATATGCAATAGAAGCTTTTTGTAATTGCAATATTGTTCTTGGAATAAATATATTATGTTCCTGAGAAATTGATTCAAATGGTAAACGGGCTTTGTAAGAAGCACGGAGAACTTCTGCCTCAGGTGGTAACCTTAATGATTCAACAAGTGTTCTAAGTTCAGTAATGTTTAAAAGTCTTCTTTCAATTAAAGCATTCATCGGTTCTCCACAAAAAGGATCTATCTCTAAAGCAAGCTGATAGTATTGTGCTGCCTTTTTTGTATCTCCAGATAGCTCAGAACACCTTCCCAAATAACACAAGGCCACAACATTCATTGATGGAATTTGTTTAAGCTTTTCTGCCAAAGCTGAACATTCCTTTGTATCACCCAATTCATAAGCTGACTTCATGGAAATTAAAATAGCCTCTGGATTTTCTGCTTCATGATTTAATATATCTCTTGCCACGCGGATAGCAAGATCGTATTCACGAGCAGCGAACAATGTTTTCGCATGTAAAAGCAAATAATGTGTTGACTTTGGTTCAACTTCTCGTAAAATTGCAGTAATTGAAATTGCATTAAGGGGTTGGTCATTCTCTAAGAATCTCCTAGCATTTGACTCAAGCAAAGCAATACGCTTCATGTAAAACTAAATAAGGCTAACAAAAACAAGAAGAAGAACTTGAGGTACAGAAATATGTCAAATACAACACATTCAGCCAAGAGAAAAGGGATGAATCGCTGAATATAGAAAGATAAGTTTTAAAGAAGGAAAGAAAATAAACACAGCCAACATTCCATCACATAGTAAAAATAAAAACAGGACTCTGCGCCAAAAAAAATAAAAATAACACCCTCCATCACCATAAAAAAGAGAGGGAAGAAACAAAGTGCAAGAAAAGGGCACCGACAACCCCGCGGGGAAAGGCAAAAAAGTAGGAAAAAAACCCACAGAGAAACCTGTACCAGAACCAGCCCCGCCATTCCGAGATCGACCCGTTACTTTTAACAAGAAAAGGCGTGGGAAAATCCGGCGGGGAGAGCGACAAGAAAAAAAAAAGGCGCGCCGCAACCACCAACCGCCCGCGAGGCCATCCAGCAGAAAAAAAAAAACACGGAAACCACAGTCGAGGGAAGGAATTGAACCCCCAAAGGGCACGCCGGCACCACACAGGGCGACCCTCGGGTCGTCTCTCCTTCTCCTTCGGGGGGCCGTTGGGGCTCTTTTTTTTTTATTCCTCGCGCCTTTATGCGGTGTTAACCCAACGGTACGGCCATCAGCTTCCCACCGTAGAGCAACAGGGTTGCTGTCTATGAATGGCGGTGCTTGAGAGAAAAATCTCTTCGTTTTCTGGGATCCTCAAGCTCTTGTAATATTTATTTTGTTATTTTTGGGTTTTTATTATTTGAATTTTGTTATTTTCAAGTTTTGTTTTATTTTATTTTTATAACCAGCCCATGAACAGCAAAACAGTCCACGAGAGATTCTCTACTCCCACCATCCTTCCCAGAGCCCGTCGGCCACTTTCCTTTTGTTATTAATTTTTGTTATTTTTGGTTTTTTAGTTAATGATTGGACCTCAATAATCTCCTCTGTTTTTTGTTGCTTGTTGGGGATCGCGACAAGCGTCTCTTGAGACTAATCCTGCCAGGGATTCCACAATCGAGCTCGTCGCTGGTCTTAGAGGGGTGTGGAGGCCTTACAGGGCGGAGGCAGGAGGCGTAGGGGTTCTGGACCGCGAAGTCTGCGGTATCGCATAGTTCCGCTCCACTGCCAGAAGGAACTGGGCTAGCTGTTTGGAAAAGCACAGCTTCTGGAGAGGGATATCTGTTATAGCATGCTGCATTCGCAATGGACGAAGGGCGGGGCAACTCAAGAGATGCAGCGCTGTTTCTTCGCAGCCGGTGCGTTGGCCAGTATGCGCGCGAATATGCCGATACCCGTGTTGAGACATGCGGTGTTGTGTGAGGCCTGATCTGCTCATGCATTGTCCGTTGCATGTGGGGCAAATCAGGGTCGCAAGGTCTCTTATGTTCTCGCCCTTGCTTCGGGAGGATTTGGTTGCCCCTTTGGCAGGCATGCCTTCGCCATGGTGAAAATTTCTGCAGTG
The DNA here is from genome assembly GCF_022059095.1 of Trypanosoma melophagium. Taxonomy (NCBI): domain Eukaryota; phylum Euglenozoa; class Kinetoplastea; order Trypanosomatida; family Trypanosomatidae; genus Trypanosoma; species Trypanosoma melophagium. The sequence goes on along the minus strand of NW_027125187.1, from coordinate 742,769 downwards.
AATGGCGGGTGAAGGCATGTTGGCGTAGAACTTCTTACACACACCGCACTGAACCTTGCCGTGGTCCTCACGTTCCGGTGGCGACGAGTCTCGCTGACGTTTCTTATTTCTGGGAAAAGTTACCTTTATCGTAATTGGCAATATCGGAGTTCCCAAGAGTGCGTCCAGTTGCGATGCTGTAAATGATCTCCCTGGAGGGAAGTATGCTGACGCCACTGAGAGCGCCAGCCCTTCTGTCAAGTGGGTCGTTGCGTGCGTATGCCCAATGCTCGCCACAACGGACGATCCTACTTCCACCGGCAGGTCTTCACGAACCAGAATCGAAACGCCGCCACCTTTAGAGGGGCGGGGCACTCCATGATGTTGATAACCAGCGATTGTGAAACTCGACACTTCCGCACAAGACATTTTCGTCTCCCTTAGAAGGCCGAATGGCACGTTTTTCTCAACAAGGGTTTTCTGGAGAGCAAGCCTCTTGGCCTGGGTAAGTCCAGCTGAGTTCCACTGCATACCTCGCAGAGAAGGGCCGGGATTTTCCTCCACATCACCGCTCAGCGGTAACTTGGTACAGGTGATACTGCCGACAGCACGTCGACACGTGCCCCAGGACCTTCTTGGATTCAGTTCTGCCCCAGCAAGACGCGGCTGGTCCCGGTGCTGTGCGACGCCGTAGTTTAAGCGCCAGCGAGTTTTCCAGAAGAAAAGAAAGAAACAAAAAAGACCCGCGGTTCCAGCACGCGGCCGAACCACCGCATCTTGTTTCCGATGCCCGTCGCCACCGCGCAATTTCCGGCAAACGAACCCGCGGGGACCTTTGCCGGCGTTACGGAAGCGCCAATCGCAATTCGGACGCGGTGCAAAACAGTTCAAACTTTAATACGTGGTCCGGCCGACCCCTTTTTCAGTTGGATGCGCGAAGCTAATGGGGCAAGGAAGCCCCTGAGGGGCAGGCGCGGGCAGCTATTAAAAACCGGAAACTGCTCACACAAGAACTGAAAAAAATATGCACTCTTCCCAATTCATGGTGGGAAAAAATCGGGCCTGCCAACATGCAGAATCTTCCCAAAGGTTTGTTCTCATTTTTGGGTTATCGATTTGGAAATCGCCAATCCCAAATTGAAATGATTGCCCGGATGGTATGCCAAGCCTGGCCTTAGCATACCTAGATTCTCCGCTGGCACCATTGCGACTTTATGGTTGGTTCCTGAAATTGTCCAGATTCCCTTCGATAACAGAAACTGGCACCTATTTTTTCCATCAATCCAACCTGAAAAAAAAAAGGATTCCTTTAAATTAAATAGGGCTGAACATCCGTTTTAGAGCCAATTAAGATGCTCAAAAAATTTTGGTGGGGTGAAACCTCAGTATCGGACTCCTTGTGGGTATTCTTTTTTTCCAGCGATGCGATAAAACACAATCTCAGCGCTGGAGGTTTGCCTTCCGCTACCAAAAATTATACCACCCATCATTCACTTTGTAACAGCGTGGCTGTGTCAATAATACCGTCTGTTTTATAATTTTTTTGTCTCGGTTAGTAATCCGAAAAACGGATTACATTTCACTTAGTATCGACCTGAGTTTCCCATGGCGCACCGCAGCATATGAAAGTGGTCCCGGTCTATCTTTTTCTTCCGGATCTCCACTATGTCTCCGCAAAGAGTCTCCACATTTACTTCGTTTAAAAGCCGAATTTCGTCACCTTTATGTGCGGTTATTCAAGTTCTATACGATAGCCCAAGTATACTATGCCCTTGAAGAAGGGATCACGTCATCAGAACGGTTAGGTTGGGATTGTGCCAGAGCGATGGCGCTTCTACGCGTTCAAACTCCCTATTTGGATCCAAAGCCGACCTCTGCCAATTTGCGCGGGTATCTTTTAAACGCCTTTAGGATAGCCCCGCAATCCAGAATTATGGGTTTAAGATTGTGAATATGGGAATGAAACTTTTTTCGCTGGAGTAGAAGGGTTTTACTCATCGTGCCAAAATTCTATTTCAACAGTGGGGGCTTTTGTTTTATAGGAATCCCATTTGCCATTTTCCTTGCCCTGCCCCAAAACGCCTGCATGGCGCCCCGCCGCTGGGACGAAGGCGGTGGGATTCTTATTCTCCATTTGTCGACCGCCTTTCGTGGCAACCCAAAGGCCCAAAATAAACAGAGGCAGGTTTCTCTCTTTTTTTTTTTTCTTGGGGCCTCATGGTCCGAAAATTATCCCCGCCCCGTGCCCCCAGGAGGACCCCATTTTGGGGCTCTGATTTTGCTCGTTTTGCCCCATCAAATTATTAAAGGTCCTTACTAGATTTGCCGTATTCTGGTTTTACTTGGCAAGTAAGGGTGTGATGGTTTCTTCTTTACTATATTCTGCGGCCTTCTGGTTCTGTGGGGTGCTTTCTTGGGATTTTTCTGGCTAAACTGTTTTATTTCCCTTATTCAGGCTGCGCCAGTAATTCATGTGCTTTTTTTAGAATTTGAATTCACCCAACTCCCAGCCGAGACGAATTCCAGACATTTGTCTTTCCATCCACTGAATTTGTGCATTTGCCCTCCTTTGGCCCCGGACGCTCTTACCATCTAATGGCTCCATTCTGCGCTGAGCTCTGTTGACGGCGGTGCTACGTCAATTCTTCTTCTTGGGCCGCGCATTCAAGTGCCCAGGCAAAGCAAACTTCTTCAAAGTCACAGAAAAAAACTCAGAGTCTTGCCGCATGCCCAATGCGACTATTTTACAAACGCAATGTAGTCCGATTCAAAGACTTACCTTTCCCTTGCCCAATCGTGTTGTGAGTGTGCCATTTTTAAACGCAAGAACAACAACAACGTAATGACCAAGGCGAGGAATAGCCGCGGGAAGGGGTGCAAAAGAGAAAGCTATGGGAGCATTATGTTGCCAATATTTTTCAAAGTTGCGCTTTTCGCCGGCAATTCCACTTAATTGAAAGAATGATGTCTTCACCATGGCATGCCCGACCCCCCACCGCCCAACCACCAAAGCTCCGTTTTCCCACGAGCTGCGCCAAGATCAATTCAATAAAAAAGAATTATTTTATTTTTATAACAAAGAAAGTTTAGTTATTATCATTTTTTTGAAATATACCGTAGATAATACCTGGAAACGCCATTGGGGTGATGTTTTTCGCAAACCGGATCAATCAGCAGAACCCAAGATCGAAGACAACGGCAGACCACACCCCAGAGAGCGAAAGACCCAACGCGCCGCACACACACTGCCAAGAACACTGGCCATCCCTCGTGAAAAACAACAAGATTGGTCACGGAAATATCCCTCTAATGTCTATTAAAACATCATTTTGCGGAGAGTTAATTTCCAAGGGTTGTGGCGCCAGAAGGGTCTAATTCAGAGTGGCGGTTTGTCTCTGGAAATGTCTGCGCAAATTTGACCCCACCGTAGAAAATTTTCTTACCACTTGGCTTCGTTAAATATTCAGATCGTGGGCCTTTTACATCGACGGCGCCAGGCGGAAAGAACACAGCCGGAACAAGGCTGCGCACCACACTTCGCACCCCGCAAGGGCGCCAAGGGCGAAAGGAAAACGCCAGCACAGGGCACCCGCACCACAGACAACCCCCACGACAAAAAAAAAACCCTTGTAGTTAATTTTGCCGCCCGGGGCAAAGAAAACCGCTCGACACACCCAGGAAATCCATGGCACTTCTGTCTGGGTTTCCTTTGGCGCCATGTCAAAAATAATACCGGCCCTGGTTCGGCAACCGGCGTCGCCCCCAAGAATGGCAAAACAAAAAAAACGGCCGCTGGATCTAGGCTTTTTTTTTTTCACCCGGGGGTGGGGGCCGGGCCTGGGGTCTTCCTCGGTCGCGTGGGGTGGTAGGGCTCTTGGTCGCTTTCTTCTGTGAAGCCCGAAGGCGCCCAATCCGAAAACACCACGCGGCGTCGAGAGCAACCGCGCCATGTTGGGGGAAACTCCAAACGGAAAAAAGACTCTAGAGGCCCCAAAAGCCACCTATAGCAGAACTCAAAGCATTACTTTGGCGACCCGCGCTGCGTTAGAGGAGGTTTGGAAGCCAACGGGTTAATCGATGCAATGCCGCCCTATGGTGGGAATGGATTTTGCCACCCGTAAAACCTAGATCAACAAAAGGAATCCGGATCCCACCTCCTCCCAAAAAGCAAATGCCTACAGGTTATTCGGGCAAGCCCTTGCTAGCAAACTTTAACCAAGGGAGGTGTGTTTGCCCAAGGTTTTTTTGCAGACATGGAACGTTCTAGATTGAGAATTGGTTCCTTGAACTTCCTTGGAAGCTTCCGCTTTATAGGTTCGACTTTAAAGGAAATAAAGATAAAAACAACCCCGATTTTTGTAGAAAAGAAAGCCAGACTTCGAAAAATAGGGCCGCGCTTAGAAGCCGACACCTTCCTTCTGGAGAACCGTTTGCGCCCACCAAGTGGAATAGCCCCAAAAACACCCCACGCCACCCCTCCCTTGAGCCGCGCGGCGCCCCAAGTCAAAAAGCGCCCCTTCGCCCACGGGCGCTGGGGTCCAGTTTTTGACGGAAGGCGTATCTTCAGGGCTGCCGGTTTCCGCCTTAAAGGGTCTTGCTTTTTTTTTATTGGCGCCAGCCATTCCCATTTGGGGATGGGGAAATGGCGTCTTGGAGTTTGCAGTTTTGGGGGTCGAGAAGCATTGGGATGTAGGGTAGTGTTTCCTTAGTTCTCTTCTTCGATTGGCCCCCTGTGGGTGGGGTATTTTTTGGCATTCTTCCATTCTGTATAAAAAAAGGTTTTTTGGCTATCTATGGCAAGGGTTTGGTTTACCACGAACTCCTTCTCAGCGCTCCGCCCTTCTTCACGGCAGTAAAGAAATTTAAGAATTATGAACGCTTTCGCAAACGTGCCTCTAAATCGGGACCGGTGGGATTTTTGGTGTGGACCCATGCAAACAATACAATTTTATTCAGACGAACATAATTCTTACGTTACTGAAGGCGGGGGTGGTGAATTATTCTTTCTAGAGTGCAATAACCATTACTTCACGCTTCACTTCGTTCAGTTATGGCGCTCTGGTTTAGACCAATTCGGTGTCCCTGGGCGAATCTCTAAGCGTAATCCAAATGGCACCAACACCACTTCTTTATCATTTGGGGAATGCGTCATAGAACCAAACCAAAAAAAGATGTAAATTAATACTGGCTTTAATAACGGTGGGTATGGTGAGCGATTTCTTGCTCATAAAGTAGATAAAAGCAACCTTTTACTTAGTCAGTCAGAAAAAAATCTACGGTATCCTATGACTTGGATCCGCCAAATTAGAACAAGAGAAGAATAGAAAAATGTTTTCTGTTTTTTACAGTTTTTTTTTTTGGTGTCACCGTAAGAATGAATTGACATTAAAAACTGGAGAAATGAAAGTAGAAAGGTCTCTTTAACCCGTCCTCCCACGTTCCGTGCTAAAGAAGTGTAATTCCACTTCGCTTTTTTTCTTTCGCCGAAAATCTCTATCGATATCAACCGCCCAAGTGCCCACCATTCTGATAGAATATTATCTTTTCCATGATGTCCACAACCGTTGTGCCAGGGGCATGCGTATGATGTCCAGGCAAAAACGTTTTAAAAGCAGAGAAGGTCAATTGGGTAACTTAAACTTTAAATTTGCGAAATCGTATTTGGCGCACCCTCCCATGCACTTTCAGCGACCGAAACTTCGCAAGAAACCTGAACAAGAACATGATTCATTCGTGCATGGTTGAGCCTTTCCAACCAAAATAGCGGCAATTGGTAACTTTTATGGCAAAGGAACAAGGCTGTTCCCCAACAGGTATTGAATTCATTCTTCTCCTGACAGCGGCGTGTGTGAAGTGAAAAAAAAAAAAACCGGCCCAATCTTAAGGCCCCAAAATCCCACCACACCAAGGTGTGATCAGCGTCGACGCAACAGTTAAAAAGAATACTAAATAAAAAAGGTATTCCCTTCCACAGACCCAAGAAACGTACATCATACACGATGTATCGTGGCTTCCCTTGCCCCTTTCATCTTGGATAATTAAAGATAAATGGCCCTCCTCTAGTCTTGGTACCATCTTCTTTGCTCAAATAGACGGAATGAACTCCACGATTGGGCAGTACCTCAACAAACGCATCCTTCTCATCAAGCAAATGTTGTCCTTCTACCACAGTGGTTCCACAATGCCATATACTCTGAGAAATACCCACCCTCCCTACATCTCCACCCTTTCCTTTGGCCCACCAATACGGACTTTATCAATCCAAGCATAAACACCCAACTCCAAAAGACAAGATGAACTAAATTTTAATTAACTCGCGATATCGCAGGGAAAGCCCTTTTAATGATGTGGGGATTGTCGATCGATAATTGCGGTCCATAAAGGGTAGGTGGGGTGAGAAACGGCGTTGACTCCTCTAGTTCTGATCTTGGGCGAATGCCCGCGCGCAGATTCTCAGCTGAGGTTGCTGGAAAAATGGTTCCTTTAAGCATAGCAAGTCCACTGTTTTACCATAGGTCCTAATGTTGGGCCTAAAGATGTAACTAAATAGAACTTTGGTCCCATGGTTTGTCTTGATAATTCTTTGTCTTTGTCATTCTCTTTATTCGCTTCTCTTCCTTGGTTCTCTTTGCTCTGTCTCTTGGAGATTTGATATTAATTCCGTCGTGATGTTTGGGCGAAGTTTTTTCGATATTGAATGTGTCTTTTGCTGGCGGTGTTTTTTTTTTCTTAAATCTGCAAATGCAGTGGTTTTTTGCCCTTCCCACCCCGCCTCTTGGAGGTGACGGGTTGCCGCATGATGCGCTGCTCTTTGTGTTAACCGTCCTGTGGTCTATCCTCGGTGGGGAAAATTTTCTCTTAGGAAACAGGTTGCCCACATAAGGGCTTATCCTAGTGGCGAAGTTTGCACTCCCCCTCTTGAGGCGCCAAGGGAACGCGACACACTTGCGGCAGAACGCCGTTCTTAGGGAAAGGGGGCGAGTTCCATCACTTATTAACCGCGGGTTTGCTTTTGGTGATTCAACTCATTTTCACATTTGATCCGCATAAGTATTTTCTTCTGCGCTAACATATTGCCGGTCCCAGATCAACCCCTCGCCTGACGCAATGGGCTCCTGGGGTTGCGGTTGGGCTCTAGGATTTGCATGCTTACGCAAATTATCGAGGGTTAAGATAGTTTCGGATTATTCCCGATGCGCTCTGTGATAAGCTCGCCGATTTTAATGGAAGGAATGGGATCCCTGCTTGGGGAGATTGCTTTTTCATAATCCGTTCTTGCTATGGCGATTGAATTTTTGTTTGGCTTTATTTCCTTTCTGATTATGGGTTCCTTTTCCACCCTCTGTTGCCTCTTGAAAAGGCGGTCCTTGTAGATCTTCTTGGGCGGCCCTTTAGGGCATCCCGGCCCGTGGCTGCGGCACTTTTTTCCCGGGGCCAGCCTTCCATTGCAAGATGTTTTGCCCCTCTTTGGAGTATATTTGTGGTTAAAAATCGTTTTGCATCATCTAAAAAAGAAAAGCTGGGACGGCACTTTTCGAACAAGGGCGAGGTAGGCAGTACGCCAAATGAATGGGCGTTGTTGTCTTCTGGAAAGTTGAGCGCGCATAATAAATGCGATCACTTGTTTTTCTCGAGCTCTGCATCCCTTCCTTTGTATCGCCTTATCTGCCTTTTCGTTATGGGCGTTTTCCTTCACAAGCAGAAAAGATCCATAACCCCAGAGCCAGCCGGTAGACATCTGGTTGCGGCGCCTCTTTTCTTGCGGTGCGGAATGGCATGGGGATAATCTCCGTCTTGCCAATTGATTTCATACTCGGAACTAAAACCACGAGTTCTCGGCCCACACTATCTTTTCTTTGGTGGGAAACTGCTCTCTATTGAGGGTTTCTGTCCCCTCAACGAAAAATGGTCCCGTTGACCTTCTGTCTCCCAAAAAGTTTTGAGTGAAAACGGATGATCTTTGTTTTTTTTCTGATGGGAGTCCGTGCCTTTCCGGCTCTTGGGGAAAGGTTCTCCCCGCGGTTCTCATCTTTGGGCTCTGATCTTTCGGAGCTGGTCTTTTATTATTATTATTATTATTATTATTATTATTACTATTATTATTATTATTATTATTATTATTATTATTATTATTATTACTATTATTATTATTATTATTATTATTCATCTTAGGCGGCTTCCTTGGAAGAAAAGCGGGCGGCAGAGGCGTAATGCCCAATCCGAGCGCCCTGGTAAGACATCGCCTCGCTCGGGTTGGGGGTCTTCTGCTTTTCTTTGACACCCAGAACTGGTTTGGTATTTAGGCAGCCCTTTCACCGCTTTTCTCGCCCATTGTCTCAAAAAGAAGCCTCGGTTTGCGCCGGTGGGTTTTCTTTCGCGGCGTGAAGGGGCCCAAATGTTTACACAGCCGCCTTCACCTCAGAAAGCAAATGCTCAAGATTAAAAAATTGACCTCTTGACATTGCACTCTGGGCGGGTTGCCGTCCGCGTGGAAAAGATGATCTGGAACGCTGGGAAACGATATTCTGATGAATTGTTGAGGCGTTATCCCTTTCCCCACGTAAGGTTGTTAACTGCCTTTCTATGTCTGGGTAAAAAGAGTTTTTGTTATCTGATTATTCCGTTTCTTTATTATATGAATCATCTTTTTGAGTTGTGGTTTTCCCTTCGCAAGTTCCCCAAGCACACGCGCAACTTGGGTTTGCACATCCTGAAACTCTGGATTGGTCTGTTTGCTGCTTATTTGAAAAATGCCCTTGCCCTCTATGGCCTCACATTGTTGACCCATCCCGGATCCCACACCACCAAAAGCACAAACGAAGAAGGGCAAAGCGGCATGGTGGGCGTTGGGTTGTGGTACAAAGCACCCCTATGAATATTTTTGCTTTATTCCATCGTTACTGCAATAATGACATCTTTCCGAGAAAACTCGCATTAGTCTAAGGGATTTGGGGCCGGGCCGAATGCTCGACGTTCTCATGGAAAGCGCGTTTTGTTAAAATCAAAAAAATTTCCTTTTAATACTTTATCTCAAGACCTACGGTTTTCAAGAATTTTACTATGATAAATATAGAAAGAAGTTATTATTCATGTTTATCAAAACAAAACTGGGGTAGGCTGTTCCCTCCAAAAGCCCCACCAAAATGCAGGAGAGTGCAGATAATTAAATATGAAGATAAAACAAGATCGCCGCTAGCCAATTACAAAGATTCCTTTCCAAATAAGCGGGCTATGATCAGATAGTGGCAGAGAAAATGTGCCAGGCCACCCAGAGTTAGAGAATCTAATCGCCTTCAAAAGTAAGACCAACGCAAAAAAAAGGAAGAAATACTAAAAAAAAACAGAAAATAGGTCAAAAGGTCGACATTCGAAGAAAAGACGACTGGAACGTTTTAGCCATCCCGCGGACCAACTCAATTAGCCTCCATCGCGGCAGGAGTCTCAAAGTACTAGTCTAATAAACGCTTTTGTAGGGCTAGTGCTTCAAATTTTCAGGGTTAGTTGGGGTGTCAAAGTTGTTCCTTTTTTTGTTTGAAACTTGCGAAAAGAATGATCGTGCGTTAAGTTATCAGATAGCAAAAAATATTTAATGGTTTCATGATAGATAATTTTATTTCTTTTTCATTTTTACAGCTTGTCTAAGCGTAAGTTTTCTGAAAGTATTTTTACAAGCAAGTAAAAATGTGAAGTACTATTCGCCAGTCTTATTCCGCAGCGGAATGAATGACCAATACCCAGGTATTCGTGGATTTTTTGCGCCGGAATGGCCCTACGGTTACTTTACTTGAATTTTCTCCACCCGAGGCTCTGCATTTAAAGTATCGCTTTGATGGTATTCTAACGCTGGACAACGACATAATCGTCGTTAATCTTGCTCAAAATAGAGTTATGAATTGGGGAGATTTGCGTACCTCCATTATAAACTTTACGATGCCACGGAATACAAATTTTCTTCAGGCATTTGAAGAAGCACACGCCCGTTTCAGTGCTGAACGGGCAGCGCTAGCAGAAAAAAAAAAACTCAGCTTTTCCACCAGTACCAATGCGCTCAAGCGCAACTGCAGGATGAGCAGTGCCGTTTTCATCAATATGCCAGTCTGCAATTCCAGGAATTACAAAACAAATGACGCAAGTTTACCAGGAGACAACAAAAGCAAAAGGGTAACTGGCAGATACGCAAGCGCAGTTGGCACAATCAAAAGTGCAACTGACAACAGCTCACGAGCAAGTGACACATTTACACGCGCACCGACAGAAGAGCAGGTGCGATTATCGCAAGCACTGGCGCAGACCTCAACCACGCATGAAGAATTGGCAAAGGGAAAAAGGCAACTGGCAGAATTACGGGCGCAAGGGTTCCAGTTTCAGGCGGAGAAGCCTGGAATGGTGGCGCAACTCGAGCCAGCCAGGGAAAAACTCAGCCAAAGAGAAAAGCAAAACGAAGAGTTATTACGCCAATTAGGGAAGGAGACCCCAAAGAAAATGGGATGGGACACGACACACAACATTGACCCAAGAACAGTCCATACACCCACAAAGGGAATACGCAAAGAATGGCCTGAGTGGACGACACCGCTGGGTCACGAGGAACAACTACAAGAGGAATTTTATTCGGGAATACAGGATATCAAGCTGCTAGCATCGTTTTCCGGTTGCCCGCCAGAATGGCAAAATAAGCACCTTTGACAGTATGCTGCGATTAATTATTGACACTTCACCTGCCAAAATATTGACTGCTTACAGAGTAACTTTTCCTATGCCAGTAAATCCTGGGCCAGCCTATAATGAAGCATGGGAGAATTCCGTGCAATGGGTCTATACAGTTCGCAACAAGGGGTTATCGTTCCGACAGGTGCAAATGGGAGGAGGATTATATACACAACTGCGAATTATTCAAACTGCAAAGGATCATCCAGGAGTGAAGATGCAGGACATCAGGGAGGTGTTAGACGAGCCATTAAAAAGAGAGGATCCATTCATCCAAGCAGCCATGGAGTCTCAGAAGAAACATTCGGCACCACCTCCCGGCAAGGCATAATGTTTCAGATGCGTTCGCATAGGGCATTATATCTCTACGTGCCGGGTGCAATTACTGACTGAACCATATAAACCAAAAAAACGATATTCGGCCTCTGAAGCAGTGAATGCCGGGGCCGGGAATGATAGGATATCAACAAAAGATAGATATCCAAGATTGGATGAACCCACACAACACGGTGATTTTCTTCCGATCGAATACCCAAACGGCGACCCATACCATTGCCAAAGGGGAAATAAGAAAAATGCAACAAATTCAAAGGTTTTTTCCGAAAAACGAACCTTTCCCAAGGAACGAAATCTATAAACGACATTACGATAATACCCGCACCTTCCCAAGATCCGTACATCGTGGCGCTAGCATCCGAGTTCAACCGTATCACTAAACGCATGTGGCCCGCACAACATGGGAACAACGGGGATCCATAATGAGAAGATTCATCGATTTTACAGTGCAGCACAATTTAGAAGTGGCGGAAGAAAACATTCTGTTATTTGTCGTAAGTCTACAATGGACAAGAAAACAGCGCGATCCAATACACGCGCACACTGATCACCATGTTGGCATCAGGGAGAACGCCCACTCAAATGTTTCTGGCGGGCCCAGAAAAGACAGCGGAAGCAGATCCCATAAAACAAGCACGCCCAATGTTGAGATGGGAATTGGATGTGATAAGCGATACCCTTACAAGGGAAAGATATCGAGTGGCTTTAAGACTGGCGCGGGTCACAGCCAGCCGATTGGGGAGAAATCGCAAAACTCCAAAAACAAAATTCCGTGCCGCAGGCAGAAAACCCAGCAGCCATAATAGTGGATTGGGGAGCCCTCCCAAAAACGTCCAAGAAACTCTCACAGAGCACGGTAAGATGTCTCGGCCATTGGGCCGCAACCATAAACAAGTCAGTGCAACTGACTTCATTGATGTAAAAGAATTAGAAAAAAGTGACTTTGAAAAATGGACCATACCAGAACCGATAAAACAAGGAATTGGCACCCCTTTCAAAGGGCACAGCATGCTGAGACGATCGCACCGCACCAGGGTAGCAACGGAAGAAGAAGAAGAACGATTACCATTGCAACAAATAGACGTGGGAACACTGTCCAGCAAATGGATTAGGGACCGTTTGAACGAGATAGCCAGAATGCGTTGGGACGAGGCATGGAACACGGTGCAAAACACAGAAGCGCATTTAAAGGAACGTGGATCCAATTTAATAATTAACAACGCTGATACAAAGCGTGCGGAAGAAGCAGGAATTATATTTACAGCTTCATCACATCCAACTAAAGGTTGAGTAGTCCTTTTACGGTGATTGAGGATAAACCGTCAGGGCAGAGAAGGAGATTTTGCTTGGTCGAGGGAAAAAATGCCAAGGATGATTACGAGGCCGATGTGCCTTTGGGGCAAATTTCCCGATACCTGGATGTGGTTTATGATGAAACCGCAGCATTATTTGATTTAAAGGCATCATTTTTCCAGATGGCCTTACCAGTAAACATGCGGGCAAGTTTCCGTTGCCGCACGGAATCAGAACTAGTTGAGTTCACTCGCCTTTTCATGGGTTATAAATGTAGTCCTGAGATTATAAATACTATTACAAGAGTTTTGGCCGACGATCCGGAAATGGTATTTTCACAGTGCGTGGCGCCAAAAGGATCAAACATCCACTTGTGGATCGGCAACATCAGAATAAGTGGTCCACACGGAAAGGTACAATCTTGGGGACGCCACACCATACATAACATGCAAAGCTGTGGAGCCACGATTGGGGAGCGGCAGTTGGACAGAAAGGAAAGCGATTTCATCGGGGCGCACTTCAACCATAAGGAACCGCACGGTCTCCCCAAGCCAGAAGGCGATAGAAAGGTTGCAAGGGGCACCGCCGCTAGAAACGACGGCGGTTGAAGAATTGGAGAGCACAGTTTCGCGCATGATGCGCGCGGCGGGAGTTAGGGGTGAATCCCTTTTCCCTTATTATTTCTTCTTAAAAATAGCGCGTCAGCGTTTATCATGTTCAAATCGAGGTTTATTACAGCCACAAGATCAGGCAACTTTATCACTTAATGCAAGGGTCATTGGACAAAATTGGCTTAAAACATCGTTAAAGAACGAGCCGGTTCACCCACCACAGCGGTTGCCCTCTACAGCAACGCTGGCGACATACGCCTCCGTGTACGGATTGGGAGCGTTATTGTTTAAGTATTCAGGGGAAGTTTTGGTGGCTGCTGGTGGTGCTTGGAAGCGCTCGCCTTGCACGATTTCCCAAGCAAAGGCGCGTTCTGTTCATCTAGCGTTGCTTGGTTTTAAAATGCATTTGGCAGGGCCACTGGATATTCGCGTTGGCAGCAAAACAATAATGAACATTATGCAAAAAGGAAACACGCATTCACAGGCGTTAGTGGCAGAAGTTGGCGCTATAGAAAAAGTTTTATGCCCACACGGCATACGTGTTATTTGGAGTTACGTGGCTTCAGGGCAAAATCCAGTGGATGGGATATCTAGAGGTGAAAATATCAAAAAATTAGACATAGCGAAGGGGTGGAATTTGCGATGGGGAGAGCTGGGAGCGGATTAAAAAGGGCTTTTCAGCACTTTCATTTCTTCAGTCCCGTTTGTTTATTAGCAAAACAATTGTGGAGGGGAAATGTTGGGTTGCACTTGTGATCTTAGGGGGAAGAATTTTGGTTCTTACAAATAAATATAATGCTACTCTTTATTTCTTCTGTTTTTATTTGATTTATTGTGCGTGAAAACGAGGTTTAGATCATTATAATTGTTTTTTTTTTGTGGGGGGGTGGTTGGCTCCGGGCGGTTTGCGACGCCGCGGCGTTTGCCGGGAAAATGGCCTAGCCTTACACCCCCTGGAACAGAAGAAAAGGGAAAATATTTTATTTTTCATATCCGTCCGTGCGTTCCCGAAGATTTGCATAATACATTCATTTACTTTCCCGAGCGGGGTTTTCAATAATAGGCAACGGGGCTGGCGCAATGGGGTTGCTGGGAGGCCCTTTTGCCCGTCTCCCGCTTGGGGCGGTGTGAAGGCTGGTTTGGGTGGGCTTTCCGAAAAATTGCGCCCAGACAGGCGGCAAAGGCGAGAAGAATGGTCGGGCCTTGCGTTGTCAGAAGGCCGGAGCGTAGCACGGTTTCATGGTAGAGAATTTCTTTCGCAAGCTTTCTGAAAAATGTTGGCCCGGGGCGTTCCCCCGAGGGCCGCGGCGAAAACACAAAAAACGGGCGCCCCCCAAAAAAGAAAAAAAAACGAGGGAATCACCCGGAGGGGCGGGAAATTCGGTTCCGGCCCCCAACCCCGGTCAGGGCCGAGGGCCGCCGCCGCCCGGTCGGTGGGTTGGTTGTTTTGCGGGGTTTGCCGCGCCCGCCGGGGGCGGCAGGGACGAGGCGCGGGGGCCGATTTTTCTTCGTTATTCTTAATTCCTCGCCTTCTTGGGTTGTGGTTCTGGGTGGCGTTTCTCTTGCTGATGGATTTTTTTATTCTTTGGTTTTGGGTTCCCTTTGTCGGGGTGGTGGTGGGTTTTGGGGTGTTGATTTCAATTTTGGTTTTTGTTTCTCTTTTTTTTTTCTGCCTTCATATGCTCTGTCTTTATTGAGTCTGTACGCAACACTTTATATTGATTGGTCTTTAGGGGTTGATTTGTTAGTAATGCGGCGCTTATTCTGGAAGAGAAGTCTATTGATACAAGAAGCGAGATTTCTAGTCGTAGGTGCCCAAGGGGGTATCCCATCTACGAGCCCTCCACCCGCGTTTGAAAGCAGACGTAGAAAACGGTTGAGACTCGCTAGTGGTGAAAGTAGTGGATTAAATGGATCACGTAATAGTGTAGTAAAATCGATGATGGATGAAAATGAGGCGAAATCAATTTGCTTTGAAAAATACGGCTTTCTCCAAAAACCTTTAATCATGAATCTTTGGTCAGAATTTTTACAGGAACTTCGAAGTATTGAGTTTCGTTGGTCATTAGCTCCCTCTGCAGGTGGTGTTATTATCTTAACTGTATTAGAACACGGTATTGATGGTGAAAAAGCTTTGTGTTCTCTTAGAGGGACCTCAGGTTGTGCCCCTATAGCAGAGTTTTTTGAGTGTTGTGGAGGTTTTATTCAGGGATCATTAAGTAAGCATGATACAAGATTTCTTGATCTTGATGGTACTGAATATATCCTCCGAGTAGTGACGACAAGAAGGATTCCTGAAGGTCATGCTATTGATTTAGTTGCGGATGAACCTATTCTTCCTGTATTGGCTCAGTATAACTGTCGAGGAACCTCTGTAGATGTTTCTATTGTCGAAACTAAAACGGGTGTTGAGACTCCTCTTTTTCAAAATTTATCATTACAGAGCTTTAATTATGCTTTTTTGACTTCGGTTCCTATTTTTCTTAAACGTACTGATGTTGGGGTTCGTAACGTTGATTTCGTATCCAAAGAGCAGATGCGTCATTTTCGCTTTGCGTGGTGTTTTCTACGACGAGAATCTATGATGACAGCAGTTGATATGACTGAATTAGATAGTTTATTGCCACCTTGAGTTTCTTTTTTTGTTTTTTATATCTTTGCTCTTACTTTGGGTTGAATTAATGACCGCTGTGATAGTTTGTACAGTTGGATACCCTTTCTTTGTTTTCTTATTCAAATTCTTTTTCCTTTCTATTACACTATTTTCTCCTTTTTTTTAAAAATTATAATTGTATCGTTTACAGGAATTCCCTACGTGATGCGCGCCCTTTCCTTGCGGAGTGTCTCTTTTTTTGGTCGAGGAACTTTGGCCACCATCAGTACTTCTCGTATGCGGTGCTCGACAGAAGCTGCCAAAAAGGAGGAGAATACTGCCAAGCCGGAAGAAGAAAAAGCACCAATTACTCAAGAGGCTTTTGCTAAATTGGAGAAGGAACTTGAAAAGGCGAGAGAAGATATTGGTGAACTGAAGAAAGAAGTGCTTTATCGTGCTGCTGAAGCTGATAACGCCCGTCGTATTGGTCGTGAAGATGTTGAAAAGGCGAAGGCTTATGGAATCACATCTTTTGGCAAGGACATGCTGGATGTTGTGGATACTCTCGAAAAGGGTATTGAAGTTATCTCAAAGCTTGGAGCCGATGAAATTGAGAAGAATAAGGCATTAAACTCTATCTATACTGGGGTGAAGATGTCAGTAAAAGTTTTACTAAACAACTTTGCGAAGCACGGAATCGAAAAGTTGGATGTTCAGGTAGGGGCCAAATTTGATCCCAACATTCATGATGCTCTTCTTAAGACTCCTCCAACCAAGGAAATCCCCAGCGGTCACATTTCTACCATATTGAAGACTGGTTATAAAATCAAGGATCGTATACTTCGTGCACCACAAGTTGGTGTTGCTGAAGAAGACTAGGTGAAATGATGGAAGAGAAAAAAGAAAGAGAAATAGCCTTGTGTGGCGGAATAGGTGGTGTTCTGTAGACCCGATTGATCTTACAGGGAAACAAAAAAGAGGGGCATAGTGTGCATATCAAAGCACACACACACAAGAAAAAAAAAACAAAGCAAAGAGATGAAGCGAACACCTGAAAAAGAAATAAAGAAAAAAAAAAACGATGAAAACTATTTTAAACATTTGTGTCTCTGGTTCATCACATGAAATCTGATAATATTGACTGACTTTATACTAGGAATGTTGTGGTCTGTTTTTTTTTGTTTTGTTTTACTTCTGTTTGATAACAAGAGTTGTCTGTTTCTTTCACTGTAACAGTATTTCTAACGAAGGTTCTCTTCATTCTTTACTTATAGTAGGTTGATGGCCTTTGCCTAGGTAGGTAGGTGGGTAGTTAGGTAGTTAGGTAGGTCCAAAATGGGTGTTTCTTTACTTTTGTAGCTCACTCAAGTGTGCACTGCAGCATCTACAAAATCTTGGGTCGAGACAAATAAGCTGTGGATTTTCAGGAGCATCATTCATAGTTAGCGATGTCTATTGGATATGAATGGTTTCTTTATAGGCTCTTGTTTTTCACCATTGAAACAATAGCATGACGAATTACCGTACTGTACTTTATCAAAGTTGTTTTTCTTGCAATGACACTGACTTATGTTTCTTCACAGAGAAAGAAAAAAATGTGAGAAGTAAGAGATATGAAGAATTTTTTTCTTTTTTCTTGTCTCTACTCATTTTTTTTCCCCCTTTGTTTCACGTTCTCGTGTCATCTTTCTCTTGCCTAGCTTTCTTACTTTTTAAGATTTTCTACCAGTGATATTAGTATTCTTAGTAAGATTTTTAGTAGTTTATTTTTCTATACATTTTAGTTTTATTTTACAACTTTTGTCGTTATTGAAGCAATGGGTGACGAGGAGAATAAGGATGAAGGGCCCAATCGTATTATGGTCTTCCTTCGTGTTCGGCCGGCGAAGAAAGGTGATATTGATCCCACGAACGGAACGCATTATCTACTTGAAATTCAACCTGATAATAAAACATGCCTCTTGGAGGGAAAAACATGTAACCAGGATTATATATTTAATGGTGAAGTAGATCAAGGGGATATTTATCATCGAGTAGCTCAACCTGTCGTTACTAACTTTTTCAAAGGTTATTGGGGTACTGTAATGGTCTATAGACAAACTGGAACTGGTAAGTCATTTACTATGTGTAATTTCAGTCCAACTAATGGAGGTATTATTCCATGAACAATGAAAAACGTTTTTTAAAACTATTGAAAATGATCCTGAACGAATCTATAATATTATGTTCTCTTTTATTCAGATTTATGTGGATAGACTATAGGATTTATTTAATCCTGAAGCTCCTGAATTGAAGATTAATAGAGAAAAAAATAGTGTCAGTTTCCCAGGAGTTGAGGAGCATACTGTGAAGGATGAAGAAGATTTTCGTCGTCTTTGTGATGATGGTAATCAATATCGAGTAATTACTGCAACAGAAATGAATCCAGAAAATTCTCGAGGGCATGCTGCTTTATTTATTCAGGTTAAATCTGTTCCAAAAGATGTTCTAGGTGGTGAGGTTTGAAGTGGAAAACTTTTTCTTATCGATCTTGCCGGATATGAACGTTTTAGCAAAACAGGTGTTCAAGAAGGACAAATGGCATTAGATGCAAAAACTGTCAATGCATCTCTTCTTTCTCTTGGAAATGTTGTACAAGCTTTATCGGATCGTTCAGAGCACGTTCCATGGCGTAATGCAAAATTAACCCGTATGCTTGAAGATGCTATTGGTGGACGTGCAAAATGCAGTATTATACTTACTGCAGGTCCTAGTAGTGAACATTTACGTGAAACACTAGGAACACTTTATTTTGGATCTCGTGCTATGGCAGTAGAAACTAATGCCAAACTTACTGTTAATGTTGATTATAAAAAATTAGCTGCAAAACTACAAGAGTTACTTACTGCAGCAGAAGGTCGCATTAACACTCTTGAACTAGAAGCAGCTCGAAGACAACGTGAACGTGAAGAAGCAGAAACAGTATTTCAAGCAGAATGGGCAAGGATTAAAAAGATTCAACAGGATCAACTTAACGAATTACTTGTATCAAGTGCACCGAAAGAAAAAGTTGAAGAACTTATTCGTTTTAATGAAGAAGAAAATGAATTAATGGAAGAACAACAATATCAACAACGAGAAGCACTTGAAGAACGTCATGAAGAGTAGTTAAAGGAGTATTTGGAGAGGGAACAAAAATCTTTAATGAATCAGACTGCTGAATCAACTTCTAATAGGATTAAAGATATTGGTGAAATTCATCATCAACTTTCACAAGAACGTCAAGAGAAGGAAAAGTACAAATTAAAGGCTAAAGAAGCAGAAGCAGAAGCACGACGTGTAACAATGGAAATGGATGAATTAAGGGTACAAATGGAAGGAGAAGGACTTGCAGGGTTATCAGGATCATCTACAAATCCTGAATTTAAGAAAGAATTTGAACGACTTATAGAATCTGTAAAGTCTATGTATGAAGAGAACATGCAACTTCGATTATCAGAGGTTGAACATTTGCACAGTGAAGAAATTAATCGTTATAAAACTTTGTATGATAATCTAAAAAGGACGATGGATAATGAAATACGATATCAAAAAGATAATCTTGTTGCTTCTTATGAAGAAGAAATTGATGCTATCCGTAGGAGCTCAGCTGATGTACAGAGTAAACTAAAGAAAAATCATCTTGTCATAAAGCAATCATACCAGACACAGAAGGAATCTTTAGAGCAAGAAAACAGTGAACTTGGTGTATATATAGAAGAATTAACCAAGCAAGTACAATCTTTGGGAGCAAAACCAGTATCAAAGCCTTCAAATGTTACTAAATCAAACTCTGTAATGATACCAGAAGATGCAAATAAGAGAATTCAAGATCTTATGACAACTATTAAGGAACTTCGTGCAGAAATTGCGTATATTCGAACAGAGGAGGATGCACTTACCAGAGAAAAAGGAACACAAGAAGCTAGAGGGAAAGATAGATTAAATCCTACACACATTTGTCAATTGAAAAATGTTAATGATGAGTTAAAACAAGCAAAAAAAAAAATGGAAGATGTTTTCAGAATGAAGGCAGAATTAGCTTTATCTAAGTATCAAATTGAAGATGATGATGGTGATGAAGTCGTAGATGTCTTTGGAGACAATGAAGGTATTCCAAAATTTATAAAAAATGTTCTAAAAGTTTCATATTTCGCTGGCACACAAGCGGTTCAAAACACTCACAAAGCTATCCTTGGATCATTAACTACTGATCTAGATGAATATCGACTTATGATTAAGTACAGATTTTTTTAAATTGGTAATTCTAACGCTGGAAAATCTAGCTTTGTGAAATGTCTTGCAGCCTCTTCTGCACCTATGATTCGAAATACACCAGATGTTATTACCCCTACAGTTCATCCAACTTCTACTTCTGTTAATGTGGATGATGCTTATTGCTCAAGGAATGATTGGTATAAAACATATGTCAAATTTTTGAATTTGGATGCACCACCACCACCACAACAAAAATCAGGAGCTTTCTTGAGTTCTATAGGTATGTCAAAAAGTTCAAAAAATGGTGTAAATGATCCTGCTAAAATTCATATTGATTTACTTGATTTTCCAGGTGATTTAACTTTCTGGCATGGTATTCCAACTTACTTATTACCATCTAAAAATGTGTTATATTGTTTGGTTTATGATCTTACAAAACCAGTTGAAGATGTTAAACTAGAATTGGAAAGGGAACTTGTACTTCTTCATGCAGCTTGCCACCGAGTATATTCTAAAGATATTGGTGGTGATTCAGCTAAAATTGGATTTTTTTTGGTGGGTACGAGAAAAGATGCTCTTAAGGATTCTCGTGATCCGTCTGTTTTGATACACATTAACAGAATTGCCGTTCTTCTTGGAGACACTTTCTTTCGCTTGCGAGGAGATGATGATCGTGGTCTAGTTTGTGTCGGTAATTTTGCAGTAAGCGCGAAAGATTGGTCAGTTTTAAGTACAAAAAGCGATCAAGGACCAAAAACATTTAAGGAATTAAGTAATTATTTAGGTACTATTGCGTCTCAACTTTATTATAATCGTCCAAGTAGTCTTTTACCATCATCTAAATATACTGCATCTCATTTAATCTATATGCTTGGAGATGAAATGCTAGGAACTTCTGCAGAAAAAACTTCTCACCTTGTGGAGGCACAACGAAGAATGCGTCAAGGAATTGTAACTCATCTTACAGCATTATTTCGTGAACAAAAAGTTCGATGGGCTTTACCATAGTATGAACTTAGAAATTTAATTGCTGAACATTTGTCTCTGGATTCTAAGACTAGTTATGGTATATTTACTGAAAACTATGTTTTACGTGAACTTTTTTCACGTGGAGTTACTGTTGCCCTTCCGAGTGCTATTATTGAACTTAAGTATTTACCACGTATCAGTGGATCCCAAACACACTCTCATGATGGTATTATAGTTTTGGATCCTAGTCGTCTACTTGTGCCTTATTCAACATTTATGTGTCCTAGTTCATTAACACGAGTACCAAGTGGATCAGCATTTCTTAAAGACTGAGAAGTTATGCAGTTTGATTACTCTGGTTTAAGCCGTTGCCAAACCACATGGGGGCAAGGTATTGTTACTGGAGATGTTACCCAAGTGATTAGTGCTAAAATGTTATCACAAATGGGCAATGATGTTAAAGCAATTCAAGAATTATACTGTGTTATGGGATTAGGACTACCACTAAAAGCTGAAACTGCAATTATATCACCACAACACTTTTCAGTTCGCATGTCAGATTGTGGAACTTATTATTTATAGTATATGATTTCTTGTAATGGTGATGGTGTTGCAAGACAGTACAAATTTAACGCAAACCCATCAAAGCTTTTTGCTTTTATTCAGACACAATTAATCCCCTTTTCTCATGTTCCATCAAAAGATCCAAGACACTTGGTAATGAACTGGAATGACGCATCATTTATTGTACTTGAAAAAAGTCGTTTAAAGTATGGTATTTTTGGTTCTAAGGGTGTAAAGGATGCTGCCTCACAAACAATATATTCCCATTCGTGGCATCATGAAATATGAGGGTCAGTTCTTGTATATTGGCATGACTGGGCGGCACACGGAGAGCAATAAAGCTATTGCTGCTTGCAATGCAGTTATGGATGCCATCCATTACGAAATTGTCTCTACATGTAAGCGAAACTTTCGTGGAGTAAAAGCGCAATTTCAAGAACTTCCTTTAACGGGAGCCTCTCAAAAACGAGAGAACTTTGCAGCTGGACAAGAGGCAATACTGAGTCGCTACAAAGCCGATGCTAAGGTTATAGCAGCACAGCAGCAGATCACCTTCAGTCTCAGTGATCCAAATGCTAGGGAGATTGAGGATGCTGTTATCAATTTGCCCTTGAAATTGCGTGAAAAACCGGAAGGGTAAATAAAAATTATGCGGGTTATTATTATTGTTTTTTTTTTTTACGGTTACCATTGGCATTGACAATTATTTCTTTCAGAAAAAAATAGTAAAAGCAGCAGTGGTGACGCTCAGTGGTTGGCAGTAATGAACTACCATGACGACTGTTGGGTGCCATTGCTCTCCTTTCCTCCTTTCTTTTTTTTTTTTCCCTTATTTATTTCCATATATATATATCTTGTAAAGGGTTTATTCTTTTTTTACTTCGAGTTTTTTTCTTTATTTTTATGAGACTAGGTATTGTTTTTATGTGTTTTCCTCTCGTCCATGTATGAGAGTTGGGATGACTTCTTTCTTTTTCTTTAGGTAAGAACGTTGGGAAGAGACTAATTCTAAGAAGTTTTTTTTCTTTTCTTTTTGCAGCTAAAATGAGAAAACTCTTGGGACCTGATTAAATGCTGTGCTGGTATTATTATTATTATTATTATTATACATATATATTTTGATTCTTTTTTATTTTATTTTATTTTATTTAGGCAAGCTTAGGAGTGGATAATTTAAGAGAATAAAATGTTGCGTCGTTGTTGTCCTACTACGACTCAGGGTTTAGGGATTAATACCGGAATGGTTGCTGGTGTGTTTGCCAGCACCCCAAAACGTTTTCTTAAGATAGCGAAGTCTCCGTTTGGTTTCTACTTGGCCCGACGTGGACAGCGTAAGTATCCGTTTCACCGCCGACCGCACATAAAAAATACCCATGCTATGAATTTAAATGCACCGTATTTCTGGAAGTTTATGACAGCGAAGAGTCCGTCTTTTTTCTTGCCAGAAGAGAACTACATCACAGGTGACTGGACAGGGAAGTTCTTTGTATCAAAACGGCAGGTATACACTTTGCAACATGCCACTAGCGGAGCAAAAGTACGGGTAAAGTCATTCCCGTCTGTGTTTGAATTTAACACTCCATCACGGTGGAACATAGGAAAGGAAATGAATACACTAACGAAGCCTCGTATGGATCTTATTGACGAACAGATGTTAACAAAAAAGCAACGTCTGGACTACGTCAAAGCAGGACTACTTCCTAAGTAAGAGGAATAGTTTTTTAACGTTTCTCTTTCCTCTTATTCTCCTTGTTGTTATTGTTGTTGATATTGGTATTGGTGCATACTTTTTGCATTTCTCGTCATCAGTGTGGTAAGAAAAGATACAGTGGGAAGTAAAGGATACATTCAATATTACTTTAAATAGATACATTGATTTTTATTTTATTTTATTGTGTTTCTTCTTCCTTCCCTATATGTTTTTTTCTTTTTTTTTTCTCTTTTCTCCTGTTCAAATTGTTCTTGCTAAGAGAAGAAACACAAGAAAGTTTTCTGATAAGTAAGTGTGTTATGAGTCACTCAAATCGCAGTTATTCAAAGGAAGACATGATAGATGTGAAGCAAAAAATAGCTCAGGAGACCAGCAAACGCAAGGAGGTGGAACGCACGCTTGAGCACCTCCGTTCTCAGGGTTTACTTGCAACTGGCAAAGCTGCGACATTTCAGACTTTATTAGAGCGTATTGAAATTATTTAAAAGGAAAAGAAGACAATTCGCGAGTGGTTGGAGCGTGGTGTTGCAGAAGCAGAACGTGTATCTGAGCATTCATTACAATTGTCTGAAGGAGTACGGCACGCTGAGGAGCTAGAAGCCAATATTAAACAATCAGTACAAGAACTCACTGAGTATTGCAGTCAATTTCAGCAAAATCTTCATAATATGAACCTTGAAGTAAGATCTTTACAGCATGATATCATTATGAAGGAAGATGCTAACGCTGTTGAAATGGCACAAACAAATGCTCAGCAAATCGAAGAATTTCCTCTTCTTGACTTGAGTGGTATGAAAAAGACAGTAGAAGTGTTACGTCGCAAAGTAGCCATGGTTGAGACGACGGAAGCAGCCATGGGTTGTCTAGCTGCTTGTTCCCATCGTACACTTCATGAACTTTGGAAACTTAGTGTCACTCTAAACAGTACTGATGTGTTAGGAAAATGGAAGGAAACTGAGGATGATACCGATTCATTTGATTCTGAAGATGGTGCAGATAGTACACCTCATTCACCAGTGGTTCTCACATCAGCAAAGTCGATTCTTGATAGATGTGACTTGTGTCTTTGTACAATTTGGTCTGGATTGAGTCGTGTAGCATTTGATGAGGCTCATCACCGGCGTCAAAAAGATATGCGGTATGAAGAGGCGTATGTAACAGTTGAACGGGATTTTGAAATGACTATGCAAAAATGTGATGCACACCTGCAGCAGTTACGCGATGAATTGGAAATGTGGAAAATTAAACATTCCACGTTTGAGAGTTTGGTGAAGGCCCAGGAAGTGAGAGATAAAAAAACACGGGAAAAGTTCATCCAGATAATAACTGTGAAAATGAAAATAATGACAGTCGCAGAAAAAAAAGATGAAATTGATGTTATTGAAAGTTTTGCTACCGAGGCGAGGCTCGAAAAGGCCTCTTTAGAGGATGATCATCATCATTTACAAGCTACCAAAGAGTCATTAGAGAAGAAGTTAGATTTGGCTACAAATGATTACAAATGTGTCGGGGAGTTAAAACATGAGTATCGTGATCTGGAGTTAAAGAAGTCAGAGTTGGTGCGTATAAATGAACAGCTTCGAAAAAAAAATCGAATGATGAATTTGACCGCATGGAAAATTGGCATGACATTACCGTTGATGCTTAGTGACAAGTAGCGCATTAACGTATATTCTATCCTATCGTTATATATATATATATATATATATATATATATATATATATATATATATTATTTTTGTTATCGTTTTTAGTGTAAAAGAAAAACAACAAGTGTATACATGGGCCGCTGTGGTTACTTTGCTCGTCTGATTTCGCTCAGCCACATATCTATACATTTTCCTTGTTTTTTTTTTCTATTGCTTTTATTGTACATGTTGTTCTATTAAAATAAAATGTTTTGATCTATTTTTTTTTGTTCTTCCTTTTAATGCTCCATTCTTCTTTTTTCTTGGCTTTGTGGACAAGGTGTATGCGCAGGTTTATCCCCCGGCGGTTTATTTCTGTGGCCTTTGCCCTGCGCAGCAGCAGCAGCAGTGATAGTAGTAATGATAACAAGCGTAGTGTTAGTTATACTGAGAGTAATGGCGTCAGTAGCAGTGACTCCCTCCTTGATGACATCTTCTCTGAGCTGAGCACATGTGATATAACGCAGCGGCAGAGTCCACTCAAAACTCAGAAGGTATCACCCTCAAAAGGCACGCTTAATAGCAATGGCAACAGTAACAGCGGAGTGTCCACACCTGCCAATACTGCTGCACCGGAAGATGCTGAGATACGGGCAGAACTGGTTAAACAGGAACACCTCCAACGATTGCTGCAGGAGACGCGTGATCAGATGGCAATGACTAAGCGTGAGGCGGTGAAGGCGGAGGAGGTGCAACGTCACTCCCGCTATGTCGTTTCACCTCCTGCGGCATTACATCTTTCTACGGCTGAATTAATACAGGAAAAATCACCACAACATTTTTCCTCCGCAGAGGATTCCTCCACGAGACTTTCATCCCTACCACAGTTGAGTGCACCAGGTTCTGTGGCTGTGGTGACTTTGGTAGGGAAAGTACTCTCAGAGGCAACCATGCATGGCGACGGGACTTTAGAGGAGACTGACGATACATCTGCTACTGCTGAGAATGGTCCACATGCTCGCATGTTGGTGCAGTACAGTGTGCCATTTCTTCCTACCCCCACACCTGTCACCGTACAGGTGCGTTGTTACGGGGCAACATTGGCCTCTTTCGTCAAGGAGCATGTGCGAATGGGTGATTTGGTGCACGTTTTAGGACACGTTTTGCCTCTTAACGTGCAATCCGCAGGGGATCCTGTGTTTTGTGTGTGTGCACTCCCGGTGGGGGGTAACATCTCTGTTGTATTGTCTGCTGAACATTTCTCTGCGTCTTGAGTGAGGGGTGGGGGCAAAAATGATAGCTATACATGAATAAGAAGAAGGGAAAGAAAAGAAAAAAGAAACGGATTCTATTGGAAGCAGCTGGTGCTACTGCTTCTGTCATTTTTTGTTTTTTTTTTAATTTTTATCCATTGTTTTACTGTTTTTGTTTTCTCCTTTACAAACAACGTTATGTTTTAAACTTTATTCTTCCTCTTATTTTTCCTAAAAAATGAATACAATGTAGAGAGTATAATTATCCAAACATAGCAAAAAAAAAAAAAAAGAGAAAATAATATTATAAGTGCGTACATACAAAAAAACAGAAAGAGAGGAAAAAAAAACCTATTCAGATAACTGATACCATGACAAAAAAAGTACTCGTTCCTGCAGCTGATGGCACGGAGGACATTGAACTCTCCTGCATCACAGACATTCTTTGTCGGGCAGATATCCAGGTCACTGTTGCGTCAGTGATGGAAAGCCAAAATCTTGTCCTTTCCAGGGGTTTGAAGCTCACCACAGACTCACTCATCAAGAACGAGTCCGCCGACGCATACGACGGTGTTTTTCTCCCGGGCGGTCTTCCAGGGGCGGAACATCTTGGCAAAAGTGCAGAACTTAAGAAAATCCTTCACGATATGCGTGCTCAGGGAAAGTGGTACGGTGCCATTTGCGCTGCCCCAGTCGTCTCTCTGGTCCCTATGGGTATGCTGGAGGGTGTGGAAACAGTCACTTGCTATCCCGCACTGAAAGGCAAGGTTCCAGCACCTGTAAAGTGGTCGGCTGATCCTGTTGTTCGTTCTGGGAAGTGCTTGACAAGTATGGGACCTGGTACAGCCATTGCATTTGGTCTTGCTATTGTTGCTGCCCTTAAATCAAAGGATATCGCACAAAACTTGGCAAAGGATTTGCTTGTTGATGGAACACCGGTCATCGATCAGACGCTGAGTAAGTTCTAAGCACTGTAGAGAAAAGGAAAAAAAAAAAACGAAGGTACAAACGAGTAAAAGAAAGAGAAAAATAAAGGAGTAACGTTCTGTATTCGTTTTTATTTGCGATGATATTATTACAAAATGAAGTGAAAGGAGTGTACATACATATATAAACGAATGAAGAATATTACTCCTTTTGTTTGAGACTAGGGAAAAGGAAAAAGAAATATCAAGGGTTTGTTAAGCATATTGAGTCGAAATAAAAGGGTACGAAAAGGAGTTTGCGAATATTATGCGATGAATTTTTCTTAAAAGGGGTAATTACGTTTTTTTTTTAAATATTCCTTTGTGTATCTTTTGTTTTCCTTTTTCCGTTTTCTGGATTTTTCTTTCGTTTGCTTTCTTTTGCTTCCTTCTTATATATTGTTTATTTTATTTTTTATTTATAGGATGAAATGCGATTCTGTAGAGTGAGGTTATTCAAATATATTGGTTCACCAGCTCAATTTCGGGGTTCTGGCGATGCTATTTCAGCTAGTTTTGTACTGACACGTACAGTTGGTGGAGAACCTATGAAGGTTCATTGTATTTCTGGGTACATGTCAGCTCTATACCTAATTGAATACCCCAAGGAAGAAAAGATGTTACTTCTTGACACTGGATTTCCTACTGATTTGGAACGTATTAGGTTTTACGTGGAGGAAGTAATGAACTCGGACAAGGTTGGAAAACAAAGAATGGAAGATAAAATTCATTTGGCTGTTTCTACACATTCCCATATTGACCATGCTGGAGCTTCTATCGGTTTTGAACGTTGTGGTATTCCAGTTGCTCATCCATTGGACATAAGTGAATATTACAAAGGTATTAAAGGTAGTCTTAGACAACTTGCTGAGGTGTCTTTTGTCTCATTTGCAGCTGGTCGTTTGGGACGCCAAAGATATGAAAATGTATTTCTTTTCTCTAAAGGATTATTGGGTCCATATTGGCAAATGCCTAGTAAAGGACCTAAATTGAATGATGGAACACCACTTCCATATGGTTTTGACGATTGGTTAGCAATTAGGTGTCCTGGACACACATCCCATATGATATGTCTTTATCACCCATATTCACAGTTGTTTTATACTTCTGATATGTTTGTGCTTATCAAAAAGGGGGTTTTCCCTCCTTTTACAGTTAACTCTACTTTAGCGTACAACCGTACGCTTCACCGCCTACGAGGATTACCTGTACGTTGCGCTTTGCTGGCACATGGGGGAATCATAGATGTTGATGATAAATGTGGTTCATGGAATGGATTACTTGACGATGTTGTTCACAATTTTAGATCACCAACTTCTAGTACCTCTCGTTCTAGCATAGTATCCTCCATGAAGAAAATAATACATAATTTCTCTAGCGAGGAGGTTTGTCTAGATGAAAAAATTCCATCTAACAGCTTTCCATTTAAAATGGAAAATGACCCTGATCTTCCCCCATTACACATTATGAATAAGTAAAGATTTCTCTTTCCACACTCAATTATTTCGTTTTTTGTTTTGGTTTTTGCTTTTTTTTCTTTTGGTTTGTTTCTTACCATTTGTAATTCTTCTTGTGGATTGGAAACCCCACGATGGATTTTGCATGTTTTTTTTTTTTCTTTTCTCCCTTATTATTTTTTTTTCCCCAATTTGTTTCTTTTCTTATTATACACGTTGCTTGTGGAAAAATAAATAAATAAATAAATAAATAAATAAACGAAATCCAATAGAATCGATAAAAACAACAGTGTATCAACAATCAAAATAATAATCATCGTATCCGTAACCGTAATTGAAAGTATTACTCACTGAGGAACGAGTAACCGAGCAGTAATCCTGAAGTAAACATGAACGATCTCTTCCTCCAAGTGATATCTGGATCACCGCGGCAGAAATATTACCAGATTATTGCTACTTCACCAGAGTATACAATTCTATGCGCCCAGGCACCAAATCCAGAAGATCGCATCGCTTTACTTATAAAGCGGTTTCCTACTTCAACTGAGACAAGTTCAGCGCAAACAATGCGCCATCTTTTGCAAACTTGTGTCACATCCTCTGTTCCCCCTGATGAGGCGGAATCTATGGTAGAGACCTTGGTAGAGTTCGCGAAAGAACATCCAACCTGGACTGATACTATTCAATGGATCTGTGCTCTTGTGCATTATTACTGTACGGACGAAATCACCGTCTCACTTTTTTCCGAATTTGATGTTCCTTCTGTGGCTGTACGTGCAATAAAAGAGAATGCACAAAATAATCAACTTGTTTTGGCTGCATGTGCTTTATTGTCTCACTTTAACTTGTATCCTATAGGTGATGGCATTTCCCAACTTGCTCGTGCTCTACAAATTCACAGTACAGATCCATTGGTTAGTAAAATGGCTTGTCGTGCTCTGGCAGAATTTACTTCTTACGTTGTAGAAGCACCAGATCGATTTGCTGCGTCTAATAAAGAATTTATTGAAGCAAATGGTGTAGAAGTACTTGAATGCGTTTTACGAGATCAAATTGGGGATGAAGAAACTACGAGGTATGTGGCTCGAATTGCTGCCAATGTGACAAGTTCAGGTTCGCCAAGCTCTCTTGAACCGGATTCAAAAGTTATGTCCTATCTTGCAGAAGCACTTGGTCGATATTCAGATTCTGATTTGCTTTGCAGCCATGCATTACATGTTTTTAGCAATTTACCTACCTCAACCTATATTGATTGGGATATAATAACAAAGTTATTTAAAACAACTGAGTCTGAAGCTACAGCGTTGGAAGCTATTCACTTCTTATGCAGTGTTGCCATGAATGTTAAGGTACAAAAGCAATTAATATATTCAACAGGTTGTGTGAATCGTGTTCTTGAAATATTACGTAAATACCCTCTCAATGCCGCTATTCAAGAAAACGCATGCAGTTTACTGTCGTACCTATCTTTTGACTCTGAAACGATAACAACAAATATAACAGAAGCTGATGGAATTCTTTTGGTACTTGAAGCTATGCGAAATTTTCCAGATAATGAAGATTTACTCGTTTCTGCTTGTGCAGCATTAAGCGGTTTAACATTTAATAACCTTCAAGGACAGAAAGTAATTGTTGAAGAGAAAGGGGTAGCACGTATTTTAGATGCTATGCGACGAGGAAAAAGTGCACGATTACAAGAGAATGGTTGCTTAGCTATTGGAACTATGTGTTGGAACAGTGATTTAAAAGCTGATGTGGTACGTTTAGGAGGAGTGGAAATGATTATGGATGCTTTACAAAACCATTACACAAGTCCAGGTCTTGTAAAAAATGCGTGTCGGGCCTTGGCGCAAGTTGCCTTTAATTGTGAGGCCTATCGTGATGAGATGAGTGCTAGTGGTGTAATTCCACTTATTATAAAAGGAATGGCACAACACCCCAATTATGACCGAGTGCAAATGCACGGTTGTGTAGCACTTTCATATCTTTCTTGGAATAATGAAACTAATTCGGCACAAATAACTTCGAACAATGGATATAAGGTTATTGTTGACGCTATGCGTAATCACGTACATAACTATGAAGTTCAAGAGCATGCATCACGTGCTCTTGCTAATATTGGTACGGTACCATCAGATGATCTTTTACCTGCTTTGGAGCAAATTGTAATAGCTATGCGACGACATGAAAATGTGAGTGAGGTTCAAGAGGAAACTTGTCGTGCTATCGTTACTCTCTCATTGATTTCGCCTGCATATAAAGATAAATTATATGAATTAAATTGTGTAGAATGCGTTGTTGCAGCGATGAATAATTTTCGTGGTAGTCAAGTGGTTCAACAAGAGGCATGTAATGCTTTAGCTCACCTCGCTTATGAACATGCTAAACTCAATAAATCAGTAACTGAACATAATGGAGTAGAGGCTCTTCTTACAGCCATGAAAACATATGTAAATGCTCCTAAGGTGCAGTTAAACGCTTGTGGTGGTCTCAGTGCCTTGGCGTTTGATAATACTATAGCTCAGCAGCAGATATATGATCTTGATGGTGTGGCATGTGTTATACGTGCAATGGAAAACTTTGAACGTTTGCGTATGTTGGAATTGGGATGTTCAGTTCTTGGAACATTAGCATGGAATGCACAAATTAAAGAACAAGTTGCTGTTGTAGCTATACCAGAAATTTTAAAAGCTATGCGTGCACATTATAATAGCCCGTTATTACAAAAGTCTACTTGCCGTGCTATATCTCAATTTGCTTTTAATTCTGAAAATAACCGTCAACTTTTGGCGGAATCTGGAGCTATACCTCTTATTGTAAATGCAATGCGTTCACATATGACCACGGATAAACTCCTTGTACATGGAATAAAAGCTCTTACTTACCTTTGCTGGGAAAATGCGCAAGTTGCGGAAGCTATTATAAATGAGGGTATAGAAGATGTTCTTGAGCAAATTGTAAGTTCTTACTCACCATCCCAGCGTGTCTATGGTGAAGCTGTTCATCTTTCTAAAATATTGTTTCGTAAAGTTTCAGGAAGTCCTCATGTAAAAATGTGTTCACCACCAATTTCCTCCCCAGTTCCAATGTCTCAAACACCAGGACCTGGTGTTACTCGTACTGATAATGAAATGCTTCTTAGTCCCCCTATGCAAGGAGATTCAGATATTCCACATTACTACACAGTGCCGCAGGAATTAATGAGACAAGAAGCACGACATCAGCGTAATCAGCGAAATGTTCAGGAGCAACAAGGAAGAGAAGAAAATAAAAACAAAGGTGAGGGTCCAGGTCGACGTCGCCGTAATCGTCACCGAGGAGGCAACACCAATCACGAGCGACGCCCAAATCAGATGGAATCACAAAGTGAGGGACAAGGTACAGCTGTGTACGACATGGATTCATATGGCACTCGACCCCAACGTCGGGAGAATGATTCAACCCGCATGCTGTCTGCCGAGGACTTATGGGATGATCCGGATCCAAGTACCTGCCACGGCAATCGTGATTTGGGTAAACTAAACTGGCAACAAGCAGAGCTTGCACGCCAAGAGAATGAAAGACAACGACTAACTGGTGAAACGTCAGGCCGTGGCGCTGGCGGTGGTGGTGGACGGGGTGGTAAAAGGCGAAGCCACCCACGCAATAATAACCGTGGAAGGGGACGTGGTGAACGGGAAAAACCTCGTTAAGTCGTATCTTATTTCGAGTTAAACTATTCTCTTGGACACCATTTTTTTCTTATTCCCATATTTCCTTGTTTTCACAGAGTTTCAGGAGAGTTGGGATTTGGAAAAGGAAAGGAAAATCAATTGGAGGTGAAAAAGCATGGTTATGTGCAATTGAAGCAGCCGCTACAAGCGCACGCATAGCCTGAAAGGACAAAAAAAGTCTCCCCAAGAGAAAAAAAAAGAGAGAAAGAAAGGAAAGAAAACGAAGAAAAAAGCAATCGGGGAGACGAGCAAGCAAACACAGAGTATTCCTTTTTCGTTTTTTTTTTCTCTTAGTCCTCTCTCACCTTCTTTTTTTCTTGTTTTCCTGCCGTCAACAGCAGACGAAGAACCATGTTTTGATCTTATTTTTATTCCTTTTTTTTCCTTTTGACTTGTACTATTTGGGAACTTTTTTTTAGCATATCATTCAGTAAGTATGAGCATTCCGGAATGGGCGACAACTGAGGAATCCATTGAAGAAGCGAAGGAATACCTCCGTCAAGGAAATACGGTGGATTTTTTTGAGTTGATGTCTAGCTCCATTCTTCGAAGTCACCCAAATGACATTGCAGCATTCTGCTTGGAACTTGTTCAAACTATTGCAGACGGTAAAGAAACCCCTACAGATGGCGAATATCACCCTAAAAAAGTAGAAGATAATAGATATATGCGAGAGAAAAATGTTTGTGATTTTCTTAATGAATGGATTTTGGCATTATTGAAAGAACGCCCAACCACAGATAGGGATCGCATTGGATTTCACAAAAATTACTTGGAGAAACTCGTAGAAGGCGAAGGGAAACCTTAAATAGAATTTAGTGGATGTTATGTCTCGGAATTTTCAAGACAAAGGAAACAGATATGACGAGAATAAAGCTAAATGATATATAGTTTGGTATTCTATAAACTCAGGAAGTTTTGAAATTGTCCCTAAATTGACGGTATTCTGCTGGTATCCAGGTTATAATGGTATGTAGAAGACATGTTTCTTAATTACCTTTTTTTTTCCTGACCCCCCTTTCCACCTTCCCAAATAAGCTACGGGGATTTT
Organism: Trypanosoma melophagium; assembly: GCF_022059095.1. Classification (NCBI taxonomy): domain Eukaryota; phylum Euglenozoa; class Kinetoplastea; order Trypanosomatida; family Trypanosomatidae; genus Trypanosoma; species Trypanosoma melophagium. The sequence continues at coordinate 709,703 of NW_027125187.1, read as the reverse complement.
TCTTGTGTCTTACCTTTAACTTTTTAAATTAAAAATTTGTAATATTTATTAGTGATGTGAAGTGCTATGTATTGTATTATTTCAATTCTTTTTTGACTTTAAAGGGGTAAAATTAGATAGCTAGCGACGCTATAGAATAGCCCAGTGTGAGTTGTAAGGTGGAACAACGATGCGACAGTGGGTTTCAAGAATAACACTGTGGGGATCCCGAATCCCTGGAAGGGCCTTTTGCAGCACACAATACATGTTCCAGCGAGGTCAGTGGGGCAACGATCGCCCTGTGGGTGACGGTCGAGGCCAGCGGGATTACGGTGACCAAGGCAACCAAGGAGATTGGGGTGGTCAACGTGGTGGTGGTCGTGACGGCGGCAGACGTGATTATGGAGATCAGGGCAATCAAGGAGATTGGGGTGGTCAACGTGGTGGTGGTCGTGACGGCGGCAGACGTGATTATGGAGATCAGGGCAACCAAGGAGATTGGGGTGGTCAACGTGGTGGTGGTCGTGACGGCGGCAGACGCGATTATGGAGATCAGGGCAACCAAGGAGATTGGGGTGGTCAACGTGGTGGTGGTCGTGACGGTGGCAGACGTGATTATGGAGATCAGGGCAACCAAGGAGATTGGGGTGGTCAACGTGGTGGTGGTCGTGGTGGCGGCAGACGTGATTATGGAGATCAGGGCAACCAAGGAGATTGGGGTGGTCAACGTGGTGGTGGTCGTGGTGGCGGCAGACGTGATTATGGAGATCAGGGCAACCAAGGAGATTGGGGTGGTCAACGTGGTGGTGGTCGTGACGGTGGCAGACGTGATTATGGAGATCAGGGCAACCAAGGAGATTGGGGTGGTCAACGTGGTGGTGGTCGTGACGGCGGCAGACGCGATTATGGAGATCAGGGCAACCAAGGAGATTGGGGTGGTCAACGTGGTGGTGGTCGTGACGGTGGCAGACGTGATTATGGAGATCAGGGCAACCAAGGAGATTGGGGTGGTCAACGTGGTGGTGGTCGGGCGGTGGCAGACGTGATTATGGAGATCAGGGCAACCAAGGAGATTGGGGTGGTCAACGTGGTGGTGGTCGTGACGGTGGCAGACGTGATTATGGAGATCAGGGCAACCAAGGAGATTGGGGTGGTCAACGTGGTGGTGGTCGTGACGGCGGCAGACGTGATTATGGGGATCAGGGCAACCAAGGAGATTGGGGTGGTCAACGTGGTGGTGGTCGTGACGGCGGCAGACGCGATTATGGTGGTCGTGATGACCGTGGAGGGGATGGTGGGTTTGATCGTGTTAGATCTGCGAGAACCGGGAATTCGGGGCGTGAAGGCCGATTCCAAGATGGTCTAGGTGATGATGGTAGGATTCCAATGGCGGTGTTTGATGAGAACGCCGCTAAGACCCTCTTTGATATGAAGCGTCAGTATAAGAGTGCCAAATCTGGTAAGGAACGACGAGATATTCAACGTGAAGCCCGCAGGTTTATTCGCCGCGCACGAATTGATCCTTCAACACAGGATGAGAAAACGGTAACAATGCTCCTTAACAGTGCTGCCACTTTCCAGAGTTATCCACATTCAGAGGGGATCAAACAGGCTGTTCAGTGGATGCGCCAAAATATTGATGCCCTTTCTCCACAAAATTTAGCCCTTTTTGCTAATGCTGTTGGCGCGCTCTCCGTGGTAGATAGTGATATTATTTTACTTCAAGAAATCTCTCCTGCTGTTCAGTCAGTCTTCACACAAATGAGTCCTGTTGAATTAGTAATGGTTCTTCAAGCTTTTCAACGTGAAAAAATATCAGATAACGGTTCCCTACAGGATTCTATGTTACAACAATTGGCTTCTTGTGTACCTCAGATGCCTGTTCCACAGCTATCCACATTGGCGAGTATCCTTGTAACTGCTCCTCTTCGTAAGAGTAATGAGGCAGCATGGAGTGAATTGACAAAAGCTGTGGTATCAAAAGCAGTGTCAGGTGTTGAGAAAATGCATTCTCGGGAGGTTATCACATTATTAAAGGCTGCTCCACACCTTTCTGTACCTGAAGAACACAGCCTTCAACTCATAAATCGAGCTATAGCGACTGTGGGATTTCACACAGAAGAACAAGTGGGTGAACTTCTTGAGGCTGTGGCAGGTTACCGTGCTCAAGACACAATAGGAAAGGAGCTGCAAGATAAGCTTGATGAATTAATTAACGTTCTCTGGACACGTTTACAAAAGGTAGCACCCTACGCGGACTTGGCAAGTGCAACGTGGATTATGCGTCAGTCTCGAAAATGTGGGGTAAATGTACCCCCTGCCATCATGGAAACCCTGATAGAGGCGGTAACGAGAGAATTCCGTTATCATCGCTACACCTTTCGTCGATGTGCATCTTTGGCTGAAGCTTTGGCAGAGCAAAAGGCCCCTGCTAAAGATTTGCTTCAGTTGCTTGGGGACTACTGCATTGGTAAGCGTCCCCCACGTGAAGATCGGGAGGTGACTGACCCACAAGATGAGGAAAATACCAGAGAAGTTCGCATGGATATTTACGCACGCTTTCTTGGAGACCTCACGCGAGCACGTATCGCACTGGAGGACGCCCATAATGCCCACCCCGATAACGGTAAACCGGGTGAGAGTGTGGCTGTTGTTCTCGCCCAACGACTGGAGGAGAGTGTCCTGGATGCTTCACCACGTGATGTGCTGAGGTGTGTTCGGGCACTTTGTACCGCATCTGAAGATTGCCACACACGCAATAAAGCGAATAGTGATAATATAATGAAGTTAGTGGAACAGCGACTATCTAAGGAACGTGAGAGTTTTCTAAAGGAGTTGCCGAAAAAGAGTATAGAGGATTTTATCCTTGCTGTGGGAGACGCACCTCGTGCGAAAAAGGTTGTTCAGTTACTCTCCAACTGAGAGACGTATAAGTTGCACTATTTATGCATACGGATTCACACCCACACCCACACACGCTCACAAATAGGCCTATTATTATACAAACATGTATATAATGAGCAGAATCACATGGTCACATTTTTGTAAAAGTAACTGTGTAAGAAAATTAAACAAAGCAGAACAAAAAAAAAAGAAAATGACACTTGCCAAATATTTTTTTTTTATTTGTGCATTCATCGTTGCCAGAGATTAGTAAAAGAATCGGGTGGGAGCGGTGCAGGTGTGAACACCGCTCTTTGTTGGGGGATTTCACATTAGGTATAAAGTGATAGGTGTTTGACACCTTTGTTTACTTTATGTTTTTTTTTTGTTTAATTTCTTTCATTATTGTCATTTTTGCTTGGGTTTCTGCTATATCGACTAACTCGTCTTAAATCATACTCTGCTGGGCTTTCTTTCTTCAAGACTGGTATTAGGTTAGTGATTCCTCACCAGAGAGTAGCTTATACACAGTCTGTAGGGTTGCCGGTCAATAAGGCCATGTATGTCTGGTTTCTGGAGTTTCAGAGATAATACTCTTTCCTCACCATATCTGAATAATGCCGTGAAATTGTGCCTCCCTACAGCAGCAGCAGCGGATGGCGATGATGTTGATTCTTATTATTACGGAAATAATTTTGATTGTTTTGTGGGTAACACGTCCGTAGAGAATAGTTCGGCTCCATTGGAAGATGCGGTAAGAGCCTTTGGTACAACGGTAGACGTTGATGGAATTGTTCAAGAAGTTCAAAACGAATGGGTCGAACGTACTTTGGGGCTTGTAAGGACGCCTTCTTACCATTTGTTACAAAACCACCAAGATTCATCAAATAAGATAAATCAACCAAGTGAAGAAGTTACAGTTCCTGCACCTGGAAATGAGCCATTGGATGAAGAAGACATGGCTATATTAAGAAGTTTACTCAATTTACATACAACCTCTGATCAAAAGAAGACACACACTCGTCTACGGCGACGTCGTCTTACCATACCCACATCACCTGTTCTACGCACGGCGGAGTTGGCTTCTCGACGGGAAAAGCAAGAAAATCTCAGCAATGGGAACGATACTGAAAACACCACAGTAACGATAGAGGCAGAGCCCAACATTTCAAATAGAACACACACACCAAAAGATAACGGTTCTTTAAGAAAAGATGCCACCAGTAAATACACACAAAGCAAAACAAGAGCTCTTAGCAAGCCAATGTCATGTACTTTTGTCGACCGTATAGAGGAACGAACAAAGCAGCGCCGAGAAGCCTGGGCGGGATTAGAGACTTTTCAAAGGCGTGAGGATACAACTGATATTTTACCCGTTAATCATTCTGAGGTGAGAATAGATTTTGATAAGGGAGGAAAAGTGACGTCATCACTTAAAGTTTTGCCACTGGAAACTTGTGTCCATCACGTTTCTCCTGTGGCTTTACTAGTGTCTAAGGAAGGGTCTGTGGACTCTCATAGTGAGAATGAGGCTATTGCACGTCAGTGGAATATCATTCAACGAAAGAAAGTAGTTTGGAAACGTTGGTGTCATGTTCAAAGAAATCGAGTAGAGATACGTAAATCCGAGAAAAAACCCATTGAAACGTACATCGCTGGTGGTTATTCTTCTATACCAGATGCAGAGAATAGTGTTTTTAGGTCGTTACAGCCTTTACCAACAAGTTCTTTTAATTCGCATGACATGAAACTACTTCGATGGTACTTTGTGGTTTGGGCTGCAGTTTTGGAGAAAACTAACCTTCGACGTGCAGTTGTGACTGAATCTTATGGTGTTTGAGTGTGGACAGAAAAATGGAAGAAAAATATTCTGTGGGAAAACATATATGAAAGAAGGAATCCTTTATCTCTCCGGTATTTACGACAGTTTCTAATGGTTTTTATTTTATTTTTATTTTACTACACTGATTAAATGAACCTGTTTTTTTTTTATGTTTTCTTTTTTCTAAGAAAAAAATTAGAATAATTACAGGAAATCAACACGAGGAATAACTAGCGGGCTGTAGAGTTTGTGTGCTAACGTTATCGGTGGATCCTATACCAAAGACAAATCAAAAGCAACAACATCACCAAGAATCAAGAAAAAAAAACAAAGTAAAACAAACAAAAAAAACCTTAGCACAAGCACAAAACGAAAGAAAAAAAAAAAAACAGGATATAGAATAAACAAGAATTGCGACGAGCGAGATAGAAAGAGAAATAAAAAAATACAAGGAACATCAAAGGGTATGGCACCAGATTATTCAGGGTACTTACAGAAGGCAGGTGGAAAGTTCTATAAAAAGAACCAAACTCGGTACTTTGAACTTCGTGGTGTCATGTTGTACTACTGGAAAACAAGACCTTCAAAACCCAATGAGACACCCATTGGTAGCATTGATCTTACTAATGTTCGTTGTATTGATGAAACAGAACCAAGATCTTGGACTATTAAGGGTAAGGATCTACCAAAGACCTACACTTTTACCGCTGACAGTGAACAGCAGAAGCAGATGTGGGTAAAGAAGATGACGAATGTGAACTTGGCGAATACAGAGAGATTAAAGACTTCATGTCATAGCAGTGATGAAGATGAAGCAGTGGCTGTATATACTGGAGGGAAACCCAAAATCTCAATTGACGATTTTGAACTTATAGCAACAATTGGTGAGGGAACATTTGGTCGTGTGTATCAAGCACGTGAAAAGGGTACAGATAATATTTTTGCAATAAAAGAAATGAGGAAAGAGGTTGTTGAACGTGAAAATATGGTTGAACATATATCCGCTGAAAAAGTTATTCTACAAAATATAAGTCATCCCTTTATTGTATCACTTCACTATGCCTTTCAGACAAGTAGCTGCTTATACCTTGTACTTGAATTCCTTTCAGGTGGAGAATTATTTTATCACCTTGGAAATGTCAGGGTGTTTGATGAATACCGTGCTAAATTTTACTGTGGAGAAATAGCTCTAGCTATTGGGTATTTACATAGTCGCAATATTATTTATCGTGACCTCAAACCAGAGAATGCTGTACTTGACAAGGATGGTCATGTATGTCTTACTGATTTTGGATTGGCTAAAATGGATGTAAGTGATGCGTGTAATTTTACTTTCTGTGGTACACCGGAGTATTTGGCACCTGAGTTTCTCCGTGCGGTACCACATGGAAAGGCGGTTGACTGGTGGTCTCTGGGAATTATGTTGTATGAGATGTTAGAAGGTATTCCACCATTTTACAGTGAAAACACAAGCACCGTGTATGAGCAAATCCTTACAGCAGAACTGAAGTTTGGTATTGCCAGTGATGATGAAGCGGATTTACCTGAGATATCAGGAGAGGCACAAGATCTGCTTCGTCGACTGCTGGATAGAGATCCAGAGACACGTCTGCAAGACTTAGAGGAGTTTAAAAGGCATCCATTTTTTCACGACATTGATTGGGATAAATTAAGTCGACGAGAGATTGTACCACCATTTCGTCCTAGTGGGAATGTACTGTGTAACTTTGACAGGATGTTTACATCGTTAGAGCCACAAGTGAGTCGCCATTACGATGACGACGGCGAACACGCTAATATTGCTGGTTTCACTTTCGATGGAAGTATGCGGGCTCCATAGTATATTTATTATATTATTTTTCCTTTTGATTTCATTGTACAAAGGGGGTTTATATGTCATTGGACTGTATTTATTTATTTATTTATTTATTATTAATACCACACCCTGTGTGTTTCCGCATGTTGAGAGTAGCAGCAGTGCTGTGGAAATGCGTCATTAAAAAAAAAAGTGATAGATACTTTCTCAAGATTAATTCTTGGGTATCTGTGTATATGTCTGTCTCTGCATTTTCCTTGTTTAAATGCATGACAGCAAAAACAACAACAACAACAACAAAAAAAAAAAAAACGCATATCATGAAGAAAAAAAGGAAAAGAGAAAAAGGAGAGGTGATTTGAGAGATGTGGTGTACTATGAACATAATAGAATCTTTTCTTCTATAGTTCGAAGTTTTTTTTTCTTATTTTTGTTCTTTTATTTATTTTTCTTTTTTTTTTCCTGTGTTCTCCTTCCTCTTCCTCTGAACGTTCCCGAGGTTCAGATCGAAGATCGTAGAAAGGAAAGCAAAATAAAAAAAATAAAATTGAATAACGACTTCAACGAGAAGAAAGGATATTTTTGAGAGAGAAAAAAAAACAATCAGAACAACAACTCTTTCTATAGTGGCTGGTTTTTTTTTCTTGTTTTATTTTTGTTTTTGTTTTTTTCGTGCATATAGGTTGTTTTTTTTGTTTTGATTTGTTTTCTGTTTTCTGTTAACTGTTCCTTTTTTCTTTGCCTGCTGTGTGTACTAGCATAATACTGCTGTGCTGTTCACGGCAGAGACAATCGGTGGTGTCCTGCGTGAGAGGCACAGGCTGATGGAAACCGCAGGAATTAGAAGAGGGGAAATACGATGTTGTGAATTTGGAGAGCACAAACTTTATAGTGATAATGGGAAAAAAAAAGGAAAAGGTGGGAAAGTCAAGAGAATTAAATTAAAAAGAAAGAAAGAATGAGACAAATGAAAAAAAAAGGGGGAAGGTAAGAAGGAGAAAAAGAAAGAAAAGAGAACACGAATTGTGGAAAAATGGAAAAAAAAACATATATATATATATATATTAGTGGAGGGAACAAGAGGTAAGAGAAAAGAAAAAATTTTATGACAAGAAGGGAAGAAGAAAATGAAAATATTCAAAGAATAAATGACTCTCATAATGAGGTGTTCTTTCTTTTTTTTGTTTGTGTGTGAACTTCTCTATATCTGTAACTGTTCATGTTGCTCGAATTTATTTTACGCCTCTTCTTTAGTACTTTTATCATTCACCGATATTGTTAGTGCTTACTCCAATTACAATTACTACTATTATTTGCCATTTTTTTTTCTTCTGTTTTATTGCTGTTTCTACATTCCATGGGATTGTGCTTCTTGTCCCATAGGCTATCCTATTCTCGTTTTCCTTTTTTTTCTTTGTTATTGCCACGCCTGTGTGCGAATATTAACTGTCCCCACAGTACTGGATGAGAAACAAAAAGAGGGAAATATACATGTGAAGAAAATATATCTACCTATTGGTATCGTTTTTTTTTCTTTGTTTAATCCCATTTTTTCTCTTATTTTTATCCCTAATGCTTTTCCCTCTTTGAGTCATTATCATTTTCACCCGCTTTTTTTGCTCTTCTCGATTTACAAATATGATTATTGGTATGTTTGCGTATCCATTATATATTAGAGAAATAACGAGATAGAATAGGGGTTAAAGAAACAAAAGGTAAAAAAACGTTAAAAAACAAAAGGTAAAGAACAAAAAACAAAAACAAAAACATACCGAAGCATAGATCTAATGTTAACTATACCGAGGCTTCCATCATCATTCATCACACCTGGATTACTATTATTGCTATTGCTCTCGTCTCTTGCGTTGACTTGCCATGCCACCCCCGACTCCGCCCTGTTGAGTGTGGCCGGCAGTGTCGTAGTGCCCGTCAACGCCACGCCCTTCATGGACGTTCAGGTGGTCGACACGAGCAGCGGCGCCGTCCTCCGCTCTTTCCCACTCGACGCCACCCGCACGTTCGCCTTCGCCGGCCTCCCCCCGACCGCCGCGGAGGTCCGTCTGTTCCTGCGGCTGCCGGAAAGAAGATTCCGCCTCTCCCCTGAGGCCTCGACCCTCGCCACCCCCATCCCAAAGGCCCACACCCACACCGGCGGGGCCGCGTGGCTGCAACTCACCGCAGCGGTGGAGGAGGTGGAGTACACGGCGGCAGGCGGACAACAGCAACAGCAACAGGAAAGTATGATGGCTCTTCTCGTAACGGTAGTAGGACTGGCACTGGCAGTCGTAGGACGGCACAAACTGATTGCGATGCTGCACTTGCCGGCAATGAAGCTTCCAAAGCCCCGCAAGATGGTTGTACCAATGAGTAGGTAGAAGGAGAAATAAAGAAACAAAGCGAAAAAAGGAAAAAAAAGAATCATCAAGGAATTTGCCTTTTAGTCCTTATTTTATGCTTTATTTTCCTTGATAAGTGGTCAAAAATAAGGTGATGAGGAACGAAAAAAAAAGCAAAAAAAAAAAGGAATTTTAAATAAGCGCTCGCTCCTTTTTCATTTGTATTCATCTCCTGTATTGATACTATCTAACGGTAATTGGTATTCTCACCTTCATGTTTTCCAATATTGTGTTTTTTTTTTTGTGGGGTTGGGGTGGGGAGTGTTATTTAAAGGACTTGGATCTTGGGTAAAAGATATGGTCTATGTTTGCTTCCTCTTTGTTTATTTTCTTTTGTTTTTTCCTGTATTTTTATTCTTATTTACATTACTTAGTCATGCAACAATAAAAAGAAGGAAAAGCTCAAGAAGATCATTAATTGAGGGAAATTTGATAAGACGTTTCCATGGAAATCGTGGATAGTTCAGGTAATCGCGATGTAGCGGTTAGCATTGCCGTAGCCTCTACTATAATCTATGCTGTATTGCTTTTTATGGGGAGCATTTTTTTTTTTTTTTTGGGAAGTAAAGCTACAGTTTTTTTAGCTCAGAGGAATAGAGTAGGTTTCTGCCTTCTGTTTGGCTTCTCTCTTATACCAACTATACTGTTTATTGGTATTATAGGTCCATGGATTTGCGTGACCTACAATTCTCTTTCAGGTACTGTAGTGTTTCTTATTGCTCCAGGTATGTTACTATTTCTTTTGATATTGTCATGGTGTGCGCTGCGATCGGAAACTACCATAACATCAGATGGGACGATTGACCTTGGTGGTTTATAGTCTAGGGGTGGGGTAAACCTCAGTAAAGACGTTTTATTAGAGAATAGGGTCGTCATTATCATTAATAATAATAATAATAATAATAATAATAATAATAATAATAATAATAATAATAATAATAATAATAATAATAGTTATTATTATTATTATTATTACACTGCTTCCATTGTTGAAGGGAAGTTTCAATATAATTGTTGAATTAATTGCACCAACTGAAAGGATAAAAACCACCAATAGTATTCGTGCTAAAAGGTGAACCAAAGGTGAAGGAGGGAAAGAAAAAGAAAGAAAAAAACAGCGAAAAGACTAGAGGGTGGTGAAGGCAGGTTTGTTGGGAAAGGAAAGAAAAGCACAAAAAAAATGAAAGAAAAAACCTCAAAAGGAATTATGATAGTCACTATCTTTTTACTGTACATTACGTACTCTCTTCCTTGACGTTTTTGTTGCAGGAGTATATATATATAAAGCTGCAAGACTTCCGAATAACTCAATAAAAAGTGTTTATACTTCTTGGGTTGGCTCTCTTCATCCCTCTTTCTTGTTATATATATATATATATATATTTCGTTGAATCTATTTTATCCCCTTTTTATAATTCCAAAGTAATAACGTCTCTAGCCACGTGGCGACTGCAGCGAGCATTGTCTTCAACAAGGATTCTCCTAATGTCTCGAAGACCCGATGCCGCATCTGAAGCTGGACCGCGCCCTATTCACGGCTGTGACACAAGTGGACGATGCTATAAATCAGCTGAAGAGATGTGGGCCAATGAACTTCGTGGAGATTTATACAACAAGGAAACCGGATGGTACGGAAAGTCCTTGGAGTACTGGTCTAATGTCCCGGCTACAGTAAGCGGTGTTTTGGGAGGTATGGAGCACATTCATGATGTTGATGTTAGAGAGTCCCGCGATTTTATTACATCTCTGCCAGATCGCGGTACAACACGGGCGTTGGATTGTGGTGCTGGGATTGGCCGCATTACAAAGACGTTACTCAGTAACATGTACACCCTCACCGATGTATTGGAGCCAGTTCCCAAAATGCTTGAAAAAGCAAAGGAAGAACTTGAAGGACTTCCTGTGGGAGAATTTATTCTATCCTCTATGGAAACTGCAACACTTAAGCCAAATACATACGATCTTATTGTTATTCAATGGACAGCAATCTATTTAACTGATAAAGATTTTGTAAAATTTCTGGCGCATTGCAAGACTGCGCTGACTCCTAATGGTTATATATTCTTTAAGGAGAATTGCTCTTCTGATGATGGGTTTATCGTCGATAAGGAAGACAGTAGTCTAACTCGTTCGGATGCGCATTACAAGCGTATTTTTGTTGCAGCCGGTGTTGAAGTTGTGAAGGAAGCCACGCAGAAAGAATGGCCAGAAGATCTTTTCAAAGTAAAAATGTACGCACTACGTTAATCCACAAAACACACTTTATATTTCTTTCGTTTTTTTTTGTTGCTTCTTCTACCCAAGAAGGCAACTCGTGTAACTCTTGAGAAGGGTAGCGAATGAAGACAGTGAGGTGTGTTTCTCTTTTTCTCTCTGTAATATATATATATATATGAGCGAGAAAATAAAAGATAACAGGCTGAAATTTTAATAGTTATGGTAAATCCGCATTGCATACACCAACTACTCTTGACACAATCCTTTCAAGTAAACTATATTTTATTCTTGCTTGTGCTTTTTTTTGTTTCCTAACTAGTGTGACCCCTTTCCCCCCTTCTCCCTCTGGGTGAGCGGGTGGGGTTCTCTGGATGTTGAAAGCATTTTCAAATCTTAATTCTGTATTTTCTTCTTGCTTCTCTTTTTCCTTTTTGTAACCACGTAGATCCCTCCGGTTTATCTGTCATGTTAACCTTTGACAAGCTTCCGGTGGCGTTGGGAGCGGAGCACAATGCGTCTCTGGAGGACACTGTAGACAATGTCCTTGCGAGTTCGCACAGCGTGTTGAATACGACGCGGCGTCTGAGTGAGATTGGCCTTGACGGTGGCACCCTGATCCTCAAGCACACGAACTTTGGCTTCCACCCCCCCGCGGCCCCTGGCGGGGACTGCGAGGCGGACTCCCTTGGCAGTGCCGTCGGGGCGCTGCGGGCGCAGCTGGAGGAGTGCCGGGCGGTGCTGCGGCGGGTGGAGTGCGAGCGGCGGTTCCTGCGGGGGCGGGCGGCGGAGTTGCAGCGGGGGGTCGCGGCGGCGGAGGGGCAGCGGGAGCGGCTGCGGGCGGCGGCAGCGACGGCGGCGCGGGAGGCGCGGGAGGCCCGGCGGGTGGCGGCGTCGGAGCGACGGCGGCTGCGGGAGGCGGAGACGGCGGCGATGGCCGCAACGGAGGAACAAATGCGACTTCGCCGGTGCATCCGCGCGGTGCCCTTCACCCCCGCAGAGGCGAGAGCCATCGTCCCCGACAGGCGCTTTGAGGAGGCCTTTAGGGACAAGATGGACGCCATACGCTTCAGGAGACGCTACCAGCGCGCCAAGCAGCTACACCAACGACGCGCCGAGTCAGCAGAGAGGGAACGTATGCAGGCAGAGGATGAGGGAAATGATCCCATCGCATACGGCGGAAATGTCTGGAATGCATCGTCAGAAGTTCCAATTCCAGCACCACTAACACCCAGCACGAACCTCAGCAGCAGTTATAATGGACTTTCCCTCTCTCAATTGGGATCCGCAAGTTATTCAGCAAAGGATGTACTCGGAGTCCCGTTTCAACTCCCTTTTGTACATACTACCGCGAGGGATAGCTATATCCTGACAGTAATGCAGAAGGCGCCAAGTAGTGAGGCACTAACACGTCTCCGTGATGGACTTATTCGAATCTGTTCTCGTCTTAAGCAAGGACAAGATAGTGGGGTGCGCAGTATGTATAGTTTGATGCTTGAATGTATGCGTGGGGGTGAGCGATCATCCGGTGCTTTTTTTACAGACCCTAAAAAATCTTTTGAGATAGTAGTAGAAAAGACACAACGTGTACAGCGTGATTTACTCTATGATTTACTCGAACTTGTCAACTCTGCTGTGATTGAGATTGCAGAGTGTGAGTCCTCTTCTATTCACAAAAAAGTTACCACACATAACGCTGGATGCAGTGTGTATTTTCCAGGTGTTCCAGATCTTCGTTTGGCTGACATTGAGGAAAGGCTTGAAGCACAACGAAAAAGGTTGGCCTTGACAGCATCAGCAAGCACAATTACATCAACAACTGCAGGAAAGACAGATTCTTCCCAAGAGTTACTCTGTACGAGGGCAGAATGTAGAACATTACGTCAGAAGGCCTTGTTTACGGTAAAACAGCTTTTGTCTCTTCACGGCGCCGTCTACAGGACTGCAGAGTTTGTGTATGCGTTCTACACTCCTACGGAGGTGGAAATACAAGACCCATTTAAGGACCTAAATATCCTAGCAAATGAGGCAACACTAGAAAACCCACGTTTTGAGACAAAGGTTGCAGAAGCTGTTGAAGCAGATGTACGGCAGGCAGGCAAAATTATAGAGTGTATAATGGCTGTGGCAAAGACTTCGTCTTCTGGGACTTCCAAACAGAGGGCCAGTATACCCACTCCTCGAGCTGCGGCGCGATCCAAACAGCAGCATCAGCATCAACAGCAACAACAGCAACCGCAAAAGCAAAAACAAGAGCCTCGTTACATGGCTCGATCACCCCAGAGTAAAAAAAGTTACGGTGGAAAAGTTCGAGCTTCCACAGAGAAACTCCCCGAGACGCTACCGACTCCGTCGAAAGAAACACCATATTTTTCACGACGCTTTAATTATGCTAAGATGGAGGAATTTAATGATATGACGTTAGGAGATATCAAGCAAAGTCAAGACAACAGTCCAAAACACTCGATTATGCAGCTTAATGTAACTACTCCACCCCGTCCTAGCGGTGCCATTGTTCCGCATGCAACTTTTTTGCCACGCACCCCTTCTGAGTCACAGCACTCTCGCGTCACAATGTCTACAGAGAAGAGTTCACCACAGAGGAAATCATCAACTCTAACAAAGGTTAATCTACCACAATTCATAGGAAAATGACATGGGAGGTAAACGAAGAGAAGGTAGGAAAGGTGCAGATACCTGTGCAAAGCTTATACCGTAGATGCTCAGCCAGGTTGAATAGGTGGGTGAATAAAGAATGCAGATATAAACGATCAACTATGGCAAAATAACAAAAGTTACTAGATAAAAAATAAAATACAGGTAAAAAAAAAAAGAATGGAAATAGAAAAAAAGTGCGAAACAATTTGAGAGGACTTCCTGTTTTCCTTTCTCCAGTTTTCTATTTATGTACATAAACAGCGATGAGGTTCATTGTTTATTGTCGTGTATTGTAGACTAGATGGGTGTGTGGAAAAGACAAAAAAAAAGAATAGGTTGTATCAGCTATCTTAGTTCTCTTGTTTTCTTTTCCTTCTACGTTATTTTTGTATTACCTTTTTCGTTCCACTGTTATTATTATTATTATTATTATTATTATTATTACCAATACTGTTACTACTACTACTACTACTACTACTACTACTACTACCAGTACCACCACTATTTAGACTGCTTTTGCCATTTTCATGCTTGAGAGCAAGTCACAGAAGGCCATTGAGGGAAATACTGAAATGGTCACATATTAAGATACACTCACATACAGACTGAGAGAGAAAGAAAAAGAGAGATGTATAGAAACGGGGAAGAATGGTCAGAGAGTGTATGTTTCTCAACGTCATGGAAATTTATTGTATTGATAAGTTAAAATTTAAATTTCGTGAGAGTTCGACACGTGAATGCGTGTTGTCTTTATTCTTTTTTAACGGAAGTATTGTTACTACTTATTCTTACTAGTAATGATAAGTAGAAGTAGTTATGATAGGAGTAATGACGCTGGTGACGGCGGAACGAAGATATTTGTCTGTTTTTTTTGTGTTTTATTTCGCCCTCTCCTTGTTTTCAAATCCCCTGATTAGGGCCACCTTTTTCCTTTTTAGACGTGATGTGCCCTTTGTTATGCATCTAGACTACCTGGGGTATATATATATATTCCATTTCACCTGTTTAAGCTCATTGTATGCAATAACAGCATATGTTCGCTTTTCTGCTCTTTTGCAAAACAGTTATTATTGTACGGTCTATGGTCTTTTGGATGGATATAAAAAAAGAAAAGAGATAAAGCATTGAAAGTAATATCCCTAGAAAAAAAAGAAAAAGAAAAAATGAGTGATGGGATTCGCTTTTATACTTTTACGTGATACATGAGTTTTTTATCTCTTTTAAAAACAGATTTCCTACCTTTTGAATGAGGCCTTTTATTAGACTATGTAAATCCTTTTTTTCTCTTTTCGTCTCTTTTCCATTTTCTCTCTTTCTATCTACACTATCTCCCTCTTTCTTCCCATTCTTCTGTTGGTCCCACCGTTATTTCTCTCTCTCTGTGTCTCTCTTTCTCTCTCTGTCTGTCTTGCGTAGATCACGGTAAAGAAGAGAGAACGACAACAAGAAACAAAGACATAGAAGGAAAAGAAACCGCATAATTTAATTAACAAGAAAAAAAACAAAAAAAAAAAAGAAATAAAAAAGGAAACACTAACACCAACAAGAAAAAAAAGAAAATATTTGATTAACGATGTCCGCTTTGGTAGAGGCAGAACGTATGGAGCGCGAAAAGGCACTCGTGGAGGCGCAACAGCGTGTGGACATGCTGCGGGAAACAGTGCGAGTTATGGCAAACCGCCAAATGGTACTTATGGGAACAAAACGGCGGCTTGACATCTCCACACGCGAACTGACAAAACTGAAGCCAGATCACTGTGTGTTTGAAAGCATCGGCCGTGTTTTTCTGCGCACCCCGGTGAATACGCTTATAGCGAAGCAGACAGAACAGTCTGAGAAGTGTGAGGCGGAGGAAAAGCGACTCTCCAGCGAGAAGCAACGCATCGCGGAACAGTTACAGAAGGATGAGGCTCAACTTCGCGAAGCTGCAGAAGTCTATATGGCGGAAATGAATGCAAGACGGCAACAACAGCAACAGCAACAACAGCAACAACAACAACAACGTTAGGACTATAACAGATGTGAAAGAAGGAGTGATAGTGGTGTATCTTTCGCTCTCTCTATCTCACCTTCTTTTCTTTTTTGTGCTTTTATGTCTGTCTGTATGTGTGTGTGTCTGTGTCTGTGTGATCTCGTGTTGTAAGATGAATGGACTACCATTGGTGATGTTAGATTACTAGTTCTGGGTTGAACCACGTAAAAGTGTAAAACAAAAAAAAAAAAAAAGGAAAAGAGAGGAAGAATTAACATTTCACTTAAAAAAAATGAAGAAAACAAAAAAAAAAAAACAAAGAAGAATATAGTAATGTTTAATCTGTTTCACTTTGATATGCGTTTTATAATATTGGTTCATCTCCTTTACGCTGACCCTCCCCTGTACTGTCTGCTTTCCTTTCTTTTTCTTTTTTCCCTTTTCTCTTACTATTAATAATTTCAGGGAGGGAAATACAGACCTCTCACTCAGGTAAATTCACACGGGAAGACACTTCCCCTCCTTCCTTTTCTTCTTCCCCACACCACTACTACTAGTGGTTGTTAATGTTGCGTTGTAGTCGCTTTCTTGTCAAGAAGCGTGCCCCGCCGTTGGGGTACAGCCGTAAAGATTTTGTAAAGAAGTTGCGTTCTCCACGAGCCTCAAAGCCTTGGCGTGGACACCGCACCACCTCTGCTGGGCGGATTGAAGTTTCACCCGCCGCAGAGGAGCACGTAAGTGGAAATCTCGCAGAACGACCACCACTTGGGATTCGTGATGTGCGGGAGAGTTATTTTGCCTCTACTGCCGCCCTCAGCGCCTCTAATACATTAAAGTTAACAGAGGGAAACAGTGGGGATGATGTGCCTCGTAGTAATGGGAGTTCACTTATGGAAAGGGAGTCCTCATCGGGTCTGATGTCTGTGTCTGCATCCCCTTCACTTGCGGCTTTACCTTTTGGGAAAGGATTGGAATTAAATGTTGAGAATGTGAAAACATATGAAGAGGGCCCTGTTCCATTACATTTACAACAGTTTTGCCGTAGTCGACGTGAAGCTGCAGAATCTATTTTATTGCCTCGTCACATTAATCGTTTGTTTCATAAAATAATGGGTTGGACAGAGGATATTGTGGAGATTGATTCAGAAACTGCACCACTTTCTAAAAGAGAAAATTCTACTACAGAGGCAACAACGAGAAAACCAACAACAAGTGGAACTAATCTAGAAGAAGAAGAACAAGGTGAACATAAGGAACCAAAGCTTCTTAGGCAAAAATACAATAATTTATCAGAAAAGATGAAATATGGTGTACTTTTGGATAGCTACGAAAAGGATAAATTTGCAATTGAACACCAATTGGAACTAGCAGGTGAGCGATTTGAGCGAAAGTTCTTGGATTGGGAAGGAATGCACGTACTAGATCAAGATCCTGGTGGTGCGATGGAAGGTGTACTTGCCAATAAGAGTTCTATTGTGATGAATATGCCTTCTTCTTTTCATATTCCCGTTGTTAATCGAGATTGTTGCAAAGGTTGTGGAGCGCTTCTTCAAGATAAGGATGAGAATTCATTTGGTTATGTTCGTAAAGGGGATGTTGAACGTTATATAATGGATAGACAAGAAAAATTGAAAGCACGAGCTGAATACGCTGATCGTATGTCAGAATTACAATCTCATTGGCAAAAAAATGGTCGTCGTGTTGGAGAGGAATGGTTAGATTTTATGACACAAGAAGAATTTGATGCTTTCTATAAAGATGAAAATAAACCCTTTGTTTGTCATCGCTGTCATGCATTAGAAAATTTAGGTGTAGAAGGACGTAGGCGTTTATGGTCAGCCCCTGATTTTACAGAAAAGTTACGTGCCTTGCGTGAGAAAAAATGTGTGGTAGTACTTGTTGTGGATATTACTGATTTCCCTGGAACTATGGTGTATGACCTACCAGGTCTTATCTCAATGAACAATGATGTTATCATTGCGGTAAACAAGATGGATTGTGTGCGTAATCGCTCTTTCAACTATAAAGGAAAAGATAGAGCCATTGCTGCACGCCTTGTAACAGAACGATACGTACGGCGATGGGTAATGGACATTGCAGTTCAGTTTGGTTTACCACGACGTCAAATTCGTCATGTTATTCCAATCTCTGCGAAGCGTGGATGGAATGTAGAGTCCCTTATTGCTGCTGTAGAAGAAACATCAAATTTAAATTTACGACGTCCGACAAAACCCGTTCCAACATACTTTGTAGGTGTAGCAAATGTTGGTAAATCTTCTGTTATCAATGCTATTGCCCATAAACTATACGTTCCTGTTCCACCACACCCTGAAAGTCGAAAAGTTTATTATACCAAGACAGCTAAAGATGGGACTGAGTCAGTTTATTGGCGTTGGTACACCCCACCTAATGTAAATCAAGCAGAAATGATTGATATTCCATCACGTCATGATAAGAAAGCTTCAAAACTACTAACAGTTTCATCCCTTCCAGGAACAACTGTAGAAGCTAATGCTGTTCGTGTATCATTAACAAAAGGAGCACCAGGGGATTCAGCATATTTGTTCGATACTCCTGGACTTCTCCCTCATTGGCATAAACATTCTCCTTTAACACTTTTGCAGATGCGTCGTACGCTTATAAGGAAGTATAGAAATCCACAGTGTTATATTCTTGTGCCTGGGAACACACTTCTTCTTAGTGGTCTTGCTGCTATTGATGTTGTGAGGGGGACATCACGTGGGATGCTTTTCATGGTTTACACCTCTCAGAAAGTTCGTAGTGCAATCATTAGTACAGAGCGTTCAGATGAGTTCTGGGAAGAGCAACTTGGAAAAACTCTTGATCCACCTGGTTCACTTGAGCAGTTGGGCGACTTGCGACTCACTGAGTCAAAGAGTTATCTCTTCGAGTGCTATCCCCGACACCGCCGTCGACCCAAGGCGGATGTGTACGTTTGCGGTATTGGTTGGGTTTCATTCTGCGTAAATGAAGCGTGTGATGTGGTGTTGCGTGTACGCACACTTCCTGGTGTTATTCACGGTGTACGTGAACCACTGCGGTATAAAGATCTATTGGCATTCCGCGGATGGCCAAGGTTATTGCGGCGCTTTACCGCTGCTGGTCTTCCAGAGAATGAAGGCAATTGGGAGGACTCCATCGCCACTGTTGTGCGACTCACCGCAGGAGGAGGAGGAGGAGGAGGAGGAGGAGGAGGAGGAAATAGTATCAATAGCAACATCAGCAAAGACGATAGCAACGCTAACTATAATAGTAATAGTAATAATAAGTCTAATAATGGTAATAATCGTGATAATGAGGAGAAAGAAAGGGATGACAGGAATAATACAAAGGGGTCAACAGTGATTAGGGAATTACGTAAGGCAATACTCCCGCATCATGCTTCTGCGTCCTCTACTGCGTTTGATGCTGCACTAGCGGATCTTTCTATGAGTGGGACTGTCCCGCCAATAGCAGATACCGGTTCACAAAGATGATGAAAATTGTAATATTACTATTTCCATTAACACATTCTTTTTTCTTTTGTTTGTGTTTTTTCTTTCGTTTTTTACTTTCATTACCCATTTTTCCTTGCTGTTGTTGCCGCTGTTTTTGGTGTTGTTTTTGTGGTTGTTGGTACTATTACTGTTGTGTTTATTTATCTTTGTTTCCTGTTTTTATGGCCTTTCCTAAACGACCTAACTTGTGGGGATTCCCCAAATAGATCAGTGGCATGTTTCTTTTATTTTCTCTCCTTTCTCTATTTTCTTTCTTACTCTCCTAACAAACTATTATTATTATTATTATTATTATTATTATTATTATTATTATTATTATTATTATTATATCTTTTTACAGGATCAAGCGTAAGCGTCAGATTAGCCACCAATACAACAACAACAACTATTATTAGTGTAATTGTTATTACGGCTACTAGTCTTTTCTCAGACTCCCCGGTGTTCCCTATTTCTATTGCATTACTACTATTAACACACACCGTACGGGTTTACCAATAAATTCAAACGATGGCGAAGGGAAGTAATTTCTTTGTCCGAAATTACTCCGGCCACGTTGGCGCAACCGCCTTTCTCGTTGCCTGCATGCTCTCCTTCATCTTTATTGTGATTGGCACCCCACTTGGTGTGCTGAAGAATAGAGCCGACCCAACGATATGCTACACACTGTGGGGCACACGTAAATGCAGCAGCCCGGACTATGACTACCGCGTTGCATGGGACACGTGTTACTCCCGCCGCGTCCGCTTTGAATTTGCGGAGGCCCTCAGCATCGCTGCCATGTTCTTCATGGTGGTGAATGGCATTATGTGTTGGTACTGCATCGGTGGCTGGAACGGCAAGTGGTGGACCTTCGCGGCCTCCCTCGTCGCGCTGGCGTCTAACTTCGTGCCGTGGACAGTTGTGGCCTCCGTCTACCACACGGCGTTCTGCGGCAGCGACACGTACACGAAGGCACACACGAAATACGCCCCGGGCTTCGCGCTGCTCGTGACGAGTTTCTGCGTGCAGTGCGTGGGGATTGTCTGCCTCGTCGCCCTCGAGCCGTACGTGCCGGTGGAGAAGACTGGCGATAAGAAGAAGACGGAGAAGGCGAAGGGGGAACCGGAGGGGGGAAATTGCAAAGAGCCAGTTACCTCACAGCCACAGTAAAGAGGGAAAGAAGAAGAAGTGAAAAGGAAAGGAAGAAGGGTACTAGTAATGATGATAGTATTAATGGTGAGCTGTGAGGGTATGTGAAAAGAAAGGAAAAGAAAAAATAAAGCAAATATGAGAGAAACTAAAATTATGATTTCCCTCGTAATATATATTATATATTCACACGCGGAAAATATTAAGTGAGACGCAAAATACGCGTACAGGAAAAAGTAAAAAAAAGAAAAAAAATATGAAAATGATGTGAAAAAATTATATATATATATATATATATATATATATATATATTGAGACCCAGAGCAATATTAATGTTATCGTACCAAGAAAACCAGGAATAAAAAGGGGAACAATAATAATAATGGTAATAATATATTTGAGGTTATAGAGTGAGCCTCGGTACGTACGTTCATATGCATGTATGTTTACGCGGGAGTGTAAATATATATTAGAGAGTAAGAAACTAAAAAGAAGAAAGAGAAAACGTAAAAGTAAAGAATACTGTAACATTGTCTTGGAGAGTATTAAGAAGTAATGATATCGGGAATGCCAATAAGCATTTTTGAGATGGGAGGAAGAGAACGTGTGCCTTGTACTTCTGCAGCTTAGTGGCGCAGAAGTGAAGAAACAAATCGTATCGGTGATCTACTGTTGTTATTGGGCATTTCACACATGATATTTCCTTTCCTTTTCTTATGGCCTTTTTTTTTCTTTTATTGTTCGTATTTGTTTTTTTTTGATATATTTGATATATTTGTTATATTTCTTTATTGTTATTATTACTATTATTATTACTATTATTATTATTTTTCACCCACCCCCGCCTCTGTTGTTAGCTCCTCGACGTTTTTTTTTTGTTACTTTCCATTTGTTCTATTTTCATGACTCTACAATAGGTGGTATTTCCAACCGCATGATATTTTAAATGCTCTCACTACTATTAAGTGCCACCCCACTTGTTAGCTCACATGCATGAACAGAGGCATTGATAGTGATAGTAGTGTGCGCTTCTTCCTCTCACTAACACACTTTCTCATTATCTCTCTCTTGTTATAATTATGGTTATTGTTATTGTTGTTGTTTCAGTGGTTACTTCTATGTTTCTCAGTAAAAGAAGAAGAAGGAAAAGAGAGTGGTAATAGCAATAATAATAATAATAATAATAATAATAATAATAATAATAATAATAATAATAATAATAATAATAATAATAATATCATAATCAAAGAGATAGAGAGGGAGAGGAGATAAAGGACTGACACAATGAATAAATAAGAGGAAGGAAGGTAGTCAGAGGGTTAGAATAGAGGCGCAATGACATCTAAAAGAAAACAAGAGAGAAAAAAAAGCAAAAAAAAAAGAAAGACAGTAATACAAATAAGCAAAGATAGAATGCGTGGATAAGTCTCTCCTTCTCTTTCTCTTATTGGCATGAATAAAGCAAAGAAGAAGAAAAAGAAGAGGAAGAGGGAGGAATTTAAATACAACTCCTACTTTGTTTTATTGCTTTTTCTTCTTATTATTAATGTACTTTTTTTCTCCTTTCTCCACTCTGTCCGCACAAATATTTGCGCTGGACGAGAATGAGTGAAACGAATGAATAAATAAATGAAAAGAAAGAAAATATTCCCAAATCTACAAGGAAACAAAGAAAGTCTGAGAAAGGAAATAAGGGGAGTAACTGAGGCCATATTTCTCTGACAATCGCATAAATCTTAAGGGGGAAAGAAAAAGAGATCAGCAAACAAAGGTGAAAAGAAGAGGGTAGAAAAATTGAAAGAAAAGAATAAAGAAAGAGAAGAGTCAAAGCAATGGATTTAACTGTAGACAAAATTCGCAAGAAAAAATAAGAAATAAAAAAGTTGGGAAACGAAAAGAAAAAAAAAAGAAATGAAAAAAAAAACAAATGAGGAAGTAATCTCAAAAGGGATAGATGATTGGCTCAGTGATGAAACAAAGTGATATTTACGGCTCATGTTATTGAAAACTCTCTTCATTACTGGGTGAGTATATAAGTATACTATTGATATGCTTCTCATTACTTCTCGTTTTTTTTTTCGTTTTCTTTATTTTTTTGCTATTCCCACCTTTTTCCATTCTTAGAGGTGGGGGGAAAAATGATGAAAAGAAAAAAGAAATGAGAGACACCTCCATAATTATATTTTCTTTTTAAACTCTTCTGCTGATTGTCACGGGAAAACAACAACAACAACAACAACAACAACCACTCCTACACGTGGAAAGAAAGGGAGATGGAGAGATATATAGAGAGGGAGTGAACGCATATGGCGCAACACTTTTCTCTAATATCAGACTTCTCTCTTTTTTTTTTCCATCTTTCGATCTCAGTAAAAGAATAACTATTTCTGCTTAAATATATTCTTTCTTTCTTTCTATCTATCTCTCTCTCTCCTTATTTTTGTGTAGAACCGCCCTTTCTCTTGAGCATATTTTAAGTGTATCTTCCTTCCTTTTCGATGACTCTTACTTCGGGTGAATCCAAGGCCGGGTGTACAGTACTTGTTACTGGTGGCTCTGGCTTTGTTGGCAGTCACGTTGTAGATCGTGCCATGAATGAGGGATACTGCGTGGTCGTCGTGGACAATCTCTACACCGGCCGGAAGGAGAATATCGCCCATCACTTGGGGAAAGAAAACTTTCATTTTGTTCAACATGATGTGCGCTATCCATTTCCGGAAGAAGTCCTACGCCACAAGTACAGTTATATATTCCATCTTGCCAGTCCAGCATCCCCTCTCCACTACCAGGCAGACTCCATCGGAACCACCCTTACTTGTGTGAATGGCACATATCACTCACTGTTGCTCGCCCAGAGGGATGACTGCCCTGTGCTTATTGGATCCACCTCTGAAGTGTATGGTGATCCAGAACAGCACCCACAGACCGAGGAATACTGGGGTAAAGTGAACTGCACCGGGATACGGAGTTGCTATGATGAAGGAAAACGTTGTGCAGAGTCCCTGTGTTTTGACTTTCACCGCAAACACGGTGTGAAAGTCCGGGTCGCCCGGATTTTTAATACCTATGGTCCTCGTATGTGCTTTGACGATGGTCGCATTATCAGTAATTTTCTGGTTCAGGCCCTTAAAAACCGAGATATTACTGTATATGGTACAGGTGAATATACTCGGTCCTTTCAATATTGTGATGATCTGGTGGAGGGATTTTTCCGCTTTATTCGACACCCAACAGAGATTGGTCCCATTAATCTTGGTAACCCGGAGGAGTACAGTGTACTGGATATGGCAAAGAAAGCACAGGAACTTGTGCCCGACACAAAATCAAAGATTGTTTTTCTTCCACCTGTCTCAGATGACCCAAAGCAACGCCGACCAGATATCACAAAAGCTAAACGCATACTCAACTGGGAACCTGTCGTATCTCTCTCTGAAGGTCTCAGACGCACTGTAGACGAGTTTGCTGCGCGTGTGAATCGTGGCGAGTAGGTTCTTTTTTTTTGGTTTTTTTTTTACTCTTTAGGGATGTTTTTGTAGTATCCTCTCACGTAGCAGTTGAAATTCTTATATCTTTATGAAAAACCAACGACCAAAAAAAAAAATAGTAATAACAAAAAGAAAAAGGTTTACATATGTGAGGATATTTCTTAAATATCAATGGGAGGAACAATCTGCTATTTAAGTGCATATACTTCTGTATTTTACTATGCCATCCTTTTTCACCATAGTCTGGCTAGTACTATTGAATAAATAATAATAATAATAATAATAATTTGTATATTGTTCTCTCTTTGTTTTTTTACTTCCTTTTGTTTACTTCATGCTTTTTTTTTTCGTACGGATGTTTCTATTTTTTGGTAATATTTCTTGTGATTCTTCTTTTTCTTTGTTGTAGCATTCAATCTAATAACGCAAAAACAAGAGGAAAAAGAAAAAAAAGAAGTAACTAAAAATAAACAGAAAAGAGAAAATTATATTTATTTATTACATAAGTACACATATATTACGTCTGAAACAATAAGCCATTATGTCCACTCATGATAAACTCTTTGTACAATGCAACCCTCTCCTTGACGTTTCTGCCTGTGTCTCGGCTGAGTTTATGAAGATGTACAAGTTGGAGCGTGGTACCGCCTCTTTATTGGGAGAACATCAGAAAAACATCTTTGATGATCTTGAAAAAATGCCAGATGTGAAGTATGTACCTGGTGGCTCTGGACTGAATACTGCTCGTGTGGCGCAGTGGATCTTACAAGCCCCCAAAGGTACATTCGTCACCTATGTTGGATGTGCTGCTGATGATCGCTATGGAAAGATTCTCAGGGAATCTGCGGAAAAAGACGGTGTTACTATGGCGCTTGAATACACCACAAAGGAACCAACAGGAAGCTGTGCTGTTTGTATTACAGGGAAAGAACGTACACTTGTGGCTAACCTCGCTGCGGCCAATTGTCTCTCAGCCGATCACGTTTCCTCCGCCACTGTACAGAAGCACCTGGAGGAGTCCAATTTAACCTACTTTACCGGTTTCACGTTAACCCTTGATGTGAATTACGTCCTCCGTGCTGCCAAAAAGACACGTGAGGCTGGCGGTATCTTTATGATGAATCTCTCCGCCCCTTTCATTATTGAGTTCTTTGGGGCCCAACTCGATCAAGTACTGCCGTACGTGGACGTTATCTTCGGCAACGAGATGGAGGCCCACACCCTCTCAAGGGTGAAGGGGTGGGATCTCCACAGCGTGACTGCCATCGCGGAGCGGGCGGTGCAGGAACTCCCGTACACCGGCAAGCGGGGCCGCCTCGTCGTATTTACACACGGCGCCAACTCCACTGTCTGCACCGGCAGTACAACACACAGCAGTGGCAATGCGGCGACAAGTGAGAAATTTCTGGAAGTTCCCGTTTCGCCAATGGCAGCAGAGTCTATTGTGGATCTCAATGGTGCCGGTGATGCGTTCGTGGGCGGCTTTCTTGCGGCCTTCGCCCTCGGCAGGGATGTTAAGCGGTGCTGCGAGGTGGGCCACTATGCGGCGCAGGTGGTGATTCAACACAGTGGATGCACATACCCCGAGAAGCCAACTATTACACCATAAGGAGAAAGAAGAAAGGGATAGGAATGGGAAATGGGGGACATCGCTCTACTGTTGTTGTTTTAGTTGTTGTCCATGTCCTTGTCGTTGTGATCTTTTTTTTTCCTTGTTGATCATTTCTTTTGGTTTGCTTGTTTCTTTTACGTGATTTGATTTTGTGGGGTTTTCTTTTTTGTTTTTCTATTCCTCTCTGTATCCTTCTCTGTTCTTGTGCCTTATATATATATATATATATATATATATATATGCGTGTGTGTGTATGACCACTCCCGTGGGGTTTTTTATTTATTTGGGAGATGGAAGAAAGCATGCGGGTCGAAAAAGGAAATGGGAAATGGGAAAGGGAAAAGAAGAGGAAGAAGAAGAAAAAAAAAGAAGTTGTGTCCTTGATTTCAATGAAACATATTTGATGCCTTACCAGGCGTGTGATAAAGAAGGCACAAACTTAACTTGTTTGCATCTGTTTGTATTTTTCTTTTCCTGAGAAAACAAAAAAAAAGAGAGAGTGAGAAAGAGAAACAACGACAAATAAAAAAGAAGAGAAAACGAGAATGAATTAACGTTATTTCTATATTTCTCTACGAATCTGTTTTCATGTGTTTACAATACCGCTTGTTTTAGTCTTCTACATTTTTCTTTTCTGAATCTTTATATATATTTTTCTTTTCTTTTCCTTTTCTTTCTCTATCTGCATTCTTTTCTGTATTTTACTGAAAAGGAAGGTTTCTCCTATACAAAAAAAAATTCTTTGTGTTTTGGCTCGTTCAGAAATCAACGGGTCTAAAAACACCGGGTGGCGAATTTAACTGGGAGAACTTAAATATAAAAAAAGTTAAGAACAGGACGACTAAATATTATATATATTTATTCATAATATAGCTTCTAAAGAGTACTAGTCTATATTTCCAGACTCTACATTTATAAGTTTTTTCTTTTCTTTTTCTTTCGTATATACTGTAGTTTTTCTTTTTTCATTTATTTATTCATTTTTATCTTCTTGTTAGTACGATAATGCGTACGACAAGAAGCAGCAGAAAAGGTGGAGGAACACCACTGCGTTCTGCCCAATCATCGCCCCGTACGCAGAGCGGCGGTGTTTACACTCGCCAGTCAAAGACAACATCGACAATAACAAATCCCCGTTCTTGTCCATCTTCGTTAGAAACCCCCCGCTCCTCACACAACACCACTAGCAATAAAACAAGTCTCAACAATCGTAATAACAATTACCATAATAGACAGGTTCAAAATGAGCTTGCTGGTTTAATGTATCAAAAAGATGAAACACATGATAGTGTGAAAAAGTCTGTTGCAACAATATTGGATTTTTATAATTATACTATGCCAGTGTGGGCAAAGCGGGTTTCAGGATTGGATATTCGTATGTGGCGACTTCCTGTTGGGGACGAAAGTTTTTTAGAACGTGCACTCAATAAATTGTCGGTGTACCTGAATGAACTTAACGATACATTACATGTATTAAGTAATTCCGCACGAGCACCGGAGACAACCATGCGATGGAAGAGATATGTACAAAATTCACATGAATCATTATTAGAAATAAAAAATGCCGTATGTGCATTACAGTCTCGCATTGCAAAGATCCTTTCTTTTGCCACCTCTACATCCTCTGAAAGACTTAACCGTGTGCTTTCTTTCATGGGAACTAATACTACTACTGCTACTACTACTACTAATATTACTACTGCCTCACCTGCAATATTAACAACAACAACAACAACTCGAAGAAGAACCCCCAAAACCACAAGACTACTTCATCCACGCAAGTCAACGGAGGTGCGGGGGACGGCGGGTCTTCGTTCTCATCCTTCTTCAGCGATGGGGTTTTCATCCGCCGGGCCCTCCTCTGCTGGGCGGCGGAGTAAGGGATCGCTAGAGGAGTTGGGGGCGGGTCGAGCAGAATCTAATCATGCAACTCCCGTGCGTTCACGCCGAAGATGTAGACAATCCCTCCCGGGTTCAGATGGTAATTCCAGTCGTGGGGAATTCCCTCAAAATGGTCGATACCAAGAGGATCATCATCATAATCATAATCATCACAATAACAATACCAATCATCACAATCGTAATAATCACAATCATCATTCTTCAGAACGACCACAACCACAAGAACGGTGTGTACCATCACTTCTAGAGCGGTGCTACTCATGGGCAGATATTTTAACACGACATTCTATGCGATGTCCGAGAGCAGTTAGTTCCCCTCTTCAGAGTTTGCAATTACGCAAAGAACCTGTTCATGATTCCGGTGGATACAGCATTCGATTAACAGAGTTCGTTTCCAAGGAACCAATTTATGATTTTAGTGATAGTGGGACTCATTATAATCGTCGGAGTAGTGGACTCTGGGATGTTTCTCTAATGGATAGTGAATACCAACATAATAGACTTTCTCATTCCAAAAGTCGTGATCGAACTAAAAGAGAACTTCATCCTGATGAAAGACGTATGCTTTTAGAGCGTATTGATTTTCTGGAAAAGTCATTTGTTACTGGAAATACCGCAAGTTTGAAGGAAGCGGAACATTTATTTGATAAGTTATATGGTTCCCGACGTGGGCCACGTTATTTTTCAGAGTGGATAGATGATATAGAAATGCGGGCAGTTCGCCAACGGTGATGATGAGAGGATGAGAGCCTGTCAAAAGAAATGAGAGGATGACAATATACTATATTATGCGGAGAGTGTTTGGTGAGTGAAGATTGGAAATTTAATGGTCTTGGAACCGAAGATGTAAAACAGAAATTTAAGAGAGAGGAAAGTAATGGATCATATGATTGAAAATAGTGCTAAATGCCTTTTCTTTCCTTCCCCTTCATTATTGCAGTAAAAAAAAAAATGCAAAACAGAAACACTTGGAAACGAAAAGAGAAAATATACACGGACAGACACAAAAAAAAAAAAGAAAAAAAGGAGGGGGAAGTAAAGAAAATAAAAAAAAAAGAAATTTCAATATCCATTAATGACATCTTTACTCACCTTCTCTGTAGTATATATATATATATATATATATTCTTTGTTGTATAACATTATCTCAATTGTTTATCTTTATTTCTCTTTTTTTCCCATTTTTTTTTTCGAAATGTTGGGAATACAGTACATAAACACCCCTTCATTCCGTTATTTAAAACAAATCCAAAGAAAGAAAATATTTTATTAGAAATGAGTGGTGCGTTCTTTTTCAACGGCAAGAGTCGTTCCTCGCATCTCTCGCTATCACGTGATCATCAACCTTCAAGAGAGGCAATTCTCTTAGAAGCACGAAAAAAACGAGAACGAAGAGAAAAAGATCGACAGCTGCAACAGGCCATATTATGTATTCAGCGCAATGTACGTTTGTGGATAAGCCGCATGATATTGGCTGATCTCGCCGAGGCGTTATTTAAAAGAATTGAGGAAAGACCGCAAGAGGCAGAAACTCGAACTTTGGAACAACTTTGTTGGGATTACACATTCTTACATCGTGGGAACCACGGTAAGAAGAAGAAAAAGAGTACTATTTGTCAACGAAACCAGGCACAAATAATTTTACAACGTCTTCTTAGTAGTATTCATGCAGGTACTGTACGTGATGAGTTATTACGATCTCGTTGCTCTCTTAACTTGTTACTTGTATTGGTATTGAATGAGTATGTTAAAACCTCTTTAGATGCAGAGAAGAATGATATATTAGAACGGCAGAATTATCATTTAACACTGCTTAGTGCACTGTTTGAAGTTTCTGCTTTAGTGAATGGTAGAGGTAATATTTTGGTACAGATTCTTTCTTTCTTTCTTGAACACGGTACAACAGGAACTGAACGAATTCTACCACTTGTGCAGAATCTCTTTGGAATACTTTCTGCAGATGAAGTAAGAAGTGCCATGACAAGTGTAAAGGGCCGAGATATTTTGCTAAACGCCATTCGTTCTTCTATACATGATAAACCATATACATTACCAACGGCATATGCATTAGATGTTTTACTGGGATCATCCAGTGAAGTACTGAATAACAATAGCAGCAGTAGTAGTAATAGTAGTGTATTGTATGGAGAGGCGAATCAGGCATTAGTGGAGGCCATTGTCAATGTGGCATCAGAGAAGTTATCAACAGTTCTATACATTCAACCACTCGCTCCTCTTGCAAAGTTGGTTCGACTTATTCCTTTTTTTCTTAATGCGCAGACATCATCATCAATAACTTCACTAGGAATGGAAGTACGGAAGAAGTGGACGAGATGTCTTTCGCAGTTAACACTTATGGCAAGTAGAGAAGGAGAACTATTGCGAACAGCATTGCAGGATCTTCGTCATTTACAAAACGTTGAGTCAACACATCAAGGAAGATATGAGCATATGACAACGTACTTGTTTAGTACGGAATATGGAATACGTTTGCTGGAGGAGAGTGTAGCGTTAATATCATCATTATCAAGAACAACTGGAGGAAGAGAAGGAAGAGGAACTGAAGAAGTACCAACAACTAATGTTACGTTATTAAATTCAAGTAAAAAAGAAAAAGAGGAAGAAACAGAAGAAAAAGAAAACTACTCAGAAGAAAAACTTTTTGAGTCTCAAAAGGAGATGTTCGTAAACCTTGATGTTATATGCAGTATTTTTGCATGGCCACTTTACGCTTTTACGTATTCCTCAGCGGAGCAGCGAATTGAGGCAACGACGATTATATCCAAACTGGTACATTCCCCAGGTCTTCTCCAATCTCTCTGGCGGACGTATCAATATTGTCATAAAAGTACCTTTGGTGGATTAACAGAGATGAAGAAGGAGGCACTTATACATGAAGCAATGACAGGTGTACCAGTACATCTTCCTCCTCCTGAAGAAACACCAGCAGAACTTCTTAAAATGGCATCTTACACAAATTCCGTTCGAAGTCTTTTTTGGGATCCATATCCTGCTATATCTACTTTACTTTTTGGTATGCTAAGCTATTTTGTGGATGCCACAGACTTTTTGGAAGGACTTGATAGACGAACTGTGATGGATCATAATGATGCCATTATACTTGTATTAGCATTAAAAGGAATTGTACATCGTTCACACTTTCACGGTGTACTTTCTCTTGGAAATAGTGAGGCAGTTGCAGAGTCAGCCCTTTCTCTCTTATCAAAGCTACACGTAATAAATGAAGCACAATCTTTTGTCGGTTATCCATCTGTGTGGATTACTATAACAGATCCTTTGATTCTCAAAGCTTTTGATAGCATTACCCGAGAGGTATGGATGTCATTTGTTTTGTCAGAGAGAACACATGGAGCATCATCCGCTAATGCATTAGATACAGAGGAAGGGATTATAATATGTAGCTACAATGATCATAATTATGAGTGCCAAGATGATATGAACGAGAAAAATAATAACAATAATAACAATAATACTAATACTAATAATAATAATAATAATAATAATAATAATAATAATACTAAAACGGTAAAACAACTCGGAGAAGGGAACTGTCCTTTTATTCGTCTTCCGCAATGGAGTGGAAGTAGTATGTGGTCTCGACAAGAACGATGTATACGACTTTTACAAAATGCTCCTTTTACAGTTCCATTTGATGTACGGGCTTCTGTATTTACTTCTTTTTTGCTTAGTCATGAAGGCCGTCTATTTACGACTTCTTTTCGGCCTTTTCTCGTACGTCGTGGACAAGTCTTCGTTGATGCATTTGATCGTTTTGGTGATAATCCAAACAGCCCTGAGATGTTTAATGTTCGATTTAGAGATACGAATGATATGGTGGAGGAAGGTTATGGTGAGGGTGTTTACCGTGAGTTTCTTGTAAGTCTATGCAATGAAGGCTTTGCGGCGGAGTACGGTTTATTTAAACTCACAGATGATGGATATGTGTATCCTAATCCATTCAGTTATGAAGTGACAGGAGATCCGAGACATTTACGACGTATTGAGTTTCTTGGATCTATGATGGGTCGTGCCTTACGTGACGGCGTTCTGCAAGATGTTCCATTTGCATTACACTTTCGTAATTCCATACTAGGTCGCAGTAACTCTATAAATAATCTCAAGAGCTTTGATAAACAAATGTACCGTAATCTTGTTTCACTTCTTTCTTTAAGTGATGAGGAAATGGAGAGTCTATCATTAAATTTTACATACAATGTTGATATCTTGGGTGAGACCCGTGAGGTGGAACTCTTACATGGTGGACGTGATATTCCCGTAACCCGACGTAATTGCCTCAACTACATTCATCTCATGGCCGACTTTAAACTAAACCGCGAGTCTGCCCGACAAACAAAGGCCTTTCAAAATGGACTGGAGCGTATTGTCGATCAGAGTTGGCTGCGGCTGTTCGACAGCAAAGAAATCATGAAACTCTTCGGCGGGGATGCGGAGAGCGCCATCAGCGTCGCGGACTGGCAGCGACACACGCAGTACCACGACGCCAGGGACGCCGAGACTACACCCGTCCAATTGTTCTGGCGGGTCGTGGCGGCGATGACCGGCGAGCAGCGGAAGAAATTGCTGAAGTTCTGCACGTCGATGAACCGCCCGCCGCTGCTCGGATTTCAGTTTCTCAACCCGCCGTTTAAAATACACGTCGTGTGGGACGCCCCGGAGCAGCGGCTGCCGTCGGCCTCCACGTGTTTCTCAACAGTGAAGTTGCCGCCCTATAAAGATATGGAGACGGCGTGGAAGAAGATAACAGAGGCTATTGAGGAGACAGAGGACTTTGGTCTCACGTGAGGGGGACGTTTTTTACTTGTTAGAGAAAAGAAAAAAAAAGAGAGAAGAAAGAAGAAAAAGAAAAAGAAAGAAGAAGAAACAATAAGAGAAGTGAAGGGAACAGGCTTCCTTTCCCCATGTGTGTGTGTGTTTTCTTAAACAACACCAACGACAACAAATAATAATAATAATAATAATAGGCTTCTCTATTTGATTTTTTTTTCGTGTGTGTGTGTGTGTTTGTGATTGCTACTTGTGTTGCTGTTTCTCTTCTCTCCACCACTGTTTTTTTTTCTTATTTTTTATTTCTGAGTGATTGAGTGAGAAAGAAGAAGGAAAAAAAGAAGAAAAGGGAGAGAAGAGAAAATTGATGAATACAACGATATATATATATCTGTGTGTGTGTTCTCAGATACACCTCTCTTTCTCACGCGGGTGTTTTCTTCTTTCGTAACTGTTGGTGAATTGGTTGCAGTTTTTCCTTTGTGCCTTTCCATTTCTTTTTTACTCCCCCTTTTTTTCCTTCGTTTTTTTTTCTTCCCTTTTTCTCTTCTTATGTACTGGATATATATATATATATTTATTTATTTTTATTTTTTTCTTCTATATGTCTTTGTATTTTCTTTTCCTTTCTTCTTTCTTATTTTTTTTCTTCTTGATTGATTTCTGTAGGCGGATACTGCCTCTAGCTCTTATTTGCTTGATTTTTTTTTGTTTTGTATAGTTTTCTGGTTTGCGGTGAGGCCTTTCTTTCAGAAAGAAAGACGAGTGTCAAACGGTGGTGACTAGCTGTTGTATGATTCTCCATTACTCTAGCAACAACGAATAAAAAAATAATAAATAACTAATACTAATACTTGTTTTGTTCTTTTTTTTTCTTTAGTACTGGGACTAAAATGTTACGCATTTCACGATGTACATTGGGATCTTTTATTCTCAATCAACGTGTGAATCCCGACTGGTGGCAGGGGTTTCACAGAGAAGAACGGCATCGAATCGCACGTGGACGCATTGAAGAACTACGTACACCTGGTGAGAATAGCAACATTAGAAAAAACATTAGGACGAGTAATAGTAATAGTATTGCTAATATTAGCGGTGATGGTGATAGTACGGTTCCTCTAACACTACAGGAGGCAAATGAACTTGTCAGGATATGCACACAGAACCACAATGGTGAAGATCTTAGTTTTATTGTGCAGTATATTCGTGAAACATTGGAAGAACCACTAGCACCTATGCATTATCATTCACTCTTTCGTGTGTTTAACTATACACGGGATAAAGATAATATTGAACAACTTATTAATGTTATTACAGAAAGACAAGAAGCAGATATGGAAACCTACGCCAGAGTTATTGATGCTCTTCACTGCCTTGGATCTGTAGACGCACTTTCGCGAATTTTACGTGTTATTGCTATTACACAAACAACTTATGGTACTCTTTTATCTGGAGAAGAATGTCCATTATTAACTTCTCTTTTACATCATGTTACGAACACTAATGGTTATCCACCTACGGCATCACTTTTAGTGGCTTTTTGGATACGATCCTTTGGGGTTTCTCTTTGTGACTGGGACTATATACATGTATTCTCTGCCTTACTATCACAACCGGATGAATTCCCACGAATACGAAATACATTAGGCGTTTTTAGTGAATTTCCTCGTGGTATGATTAGTCCTGAGGCATTTTTTCAGCGACTTGAGAGTCGTGGGGAGTTATCACCATCGTCGAGTGTGTTAAGTTTACTCGTGGCGGCCATGCGAGCCTCATTACTGCAGGGAGGAATAGATCTGCAATTGCCTATTAACACAGGTGTTATTAATACACAAACAGCAGGACTACCAGCAATGATAGAATGTATTGTGGAAGATATGACTCGTGTGGGAATTGCAGGGAAACTACACGGGGATCTCTTAGACTGTTATCATACACTGGCACTCTTGTATAGCACGTTAAGAAATGATACGGCAGCTGTAGAAACGATACGTTATGTGGCCCGTGAAGTACGACGAAGAGAAGAAAGTGTGGAAATCGATAAAGGACGTTCAGGACTTGCGGGACAGGATGAATGTGTGCGGCATCACTATTTGATGGATGTTGGAAGTTTACTTAACCGTGTTAGTATGCGAACTGTACAATCTGCACGTCTGGATTTTGCTAAACTAGCCCAATGTGCAAACTCGGATGTCTCTGAAAATGATATAGCCGCTGCCGAAAGTTATGCTATTGTATTTGTGCTAAGTAATGACGAGGCAAAAGAAGCTCTGCGTCAAGTACGAGAAAGTGTGGATCTTTCTTATCATCATACACGACTTCCCACAAAGTTAATGTTTCGTCGCTTTGTAGAACTCTGTGTTCGTCATCCAAAGAAGAATTGTAAAATGACAGCCACTGGATTAGAAGAACGTCGTAAGTGGGGTCGTTATTTAGATGCACGTGATGCCTCACTTGCGTTATTTGGTTCCGCCAAACAAGCACGTGATTCTATGAAACATTTATTCTACAATGATAATAAAATGCCAGAATTACGAAGTCCTGCCATGATAAAACGAGATATGAATGATAC
Organism: Trypanosoma melophagium; assembly: GCF_022059095.1. Classification (NCBI taxonomy): domain Eukaryota; phylum Euglenozoa; class Kinetoplastea; order Trypanosomatida; family Trypanosomatidae; genus Trypanosoma; species Trypanosoma melophagium. Next base: position 674,940 of record NW_027125187.1, on the reverse strand, counting down.
GGCTACATTATTTAAATGGAAGTGTCCCCCTACAATGGCATCACTGCGAATGCGTACATCTATTCCACATGTTTGCTGTTCAGCAGAAGCCGTACCACGTCATTTGTGGGATCCGGAGGTGTATAATCCATACCCGCAAGTAATGCTTCAGGTAAGTCCTATGGAAGATGAAAGAATCACAGATGATATATTTCAAGAAGTTTGGCGTGTTATAATGAATCCATCACTGGTGGGAACAGATCAATGGTATTTGCGTGATTCTGAGATGTATTTACTCCTTATGCGTTGTCTTATTCACCGTCTTGATTGGGAGGCCGCGGCCCATCTTACCCTAAAGACGATGGAGAACTTAACATATACATATATGATGGATCATGATGTAACGCTGATGTTTAGAGAAATTGGGGATCCGGCTGGTTGTTTGGCATTTAAAGTAGCGACGAAACTCTTTGATGGACGTATTTTAAAGGATGGACAAAGTAAACGGGAGAGATTCCACCAGGAACAGTTTGGGGAGATGTGAGAGGGAAGAAGAAAAGAAAAGAAAAGAAAGGAAAGAAGTATACGTTTGAAATGATGAGACATTTTTTTTTTCGGTTTTTTGTACACATTGTCTAGGGTGTACAGGATTGTTGTTCTTGTTGTTGTTGCTGTTATTTCTTTTTCTTTTTCTACACTTATTTTACCTGAAAGAAAGTAGGAATAGTGTGAGAAAGATGAAGAGATGAAGAGGGATGAAAATGACGATAAAAAAAAAAAACAATTCAAAAAAGAAAAAAAAAGAAAAGAAATCTGGATCGATTAACTACAAAATCACACATTTTTTCTTCTTGTTTTTATTTATTTTCTTCTTCTTTCTTCTTTCTTTTTTTCTTTTTTGTCTTTACCCTTAGTTGTTTCTAAAGTCATATTCATCTGCCAACTCAATTATTTGAGAAAATTCAAAAAGAAAAAAAAAGTAAAAACAAAATTATGGCCGAAACTCAACTACAACCACCACCACAACACGTGGAAGAAGAACAAGGTCAACCACGACAAGTTACTTTATTTCCCACTTTAAAGGAAGTGACTGTATTTAAGGATCGTGCTCAATTAACATATACTGCCACAGCTTCACTTTCTGCTGGATCACATGTTCTTGTTATGAAGGGGGAAAAAGGATGGGATGATGTACTGCAGAATACACTGCAAGTACACACTGAAAATGCAGCAGATATACCTGTTGTAATGAATGATGTTCGCTTTGAGACGTCTGTTACGAGAGATGATGTACGGGAAGATGTACGAAAACTTGAAAAGATATGTGAGGAACTTCAAGAACGTCTCAATGATGTGGCGGACAGAGAAACCATTAATGATTCCATTGAAGCCTCTATTAAAGAACTGGAGGAGAAACTTGAGAATATGGGTGAACGTAATTCATCTCCCAATAATAATAATAATAATAATAATAATAATAATAATAATAATAATAATAATAATAATAATAATAATAATAACACTGTGATTCCGCATATTGCACAGTTTCTCTCATCTCCGAGTGCCTGGCAGCCCCTTGTGCGGTTTATCGCCCGCCGCAAACGAGATACTGGCGAATCACGATTCTTGCTTCAAAGGGAATCGGCCCGACTGAAGCAGGAACTCTATATAAAACAATCTGCACTCGATGAATTTAAGAGAAATGGAATTCACGGCAAAAGGCATACAAATGTGGCAGTGACAGTTGTTGTGCCGCAGCCCGTCGAGTTGCGACTTTATGTGCAGTTCGTGGCACTCGGGGCGGCGTGGGAACCAACATTTGACATTCGTGTGGGCACTAATAGTAATAATAATAATAATAATAATAATAATAATAATAATAATAATAATAATAATAATAATAATAACGATACCAATATCTCCGTTTCTTATCACGCCAATGTGCGGCAATACACCACCATGAATTGGAACCGCGTTGCCATGCGGCTCAGTACGGCCACACCGCACCGCAGCTCAGGTCCACCAAAGCCCAGTTTGTGGAATATCACACTAGAGCCACCGCGACCAAAGAAGTTGAAGCCGGTATTGCGTTCAGCTCGTATGGGTCTTATGGCAGCACCAGGGCCACTACGTGAACCGATGAATGGGGCGATGATGGATGACGATGCTGATATGGCCCCGCCATGTGCCGCTCCAATTGAAATGGCAGCTGTTTCATCCTCCACACCGTCCTCTACGGCGAGCACGTATCATATTGCGGGATTGGCTACTGTGAAGAGTGATAATAAACCGGTGAAGGTTACTATTTCCACCCACACATTTCCTGCAGAGCTTATGTATCATGTGGTGCCGAAGCGTAGTCCATGGACGTACTTTCTTGCCAAGGCTAAAAATACCAGCCCGTATGTGTTTCTTCCTGGAAAATCCAATATCTTTGTGGATAATACATTTGTGACCAACTCAAAAATGGAGTTGGTGCCTGCAGGTGCAGAATTTACTGCTTCTCTTGGAACAGATGACAGCATAATTGTAACACGAAAGGAGGTGAGAAGGAAAAAGTCTACGGTTCGTACGATGCTGCGTCACCCTTATTCACTACTGCAGGTTGTTTATGAATTCACTGTGAGGGGTTCACTACCCGCAGCTGCGACATTGGTAGTGAAAGACCAGTGTCCTACACCTTCTGATAATGACATTAAAGTAGAGTTGATGAATCCAAGCAAAGTTATGCTTAATAACGGTGTAACAGAGGATGGTATTGCCTGCAGTATGGATAATGTCGGTGTTGTGGAGTGGAAATTGCAACTTCCCACCGGGGCGTTTACTCGCGTGTTTCGCTTCGCATTTAATGTGGAGTGTCCTGCGGAAGTAACCGTTGAGGGACTCGATGACTCGGATTGATTAACAGAGAGAGAGAGTGGGATTGGAAGAAGAAGTAGGAAAGAAACGACAAAAGAAAAATAAAGGGAGATTATTAGGTGGAAAGGATTTTTTTTTTTGAGAATCAAAGGGAAAAAATCCAGCACACACACGCAAAAAAAAAAAAGGGATAAAAAAGAAATACAAATCAAAAAGGTATGGTGACACAAACAAAAAAAAGAAAAAGGAAAAAGAAAGAAGAATAAAGAACTGAGCAAAAAATGAGATGGAGGAACGGAAACCACCTTATTATTGTAATTATTGTTGTTGTTATTTTTGCTGTTTTCTAACAGAGTGTACTCTTTATGGGAATTAACGGAAAAAGAAAAGGAGGAAATGCGCATCTATATATATATGTTTGTATGCGTGTCTATATAATGCAATATTATGTTTGATAGCTACGTCTATCTATCTATCTGTTTTTTTTAATTCTTATTCTGCTTTTGAACTTTTCATTACAATTGTTCTTATTGGTAATGAAAACAAAAATAAAAAAGTGGTTATTATTACCATTGTCTTTGGTATGAATATTTGTTTTCTTTTTCTTTTTGCTTTCATTTTAGCGTGGGCGCGCATTTTAACAGCTCTGGAGGAATATTCATCCTAGAAGGAAAAGGTGAGAAAAGAAGAGAAAAAGAAAAGAAAACAGATAATAAAAAAAAAATAGATTACAGATAATAGAAGTATCATCAGGAGTAGCAAAAGTGTATTAGTAGTGGGAGTAATGGAAGAATTACAGTGTAGTCTTCTTGGGTTTTCTTCTACCTCATTGCCTCTCACAACTAGTGATAATGGTGGTATTCAACATGGTGGAATTGCTGGGAAACAGAGTTCTTCTTTTTTCTCACAGCTTCATCCGTCTGAACGGGCTTTAATAGAAGACGTTCTTCCTCTTGGGGCAATGTGTCATACCTTGCGAAAGGTATCAACTGATATTGCTGTAGGTCGTACGGAAGGATTATACCCTTCAGCAATTGGGGCAGCTGTTACATTGATACTTCAGCACTATGAAGAAGCTGTTAAGAATGCAAAGACACCTTCTGCTGTAGCTGAACTGCGGCCTACATATTTTCTTGCATTTACCTTATTGTTAGATATGGTTAAACAACAAAATGATACTGATATTTTGTTATCTACTATTCGTACCTTTGTCTCTAATCGAGAGATACCGCGAGAATTTAGAGTTATTCTTGGAGAAGCTGTATGGATGGGATTACTTTATACTATAGGACATTATGTTGCTCATGGTGTTGTCTTACATGGACGTAAAGATTTCTTTATAACTATGAAATCAAAATCAGGAAAAGAGGAACATACTTTACACAGTGATTTACTACCCCATGGTTTATCATTAGACCTTGGTTTATTAATTCTATCTGTAGGAAAGGAACGTCGTGTTCTTCTTAGTGATGTGGAAAATCATGGAAATGATTATCTTGAGCAACTCGCAATGGGTACACAAGATGAAGCAGCAAATGCCGTTTTTAAGGCTATTTACAATCCATCTCTTTGTAACGATGGTATGCTATCAGTGGATGAACTAGAAACACGAGTAGAGGCAGCACGAGCACTTTGGTCAAAAAGTTTGTGGTTAAAAGTAGGCGAACATGCGGCATTGCATGAACACCTTGCCGCAATGCGTGCTATGTTTTTATGCCATCGTGGAGATCTTTGGCATACTTTTGTGGAAGCGGCTTTTCCAGGTCTCGTTGATAACGCTGTCGTCTCAAGACCAATGTTAACAGAGGCGGTAATAACACGTATTGTGGCGGATGCTTTTGTACATGCATTGGGAGTTTCTGGTTTAGCGGATTCACCTATTTATGAACATTTTGCTACATTTGTAGTATTACCACTAGATATGAGTAGTAGTAGTAGTGGTAGTAGTAGTGCTATTGTTGCTGGTAGTGGAAATATGCGATCTATTGAAGAGATTGCGCGAACTATATTGGGTTGTATGCGAGGAATGGGTCTACACTACGTTCTTCCACGTGGACTTCACTTGGTTGTATCAGAAAAAGCTTTAGAGTACTATCAAAGAATATTTTCTTTTCACATTGCTAGACGATTTTCACTACATGCTCTTCATGTCTTTAGACAGGTTTTTTCAGGGGCATTTGTTACAAATACGCAACCCTCTCCAGAACTAAGACGTGCCTTCGCACTGATGCATTTACTATTATTCCTTCACACCACATTGGGTTATCATCTCCAAGTAGATGTCATCGTATTGCAGACAGCAGAGGTTGAAAAGGCATTAGAAAAGTGTAAAAGTGTACAGGATGCAAAAAGATGCCTTGATCGCTATGTTTGGCATGTCGCCGAGGGATCTTTTATAACCGAAGGCTCTGGTCCATTATTATCCGCCTGTGAATCACTCTTTCAGTGTTCCTTGGCACTCTACGTGTTGTGTACGCGATATCGTCTCACATCGTGGGCCGTGAATGGAGCGCAAATCCCTGCAGAAGTCTCCGCCGCATTAACGGCATTAGAGACACGCGTGCATCAAGACGTTGTGGCTGTTTTCACCGGTCATCTCTCGGGATCCGCCACGCGGGCAACGGAGCGGGCACTGTGGGCGAGATTAGACTTTAATCGCTTTCTTTCTGCCGGCATGCGCTTTCGCATTCCCACACAGTTTGCACAACCCGCACTTGCAAAGGCAAGATTTTTAGGACCCACCGCCGCCGCTGCCGGAGGACAAACATCTTCGACAACAACAGCAACAGCAACACCTGAGGCGAATGTTTCTCGAAGACGTGTGGATATTCTGCCACGGCCAGCCGTAAGAGCAACATCAGTAGCATCGAAATCAATACACAAGTAAACGCATTTATGAAGATTAAAATGCCTTTCTCACGAGAGAAGGTGTCGTTTCTTTTTTTTTGTTGGTTGGTTGGTTCATTTTCTTGACGATAACATAGAAAGAGATTGAGTTTGAGTTCGATATATATATTTTTGTGGAAATATCAGAGAGAGAGAGAGAGAGAGGGAGGGAGGATTGAATTCGTTTAGCTCTTATTTGATTTATACCTCCTTTTTTCGTTTCGTTTGCTCTATTCCTGATTCATAACTACATGTACTCTATTTATTTTTTTTCCTCATTATTTTTCCTTTCTGATGGACATAGCTTGATGTTGTGGTAGAAAAGGGGATTAGGTGACACACAACACTTAAACATACATACACAAATTTACGTAGATATATATACATATATATATATATATATATATCTTTATACATCCTGGGTAGGGGGGGGGGGGGAGTAGACAGAGAAGTGAGAAACCAAGACGAAATCTCTGTTCCCTGACCCGATTTTACTTCATTATCACGCACCTTAGGTCAATGAAATCATCTAGAGATGATGTCCCTGCGGACGTTGGTGAGGAAACACGAAATGTTCGTCCACGATTTTCTAGTCCTATACAAAGTGAATTAAGTGAAAAACAAAATCAGCAACAACATAGTCAAGAAAAACAAGAGCCGCCTTCTACGCCTAAGAATGCAAAATTAGTGTCTCCAGTGGGGGTGCCCTCTGCGAAGTTTGTAGCAAAGTCTCCTTTCTTTATAGTTACTGAAGAAGATGCCTGGCGTTCAGCCACAGCAGCGGCGCGGCAAAAGAAATTATCTATATTTGAAGAAGCGGATCGCTGTTGGCAGCAACATCATGCCACAGGGAAAATGCATCATGAACCACCATGGCGTCTCTGTCTTCAAGTAGAGGATAATCGGGAGCATCCATACTATATGCAGTGGTTAGACACAATGGAGATACTTCCAATGGAGGAGTTGCTTGGAAAGGAAAGCAGTAGTGGTTTGACGGCTGATAGCAGCGACCATGCGGATGAGAGAAGAAAAGCTATCGCAGATGGAGAAACAGATAGTGGTCACCAACAAGAAGAGAAGTAGTATGAAGCGATGTCAGTTTTTTTTTTTTTGATTCTCGAAGAGGTTGTTGAATTTCATGATTCAAGTACCTCCCCTCCTTATCGCAAGGGAAGGGAGAAACACACACACACACGTACGTACTTACTTGCACACGTATATATATATATATATATATATATATATATATATACAATATTTTCAATAAGATAAAAGTAATGAAAGAAGAAGTAAAAAAAATAAAAAGAATCAATGTGGAAGGAACAAAAATACCAAGTTGTTTTCTTTTTCTTTCTCCTTCTCCTCCTGTTTTTTTTTAATTTGTATTGTAAACGGGGAGACATCTATAGGTGGATAAGCGAACAAACACAACTAGACACGAAACGAAAGGAATACAAGTAAGACTAATCAAAAAAATTACGTACTGAAAGACGAATAGAAAGGAAAAGGGAAAAAAACAAACAAAGAAATAATATAACCTAAAAGAAAAAACAACAACAACAATAATAATAATAAGATGCGACGCACTTGTGTCTCCACTATTCTTCGTGCTGTGTCGAAAGCACCTATTTTCCACCGCAGTTTCCCTTCAGCCACAGCCGCGGCCGTAACGGCTCCGCTTTTCGCGGGCACACAACAACGCCTTGCGTCCTGTGCTGAACTCGCTGATGCGACTCGCTACGAGATGGAGGATGAACAGCGTCGCAGTGGAAAGCAGGAGAAGCCAAAGGTGCCAACTGGCTGGACGTTAGACCGCAAAGCGGGTGAGAGGCTCTTCACGATGCGCAAGACGTTCGAGGATGAGGAGATTCTTCTCCGCTACCGTAACGAGATCACTCCAGATGATGGCAGCCCGACGAAATACGAGTACACTGTCTTCATCACAAGCAAAGGCAAGACACTTATGTTCGACATGACGTATGAGGATGGAGAGGTGCTGCTGGATCATATTGCTTTTCTGCCCGACTCGGCACTCGCGCTTGATGAGTCTGCTGAGGCCGTAGCCAAGCGGTCAGTGCTGTACGGCGGGCCGGATGTGAATGAACTCGACGACAATCTTTCGAATGCCTTTCTTAATTATCTCGATGCCCGAGGTGTGAATGATGAGTTGGGCGAGTTTGTGGAGGCCTACGGATTGTGGGCGGAGCAGGCGGAGTACGAGGCGTGGCTCAGCGCTGTTCACCAGTTCGTGGCTTAAAAAGGAAATGGGCAGAGAAGAATACAACGAGAAGAGAGAGAGGGAAATCGAGAAGATAGAAGAACACAGGAACATTCATGCACACAACTCCCTAACCTGGACTCTTTCTCTTTCTCTTTTTATCTGGTTTTCTCTCTGTATATATGGGCGTGCGTGTGTGTGTGAAGCCATCTGTCTGCCGGCTCAGCCCATCTCGACTCTTCATTTATTTTTCTTTTCTTGTTTTTCCTCTCATTGTTTTTTTTGTTTTTTTGATTCTTTTCTCATTTTTTTTTTACAGATTCTTCCGGATTCTCTGTTTTTCTTGTTATTCCTTAAGGAAGAAGAAAAAATGGAGTGAGTAGGAAAAAAAGAAGAAGCGATAAATCAACTGACGCTTGGTAGCAGGGACGAAGAAACAACAGATATTGAAGCACTTTTTTACTCAATTACCCTAAGAGAACGAAAGAAATATGAAAGGTATGGGGGAGTAACTAAAAACAGAAGAAAAAAAACACAAAACAACAAAAAAAAGAAAAAACAGAGATAATAAACGCATAAAACCATGAAAGATTATTTCTCTTTTTTCATATTCTACTCTTTCTTTTGTACACATGTGTTGTATTCGTAATTTTTGCAAACAATATTTCTACAGAGGGATCTGCAAAAAAAAAAAAAGAAAACATCATACAGATAACACAAACAAACGATCAAACAGTTCAAGCTGAGGGTTTCTTCTTCCTCTATTCTTTTCTGTCTTTTGTATGCCTGCCTGTCTGTCTCTGTTTGTTGCCATCTTTATTTCTTATTATTCCTGTCTTCTTTATTTTATTTTTCTACCCATCTACCTGTTGGTTTTTGAGTTCCGAAATTTAGACTATTTTCTTTATTATTATAGTTTATCTTTTCATTTTATTATTATTATTATTATTATTATTATTATTATTATTATTATTATTATTATTATTATTATTATTATTATTATTATTATTATTATTATTATTATTATTATTATTATTATTATTATTATTTCTCCTTTTCAACGTATATATATATATATGTCCCTTCAGATTGAGGACTACACAGGGGCCGTTCCAGTCATTATTTCCCTCAGCGATACCGACTGCAGCGTGCAAGAGAAACCAGCCCCACTCATGTACGTATTGCCCCGCAGTTCTGTTCTTATGGCGGTACGTGCAGAAGTACAAAAATACTTTTCTGCTTTTACAGTCGCCAAGGCGGACTCCACACCTCTCGTCTGGCTTACGTGTAAAGGTGAACCAGTACCATGGCAATATCCTGTAGGAGCCATCAAGGATAGTGTTAACGCCTCAGTCATTGCGGGACTAAACGAACCACCTAAAAAAATTATTACAACAAGTACGGATACAATAACAGTTGCATCGGCTTCTCCGTCTGAATTGTATCCAACAGTATTCGCTTTGCCATTAACGTTAGAAGCACGCATTACATGTTTAGCAACAGAGAAACCACTTTCTGTGCCTTGTCCTGGGCAGGAAGATGCTGCTTCCCGCCGTAACGAGGAACAAGCCGTGGGTGAATACCTAAAACAGGTAATGAAGGGTACTTTTTCTCTTATGTATGGTGGTATAAAGGCCTTAATGGATGCACGTAGTGAGGTTATAAATGATGTTTTAACTCTTGCAACGTGTACTTCTACAGGAGATCCATTCGTACGAGCATTAAGGGCTTTCAACGATCGTTTTGCTGGATTACGGCGGGTGACAGGTGAACCAAAGAATATAGCACTTATGCTTAACATTCCACTTGGTAAAAATCCCTTGCATTTTGCACTGTTTCGCGTACCTACTACAATAGTAGATCTCCACGATGAAAAGGTTTCTGTGAGTGAAAATAAGGAAGAAACTGTACCTTCTGGCAACGATGACAATAATGAGAACACTAATACTAATAGTAGCGTTGACCATAATGAAGAGAATGAAGATAGTTCTAGACGTAAAAGATCAGTACTTGAAATGCCTTTTGGAGAAGTTATTTGGCGAGCACTCCTCGAACCATACCTTATATGGAGAAAATTTTATGGCAAAAGTGATGGTGATACCGAGTGTACTAATAATGATGGTAATAATGATGATAATGACGCTTCTAATGCTTGTACATCAACGCTCTTACCGTGTTCTGCACCATTTATTCGAGCCCTTAGTCCCTTTTACAGAGGTTTAGAAGATAAGTCATTTTCAAATACCGCATTGTATTCAGGAACTGAATCCCTTGTGCGTGAGTTTATAGAAGCTGCTGATGCCACAGATGAAGAGAAAATGATCCATGTGATGCTTCCATCATTACCTCGTAGGAAACGCCGTTTATCCTTTATGCTTCAGGGTTTACAACCACCATTGCAAACTCCAGTGGGTTATCTTCTTGAACGCTTTACTTCTGCTGATGGTCGGTTGTACGTCACGCTGGCAACTCTATGAAAGTGAGTGGTGACACGCAGTTATTGCTGTTTTTTTTTCTTTTTTTTTTATTCCTTTTACTCTTTTTTTATTTTTGTTACTGAGTGAGGGCAGAGAACATAAAATATATATGTGTGTGTGGTTCTCTGTATTAAATATGAGGGAATGTGGAATATAAACAAACGAGCGGGTGAATTTCTTTTTTTTTTCCTTTTTGTTCCATGATGGGAGGAAAGGGATTGATAACCATCCATATCAATTTAATGCCTTGTTTTTTTTTAATTATTTCTTGTAAAAAGAAAATGATTGCTATTTGTTTTGATATGTTTGGTTTCTCCGTTTAAACGACAGTTGAATAGTGAAAAAAAAAAACACAATAGCAATAACAACAATAACAACAACAAGGTTGTTTTTGCCTTGATGAGTGCAGCTGCGTTAGCGGAAGATGGCATACATACAAGTAAGGGATTTCTTAGGGTTCTTCAAACATCGGATAAACCCGCAACCGTAAATGCGGCCTTATTGCTGCTGCTTCAGACTCTCAGCAACCCAACAGAAGAGGCCGTTTCTCTCTCGCCTGTAAGTCTCCGTCAACTACTGCGACTTCTCGTGGAACGCACTGATGATGCATGGTTGGAAGTTCGAAAAAAGATTGCTTTTGTTTTTGGAGATTTGATATTAAAAGGACACGGGGATGTGTTGGCAGATGCGCTTCTCTACGGTGAACCGCAAAACACCTCCACTGGTGAGGCACTTGCTAGTCACATTGATTTCGATAGTACCACAAAAGAGGAAATCAACCGTAGTGAAACAGTATGGGAGATGAAGGGGTTACTGGGAAAGTTAGCAGAAGCGCATGGAACTGTGGAGCGATGTGTTCCGGCTGCTGATGTATTTCGGACACTTATGCGAGTTCCAGTTTTTTTAGAGATGATTCTATCACCATCAGAAATTACTTCTACCACTACGAATACTAATACGGATAATAGTAATACTAAGGCTAATGAAGAAGAAAACGTCAGAAGTTCTCAACAACAGGAAAAACATTACAATTTTTGTAATACATGTATCGGAATTCTCTGTCGTAGTGTTGGATCCGATACGACAGTTCTTTGTACAGAAACATGGCTCTCATTGAATACAGCTTTGCAGATGGATAAAGGTCTTTCTGCATCACTACTTTTGTATTATTTCAATGAATTTGTCTTAATGTTTAAGAATTGTTTAGATGAGGGAAATTTTGTAGCTAAACTGCATGCACTAGAGTTACTTGCATCTATTCTTGAAGATTCTGCATTTTTAAAGGCACGTAGAAGTTTTGCAGAGTCACCAGCGTTGCTTTGCGCACTTCTTCCCTTAACAAATAGCTCTTCAACACATATTCGATTTTTAACCTTTGATGCACTTAAAGTTTTTATTGCAAAAGGGAATAAACCTGCTCCCATTCGCTATATTCTCTTTATTAACCGGGAAATATTAGCTGCGTATGTGGAAGATTACTCCACAGAAGAAGTAGCGATTCAAAAACGTCTGGAATTAGAGAAACAAAGACTACTACAAAGTCTAACATCACTGGAGCCACTGACACACGAGGAAGAATTACTGCTTGGTGTGAAGTGAAGATATTATAAACTCCCTGAAAAATATCTATTTCCCCCTTTCCCTCTTTCTCTGCATGTGATAGTTTCTGGATGAAATCATATGCTCAATACGACTAAAAAGAGCAGAGAAGGGAGAGAAAGAAAGATAGCAAGAGAACAAAAACCTTATGTGTCCATTCATAAGATGTGTTTTTCTGGATTTAATTGTATATATCATTTGCTTTTTTTATTTTTTGCTCTTTATTTATGCTTTAAACGTACTATTATTACTATTATTATTGCTGTAGTTTTTTTTTTGGGGTGGTGGTGGTGGTGTGGTGGGGCGAACCCTTTGCTTTATTTCCTTACTCATTTCTTTTTTTATTTTATCTTTATTTATTGACGGCAAATAAAAATAAATAAAAGAAGAAAACGATACAATATATATATATATATATATTAGATAGGAGGCAAGGTAAATTTAGGTGAAGACGTTGAGAGAAAAGACGATATATTTAATTTGGTTTGAGTGGAGGACCTTGCTTTGTGTATGAATTTGTACACTCATGTCTATTCACAGTGAAGAAGAAGAAAGGGAAAAAAAAGAAATCCCAAATAATACACCGCCAAAATGCCCAACATTTGATCCGAGTCAATTAAATTTATCTGATGCTCAACCCATTGGTTCTGGTGCTATTTCACAAGTTGTACAAAGCAAATTTGGCTTCTCACCACATCTTCCTATAGCGGTGAAGATACTTTCTAAGATACAGTTATTGCAGCAGAATAAGGTTCAAGTGGCAATGAATGAAAAACGTGCTCTTTTAGAAATGGGACCCTATCCTTTTATTGCTCGATTATACGGTACAGCACAGTCAGAGGATGAACTTTACTTTGTTATGGAACATCTTCCGAATGGTGATTTACTGGAACACATTCGAACCTGTGCGGCACGTCGTGCAGCTCAGAACTTAGCAGCAGAGGCAATGTTAGCTACAAATTCGGAAAAGGGATTGTCAAATTCTAAGAATTCGATTCCTTGTTTAGATTTTCATGACATTCAACTTATTACAGCCCAACTTGTAATGGGACTAACACAGGTTTTTTCTAAAGGTTTCGTTTTACGCGATCTTAAACCGGAGAATATCGCCTTTGATAGCAAGTACCGTGTCTGCTTGCTGGACTTTGACACCGTAGATGTACAGGGCGAGGCACTGAAGCCAGTCTCCAACAATGGCGTTGCCCTCCGTGAGAGGGCGAAGAAGAAGGAAGAAGAGGACCACAGCAACAAAAACAAAAACAACAAATCCCCCGATCCCGACCGCCGCCTCACCGTCTCGGCCATTCAAAGCATGCGGAAGATGACGGCCAACTTCTGCGGCACCGCCCAGTACGTCTCGCCGGAGATGCTCGGGCGGTGCCAGTGGAGCTACAGCAGTGATCTCTGGGCGCTGGGGGCCGTTGTGTACGAGATGCTCTACGGCACGCACATGTTCGGCGGCGCCAACACCTTCGCGGTGATGCGGCGGGTTGTCGACGGCCTGCACGGCAGCGGCGTGTCGTTTCCGCGGGTTTTCATCGGCCCGCAGGCGGACGCGTTTGACCGCGTGGCGGACTTCATTCAACAACTCTGCCGCACCGATCCCGCCCGGCGCCTCGGCGTGCATCCCACAACCGGGCGCTTTGACCCGGAGGCGCTGCGGCGGCATCCCTTCTTCGGCGACTTTACCGCGTGGGGAGTGTTGGAGCAACACGTGCGGGACTACAGACAGCCCGCCTACAACAGAGAGCGAATAGACACCGCAGGGCCGATACATCCAAGTGTCACAGACGATGGGACGACATCGCTGAAGGGGCTCTATCATACTCTGCCGGTTCACAGTATGGAGTACGCCAAGTACGTGTTTGAGGCTACCGCGGATGCGAATCCGTTTGAACGATGGGCGCAGGAAATGTCAGGGGAAAACTGTGGATCATTTTTAAGTGGTATGGAAGGAGAGAAGAAGGAGGAGTTATCGGATATTGAGGGTGATGAGAATGAAACTTCAATGGTGGCTCCTGCTGAGGATGAGGAAGATGATGAGATGGATGTGGTGGATGATGTTGGAATGCTCTTTTTTGGTCACGTTCACCCTGACTTTGCGGGTGATGCCCAAAGTTAATCTTGTTATTTCATCTTTTTTTTTTCTCGTTGCTCTTCTTTTCCGTTTTTTCTTTTCATATATATATATATATATATATGAACTCAAACTATGTGCCTGTGTGTGTGTTTGGCTTTTTTGCTTCGTCTTTTGTTACCATTATCATCATTATTTTGTCTGATGTTCATAGAGTCGATGTCGCCTCATGTAGACTTGTTTTGGAACTTATTTCGTCTGTATTCTTTCTTTTTCTTTCGATTTAATCCTTACTGTGGCTCTGTTTTTTTTTCTTTTTTCCTTAATTCATTTTCCTGAATGTTGCTTTTGATTATTTGCGATTGATTATTACTATTTCTCTTTACTTCTTTACTTTTGATGCTGGATGTTTGATTATTATTATTATTATTATTATTATTATTATTATTATTATTATTATTATTATTATTGTTATTTATTTTTTTTCTTGTTTCTATCCTGCGTGTTCTTATTGTGATACCGACAGGGTTGTTTCCCCTTTGTGTTGTCTGCTGTTCCTTTCTGGTTTAGCGAGAAGTAAACGACGCAAGGAAACAAAGGAAAAAGCAAAACGGAAGGAAAGAAGAAAATACAAGAAGAACGAAAGTAGAAAGAAAATCAAAGACGTGAGTATAAATAAAAAATAAGGAAATAAATAAAGAAAGGAGGTTAACACAAAGAAATAGTTAACAAAGAGAAGTGACGGTGGGCACGAGACACGAAAAGGAACGCAAGAAAAAGAAAGAAAAAAGAAAACCAGTGGAAAAAATAGTTTTTTTTTTCATTAAAACCTCATAGATATCTCTCTCTGATACTCTAAAGAGGAAAGTGAACCATTTGCTGGGCCTGGTATTCTGGGGAAACAAGCTTGCAAATCGAAAAGCAACAACAACAAGAAGAACATCAGTATCAAACTATCAACATTACAATAATGCTGGAAATAAACGGTTTGGAACATTTGCTTTCCCTCACAAGAGAACATAGAGTTCTTGTTGTGGCCTTCTACGCAGATTGGTGTGGTCCATGCCAGCAGGTAAAACCCCACTATGAAGCGTTAAGCCGACAGTACAATAACGTGGTATTCTGCAGATGTAATATTGATCGAAATAGGGAGACTGCTAATCGATTCGGTATAAGAGGTGTTCCTGCTTTTATTCTCTGGGCTGC
This sequence comes from Trypanosoma melophagium, assembly GCF_022059095.1. NCBI lineage: Eukaryota > Euglenozoa > Kinetoplastea > Trypanosomatida > Trypanosomatidae > Trypanosoma > Trypanosoma melophagium. Next base: position 659,639 of record NW_027125187.1, on the reverse strand, counting down.
AGGAGAGATTAAAACTACAATAACTGGAGGTCAGATGGGAGCCCTTCAATCAGCTATTGATCAAGTACTCCGAACACTACCAGCCAATACAACTACCACAGCCTCAAATAACCACCATACAATTGGTGCTATACATAACAAATTAGCACAACAAATGGAAACATTGGCACAAACTCTTGCTTCTAGAGGGAATGAAAAATCAGAAGAAAGAGCAGAATCTGAAGTATGTGAAGCTATTTGTAATACACTTGAACAAGATTCTGAAAGAAGACCATTTGGTATTGCACTACTTCCATATTTCGCTTCTAATGCATTTGATGCGGCTGCAGTTAATGCTTTATTTGATTATATTGCTAAAAGGCCACAACCACGCTGCAGTGATGGAGAATATATAGTGAACGTAATATTAAGCCATCTTATTGAATTTTTTCTTGCATGCACTATAAATAGTACAAAAGAGTTGGAAATGCTGCGTCAAGTATTATATTCTCTTATATCTTGCAGTTCTATTTTACCAATACTCATACAATCGCATCTTTTTTACAATAATATGTTGTCAACTGGTTTAGAATTGGAGTGTAGTACTATTTTAGGTGCCATGTTGGGTGTCGGTATATACACTCGAGGTAATCGTTTATCCCCATTACATTTACGTTCTATGGAATGGGAAAAAGTAACATCAATGTTTCCTAAAGATACAGATCACTCTCAGAAAGTATCAGAATTGCAAATTTATATGGAATCCGCTTGTGCTGCCAATAAACGTATAGTTCTTGCACTTTTACAATCAAAAATATCTCGAGAACCTACTTTTCGATTTTTTGGTGCTGCATTAAGACTTAATTCCGGTTATAGTAAAACTATGCACCATAATCTTCCTCTCTCTTCTCGATTGTTTATGGCCCAAATGAATGATGTACTTTTGGAAGCTGCATTACCTTTATTTGAAAGAGGGTATGATCCTCATATTATTCCTGCAAGTTACGTTCTTGAAGATACTGGGGATAATTTAATGGTGGATTTTGGAGATGATGTAGAACGTATTACACACTATGATGAAAATCGTCCTCTTCCTGTTTTTCCATCATTAAAAGAACCATTTAAACCTTCTGTACATTTATTTTTTTTGGCTGCTCGATCTATTATGCTGAGTACGACCGTATTGATTGAAACGCATGAGAGAGATGAACGGGATGCGACTCATCCACAGGTGCCTCCGGAACAGCGGGCGGCGTATTTGGCAGAAAGTTCTCTTATTGAAGGACTAATTGGATCAAAAAGTCTTGGTCGAAAACGAGTTCGAGTACTTAATGGAATCGCTGCATGGCTTGTTTGTGTTATGAATGTTTCTCCTGATGGGGTACTTTTAAAAGAACCCCCAGAGGAATGGCAATATTTACCTCAACAACTTGTGGATGTGGTTATTCGTGGTGTACAATTAGCCCCAATAGATTGTTTTGATGTTGAAAATGTTATTTCACTTATGTTGGTATTAATGGGAAATACTACGTATTTCCCTAAACCACACACACACGCACTCTTTCCCTCATTCCTCAGTCGTCTATTACATGATGAAGAAGCAAAACGAGCCTTAACAACCCATCGATGGTTTACACAGCATATTGTACTTGCTTGTGTTTTGTGTTATATTGCAGTAGAAAAATCTACATATGAAAAGGTTGTGGTACGTTATACACTTTCCTATTGTACAAAATCTTTTCTCGTACATGAATCCTTATGTCAACCTGTTCGTAAAGAATTTGAAGTTGATGGTACAATTTTGGAACGTTTTTCTCACATGGTAACTGCAGATGTCAATGAGGCGGTTGATCAACTTATTGAAACATTAACAAAAATGAATCAACTTGTAAGGGAGGGTGCTGATCTGAGTGAAGGGGCCCGTCCTCCACACAGTGAGAGAACTGGAGGAGCTGGAAATACCGGTAATAACATCAGAACGGGTAGAAGTAACAATAATAATAATAATAATAACAATAATAACAGGAGGATCAATAATATCAGCAATGAAGTAGCTGATGAAAGTTCTGATGATGAGAACGATAATGGTGATTCACCAATGACTTATCATCAATTGGGTCAGGGATTACGACAACATATTCTTCTTTTTGAATCAAGTATGGATTTATTTATTCAACTTTCCATAAGCTTTTCAAAGGGAGTAGCACAAAATATGGTGGCACAGCAAATTGGTCAAATGTTGGCTCGAAGTTTCGTTAGTTTTGCAGGTGCTGACAGTAAAAATTTAAAAATTAAGTTTCCTGAACGTTACAATTTTCGACCAAAAGAAATTTTAGGTCGTTTGGTAGAATGTCTTGCACAATTTCGTCGTTTTCATAACTTTCTACGTTGTTTGTGTAACTGTGGTGTACCATTGAAAGATATTTTACAAGCTATGCACACTGTTGCCGATCGCCATCTCGTGGAGGAACACCTTGTGTGGAAACTAAGAGAAATTGCCACAACCCTTGAAACTATTTCAGAGAAGATAAGTAAAGATGAGGCGTTATGGGATGATGCCCCGGAGTATGCATTAGATGCATTACTCTCCACTCCGCTTTTAGACCCTGTGGCCCTTCCAGCTGAAGTGAAAGATTTAGAGGATTTGGTCTATGTTAACAGGGATACCATTCATCATGTGCTTCTCTCGGAGAATAAACATCCTTTTACGAAGGAATATTTGGATGAGAATATGGTAAATGAATTTAATGCACGGAAAGATGTTAAGGAGGCTCGAGAGAAGCTTCAGAGCCGCATTACCGCTTGGCTAGAAGAGGCGAAGAAGAACCACTAGTAAAAAAGGGAAGGAAGAAAAAAAATCGTTCTATTTATTTATTAGTGTTTAATCCCTTTAGTTAGTTCGAGTGTGACTGGAAGTATGGGGATATGGAGATTTGAAAAAAGGTACTGTAATAAGAGCGAGAAAAAAAAAAGTGGTGGGGAAGGAGAAGGGGAAGAAAGTAAAAAAAAAAAAAGATAATATTATATATTTATAAATGAACAGAGAAAAAAAAAATAAGATTCTTCTTGTCTCTCTATTTTCCCTTTCTCTCTTTTTTTGCTTGTTTTTTTTTTTTTTTTGGAGGGGTTTGGAGGAGTTAAAATACAGTATCTACGTCACTGTTTCTTTCCACTTATAAGAGGAAGAGGGGATCTTCCAAAGACACATACTTTTGAATTATGATTCTAGTGGTGATAACGTCAATACTGAAGTAAAGAAGAAGTAAGAAAGGGGGGAAATTTCACGATTTTTTCTTAAATTCTCTTTCCTTTTTTTATTTATTTACTTATTTATTAGTTCTCCGAAAATTACAGTTATTTGCATTGTCGTTTCTCTTCAGAGTGAACCCGGGTGCAACAGTGTGGCTATGATTCTGACGTTTTCACTATATGATATTCTTTTTTTCCCTCTTTAATATATATTTCTCTATTTCCATGTATATACATTCAATATATATATATATATATATATATATATCCGATTCTGACTTTTCTCTCTCTCTCTCTCTATGACGTCTAGCCTGGGAGCTTTACGCGGCTTGGGGTTCATAGTTGTGTAAAGCGGAGCAGGTATATATTATTATTATTATTATTATTATTATTATTATTATTATTATTATTATTATTATTATTTAGAATTAAATAAATGCTGCGGCTCAATTCGTGTTGTTTTGGACGTTGGGGTCCCCGTGATTTTCTGCGGGGACGAACAAAACGCGGAGGCGCTATTCACATTCGCCACACCCACGGCTGTAAAGGACGCTACAAACGTCTTTCCACTATATTTGGATTACGCGATGGCCGTCGACATGCGGGGAATCACTTAACGGGTGGACTTGGCATTAAACTCGGCGGTGGACTCTTCGGTCTGCGTATTCCCCGCCAACACAATCTCTCTAAGATGTCGGCAGAGGAGTTTGATATCGCCCTGCATGGACATCCAAATATTACGAATCCCTATCGAGAGCATTTGGAGGAACACCCAGATCTGAAGAGTGTGATGCGGAATGCATGGTTAAATGTGCATCTCATTGTACTCATGCCTCGAATTGCGCGTATAGTGGCAGATAATAATAATAATAATAATAATAATATTCCACAGGCATGGAAGGAACTCTTACAAGAGTTACATGCGGCATTTCAGGAAGAAGGAAATAATAATAATAATAATAATAATAGAAAAGAAGAAAAAGAAGATGATCATAACGCCGTATTGAAGAAAGGAGATGGATGTAGTATGAAAGTGCATTGGGCCACCTTGTCAGCTTCTGTTACTTGTCATGATATGGGAAAAGAGGCACTTGCTAGCTCTGCAGCATCTCTCTTTAAAGATCATTTAAGAGGTGAAAAGATTCGACCCACATCTCTTGTTTCATCCCATAGATTACATGAAAAGAAACGTATTCCACTTTTAGGTGCCAGCATGTTAACAACTGTAGTTCCCCAAAAGACGAGAGATGCAACAAATTTATTAATGCACTCCAAAAATTCACTGATGAATATGAAAGAAGGAAAATCAAGTGGTTCTTTACATCATTATACAGAAAAAAAACTCCTAAACAATAATATCACATGTTCCACTGTAGGAACTATAAGTAATAATAACAATAATAATAATAATAATAATAATAATAATAATAATAATAATAATAATAATAATAATAATAATAATAATAATAATAGTAATAATATTGTGAACCAGAGAGGGGTACAACAACTGCTACAAGAGTTGCGAGAGTCACATCCTGATGCCTTGAAACTGTGTCTTCGACTAGAAGAGACGATGACGTGCAGTGAAACGGGAAAAGAAAAACATAATGATGATAATAATGAACAAATACAAACAACACCTGTGCGAAAATTACTGCGAGAAGATTTAGACCCAGATGAAGTTGGGGTATGGAAACAACCAGCGGCAACTGTTGATGCCCTTATGCGATGGCACTACTTCAATTGGGATCCTCGTGCACATAACGCCGATGTCTTGCCGCATCATAGACGAAAGCAAAATGTTCACATCTTTATTGATGCCTCACGGGTTCGAGGAGAGAGTGCTTCTTCGGCAAAAGAAGCAAACAAAAACCGATGTTCTTCATTACCAAGGTCATTGATCTCTCCACGTTTTTCAGAAAAACTACAGGAGATGAATTTTAAACGAGTACATGATAAAAGTCTTGTTGATGTCTTGAAGGCTTTGAGAGGATGGACTGTGGATTCCCAATGGCATGCACTCGAAGTTCGACAAGGGGGTGGTTTCTCTAAAGAGAAAAAACAAAACTGTTGCCTCAACACAGAGTGTGAAAAAAGTATTCATGATGAGGGATAGGTTTTGTTTTTTTTTATGTCCCAACACTTGAGTGAAGGGACGAGGATCTTTATACACACACACAAACATTATTGTAATACCATTTGTTTGAACTCACAACGCTGTCTATTAATTTTTTTAATCCTTATCCCTGTGTCTGTGTCTCTGTGTAAAGTCCACTGGTAAAGGTTAATCATAGCCTCCTTTTCAACCCAAGGAAAAAAAAATAGGAAGCAGTACAATAGATAAATTTGCATGCATGTCACCTTTTTGAATATCCTCTTATCTATATTTATTTATTATTTTCGCTGTTTCTTTATTTATTTATTTCTTTGTTTTTTCCTTACCTGTATTTTTATGTAAAGGCTGCGGGTACATTGGAAGGAGTTTGGTTTGTTCAACTCTTGAGAACAATACCTTTCTCTCACCTTTTTTTTTGGTAGGAGTGACCGCAACGCAGACATATATACATATAAATTGCTTATAATCCTAAATTCTCACTTCACATGCATCGTTTCGTTTTCACCGATGCCTATCGTGGTATCACCGCATGCACGCGACTCTCAATCCCACCATGGCGGGTCCTCCAAACAAGTGTACGTTTCACCAGCAGCACCCATACAAATACTAATAAACATATAAATACACCAATAGTGAATCACTATAAACGTCTCGGTGTGGACACAACCGCCACGGTGGAGGATATTAAGTCGGCTTACCGATGCCGCGCCCTGCAGTGCCACCCGGATGTGGTGGAGGACACCCGCAAGGCGCAGGCGGAGGTGGAGTTTCGGGCCGTCTCAGAGGCGTACGATGTCTTGATGGATCCACAGAGACGCACAGAACACGATAAGGCACTGGGCGTACAGCACACAGCTGCGCAGAAGACATCTGAGAAGAAGACAACAAGAACATCTTCTTATTCAACATCTTCTCCTTCCTCATCATCATCAACAAGAACTACGACAACGAATAAAACGACTAAACCACGTGGACGAAGGACATTTGTACGCGGTGACGCTGATCGAAAGTTTCGTGAAGCTTTTCATGGTATGTCGCTTGATCAGGTGATCTTTCAAGAGCGTCTACGGCAGCGGCAGAAGCGGCAGGAAGAAAAAAGTAATAAAACATCAATAAACGCATCCACATCATCACCGTCTGGGCGTGAAGAGGCACTGCAGCGGGTGATGGCAGATGCGGCGGCCCGCTTTGCATCAAAGGTGGAACGGCAGTATGGGCCGAGTATGCTGCGCCACGTGAAGGTAAACACTATACCATCGTTTTCAAATCAAACGCCATTGTCGGATTACATGCCATTTCGACCGTTTCACGGCTTCTCAGCACCTGAAGGTGTTCGTACACCACCGGAGCCGAAACTTGGCCCCACTTCAGATGTAAAGGGGGAATCATATGTGGAATTCACAGAGCCCACAACGCGAGTACTACGCGAACTGCCCAAGGCAATTCCTGTTGTACGTAGGCCTGATGGTAGTGTGATTGGACGTAGTGAGGCGGAACGGTATCTGGATAAGGAACGGAACTCACCGTGTAATATGGGTCAAATGTACTCATACCATAGGCCGTATTGAGAGAGAGAGAGTGTGTGTGTTTCTGTGTTGGTGGAGTGCTGGGTGCAAATGGGCCTAGATGCTCTGTTGCTATTACTATATATATGTGTGATGTGAGGAGTGTGTAAAGGGGTTTTTTCTGCTGTAGATGGATGAATAAAATGTTATAACTAACCTAAATATATATATATATATATATATATATATATATATATATATATTTTCTTCTTTTTTCTTTGCTTTTTGGTAAACCTCTGTGTGACAATATAATTTAAAATAACACACACACACACATACATGTATGTCTATACAGAATAGAGAGTGAGGGAAAGCGAAGAAAAAGAAATTACCAAAGCAAATAAGTGCAAAAAAAAAGGAAAGGAAGTAAAGTGGAGTGAATAAGAAAAAAGGAAATACAAATACTTCGTACTCAAGGATGCGCCGACATGTTTTGAGGAACATTGCTCTTGCTACTTCTGCTGCATCAGCCATTACTGCCTCTTCTCGTGGAATCTACACCATATGGGGATCTATCCCACTTGAGAAATGGGCATCAAAGGAGTCGTGGCTTAATCGTCTTACGAATCAGTCGCAGTATCGTAGCTTTGAGTTCTGGCATGTTCCGGAGGTTGAAACACCTGAAGGTGTTGAACTTTCTCGAGTGGAAAAGTACTTGTTAAGTTGTATAGAGGATGACACCAACCGTCTCCTGAATGTGAGTTGGACATATGATTTTGACCCATTCTGGAGGGACCGTGTTAATTCTCACAGGATTCTCTTTAGTATATTGTACCGAAGACAATACCCTGTGTATAAGTTTTTCTTTGGTGATTACTCAAGTAATGAGGAAGGAATGAAGTATATTGAGAAAAAACTTAACTATCTCTTATCTGTACTTCATTGGGCGACGAGGACAGAGAGACGCTACACAGCCATTGCCAAAGCAAGATACACTGTACAACGTGATGTTTGGAATGCACTGGAGCGTGAACGTTACTTGGAAGGTTGTGTGGAGGTTGTGGAGTCCTTCAAGAGAAAGGTACCAGCGGAATTCGCCAATAAAGCTATTGGAGAACTTCAGAACGATCTCACTAACATGCGACACTGGATTTGGGATTGTCCTAACTCGAAGAGGACATTTCCACAGTTGGCGTAAGATTGAGGGAATCAATGTTAAGTGTTCATAGTTCTATTTAACATGGGGGATTCTCTGGGATATTTTGTTTTATTCAACACTTTGCTGAAGAGAAATAATGAAAAAAAAAGAAAAAACAAAAAAGGTGAACGAAAATGGAGGACCCTGCATCATGGCGTAGGGGTATGGGAGTGGGACATGCATGCAGTTTAGAAGAGTATCAAAGCAGAGTAGGAACGTAGTAGGGTTTTAAGTCTAAAACCCTGTAATGGGTCAAATGAGATTTTGAAGGAGGGTGTTTCGTACATATTTCAGGTACATCCATATTTACATATTTATGTTTGTATATATATATTTAAGAGGAAACTGTACGAAATACTTTCCTTTCCCCTTTTGTTTCTCTTTTCGCATCTCCTTCATGGTAATTGTCTCTGTGTGAGAGAGAGTGTGTAAATATGACGTATAGGAAACCTCAAAGGAGGATGGAGAAGGGGGAGCAAAAAAAACAAAAAAACAAAAAACAAAAAACAAAGAGAAGCAAAAAAGAAGAAACATGAGTATTGTGGAAGTTAGATCGTTAGGATTGAGGAAGAAAGGCAAGTTGTGTGTGGATGGAGCGCAAAGACTAGCCGCTAATAAGGGGCAACAGGAATGCAAAGAAAAAAGAACAAGAAGAATGCAGAATACGAACAAATGAAAGAAAGTAAGAATATAAAGAAGAAAAGAACTCATATGAGATTGCTGTGATATGAGGTCTTCTCTTCTTGTGACGTTGTTTCTCTAAGTGGTAATCTATTTTTTTTTTTTAGCTCTTTCTCCACATCTGGTCTCTTTTTTTTTCTTATTCTTTTCGTTTTGGTATCCTTATAGGGTACTGAGTGGAAGTAATTGCAGAAGAAGAGGGATGGGTACAAAGATAACCTTTTTTTATATTTCTCCCTTTTTAACCATATTTTTGTTTCTAAAGTTATTAACATTGCCATCAGTTTCTTTCTTGTTATCATTATTATTATTATTATTATTATTATTTTCTGCTCTATTCTTCATCTAGGCGTATACAAGTGATTACAAACGAAAGAAAAAGAACGGATTAAATAGAGAGAGTTGAAAACGTAAATCAACAAATGAGGGTATCTGGGAGGGAGAAGAGACTCTCCTGTATTTTGACTAATCGTATGAGAGATGAATATTACAAATCCCTCTACTCACACCGTTGCAGCCATTCACCATCTATGAATATTTCACTCTTACCAACACTCCGTGATCATGCCAACACAAATAACATTAACAGTAGAAACAAGAGTATTATGCTGCATTACACGATAAACCCTTCACATACATGTGTTAGGGCATCTGACTCAAGTGCAATACGGTGGTGTTTTAGTAGACCTTCTCTTAATGGGGCAATACCACTACTAAGTGTATGGACCCCTAACGTATCTGTTGCACTTTCAACACAATGTGCACGTTCTCAAATAAGTTCCTTTAAAGTGAAAGGATATTACCGTCTTGCACAATTAAAGGATATTCACATAGATGACGATTGTTATAGTGTTCAAACTATGCGTGGAAGTGGACCAGGTGGTCAAGGGACTAATAGTAGTAGCAGCAAGGTGGAGTTGCGTGCTAGTATCCCAGCACTTAATGAACGCTTTGATGAAGATTTAATGCATAAACTAAAGGAAAATGAACGTGGAAAGAGTCTTACTTCAGATGAGTCATTGTTAATAGTTTCAAGTCATGAGCATCGAAGTGTTCATCAAAATAAAGAAGCTTGTTTACGTCGTTTAAGAGAAATAATTCAAAAAGCATCGTGGGTACCGCCAGTGGAGGCTGATCCTATTAAGCGATCTACGTCTATCGTCACAGCAAGAAAAGTAGAACGACGAAAGAAGGGATCTATGCAAAAGATGCAGAGGGCAGCCCGAAAAGGTTTGTGGTAAATTGGAAAGAAAATATTCTTCTTCTTTCTTTCTTAGTTTCTCTCTCTGTGTATTGTTTTTTTTTTCCTTCTTAATCTTCTTCCTTCACTAAAGAAGACGAGCTCCATCCATCCGTGGGATATTCCCCCCTATCCCTATCCCTATTCCTCATTCTCCCTCCTATTACACTTTATCTTAATATCTCTCCATTTCTCTCTCTCTCTCTATTTATTTCTCTCTTCTTTCTTCTTAGTGAGATGCTCCGGCGAGTTGTGCGACGACTGGCGCCATCGCAGCGCCAACAGCAGCACGAGGCGTTAGTGAAGATGTGGCGCGAACGTCCCCCGCCGCCCGCACCCGCTGCGGCCGCCAGTCATCAACAATTCCGCGATGTGCGGCCGCCGCCGCCGGACGAGTCGACCGATGCGAAGCGCCGCCGGCTGTTGTATCAGTCCGACTACCGCGGCATGACGGAGATGGACATCGTCCTCGGCCTCTTTGCAAAGCACCACGTGCCGAATATGCCGCGCGAGCAGCTGGAGGAGTACGATAGACTCCTGCGGCACTTTGATAATGATATGTTTAAGTGGCTGGTGATGGGCGAGGCACCACCGGCAGCAGTGGCGGAGATGAAAACTTTTAAAATGCTGCAGGAGTTTGTGAAGAAGGAGCAACAGCAATTGCTGGGACACATTGTGTAAACGGGGGACTGAGACGTCCAGTAGTGTGAGGTGTAGAAAGGTATGCAAACGAAAGAGAGAAAAAGATATATGTATGTATGTACAGAAAACATAGCAAAAGAACAACAACAACAACAAAAAAGTCGTATGAACGAACGCTGGGAGAAATAAGAGAGGAATGAGCAACAAAAAGAGTAAGACATACACACACACACACACCAAAAAATAACGTAAGATATGAAGCATGACTTCTTATCTTGATTTTTGTTTTTCTTTAATTACTCGTTGCCTTGAATTTTTATTTATTTATTAGTATTACTATTATTATTATTATTATTATTATTATTATTATTATTATTATTTTGTGACTGGGTGCACCTGCTTAGAAAGTAAAGAACTTTTTGTTGCAAGCGATTCTGTTTTTTTTTTTGTATTCATTCTCCCTTTTTGATAGTATTGTGTTCTATATATGCATTAATATATTACCTGCTTCTGAATTTCTGTTTTTCAGTATGTGTCCTTCCTCCCTCATTACCGCGTTCTCGTTTCTTTTTTATTTTTATTTTTTTGTAACGCGATGAAGTTTCTTGAAGAAAGGAACGTATCATAGATAAGGAAGAGCCTTTTCACAGAGACGAAAAAAAGAAGAAAAGAACAATACTATCAGTATTATTGTCTCTGTTGTTCTTGCTTTTTTTCTTTATTCTTTCCTCCCTTTTCACTCGTCGGTGGCTGGGTGTTTCCTCCTCCCTTTTTTTTCCACCTCGAAGGCTGGTGGTGTCCTACAGGTTGAAAAAAAAGTTCTTCGTACAGTTAAGTTTAGAATACAATAATTGACGCTTCTAGTTCTTCGGAAATACACTGTGTGGATATCGTTTTTTTTTTTTAGCCTTTTACTCATGCTGAGTATTGACTTAACGGACATAATACCACGTACTTCTCAAGGAATTCCCGTTATGCTGGAAAGAAGAGAACTAGGTACTGAATGTAATGGTAAGAATGGCAAGACCAAATCTACCGGTTCCAAATTGCGACAAAGGTTATTAGCCTCCGGGTTGGAAACAAATGGGATAGTGAGGGAAGGTCGAAACCATTATATTAGTAAATTGAATGAAAAAAATAAATTTTCATCTTCTTATACTTCACCTTCTTCAAAATCAGCATCTACGACATCTCTTCTTCGATTGGTACTTCATATCCTGGGACGGGTTTCTGAGAATCCGTCTGATAATATAACGGCACCACGACCCCCACAGGGACCACCCAGAAATAACGGACGACATCGACAAGTTCATTCTAACATTCTATCTGGAGGAACCAAAGCCCAAATACTATCTAAGGATGAAAAATATAATGGAAGAAGTAATACCATACAAACTCGAAGAGGTTTATCCACTGCTGATTTAGTACGTAGTGCAGCAAATGAGGTACATCCATACTATTTTATTTCATCTAGTGAAAATGTGGAAAAAACATTTTCTCCCTTGAATCATGTTTCTGTAGTACCTTATATAGGATTGAATGATTCTTTAGGAGAAAAAGTTTTCCATTCACGAGTTCCATCAGATAGTTCATCATTATTTCGTAGTGCACCAGCTGCAGCAGCAGTAGCAGCGGCATCAGATCTCAAGGTACCAAAAGAGGTATTAAGGGAAAGTCTTTCTCAGGGTATTTGTGAGGAATCTTTAGTGGGATTATTACTTGATGCATGTACCGATGAAGATGGAAATGTTGCTCTTGGAGATGTGTTACCCTTTCTTGCAAGTAATGAAGATAACAGAGGAGATAGTGTTCCTCTTAACAATAAACTCTCCATGACAAATTCAGAAGCAACATTGAAGGCATATTTTAGAGTTTTTATTCTTATTGGGGCTCGACAATACCCTGTTGATGACAAGCTGCGTACTACTACCATACCTCAAACAATATTAAAAAGAACAACATCAACAACAAGAACAAGAAAAAGAACACCTATGGGCGAGAGAACAAGAGAAAAAGAAGAAAACACCAGTGTTAAGGCAGATTCTCCCTGGTTACTCTTGGCTGAACAGTTATTTCAACACCTTTCCCGTTTTCCACGGCAATTACTCTACACGACTGGTCCTCTTGGTGAGGAGCGAACTCCACCGGTGGAATGGGCGGATCGATGGGACTCGTGGTCTACCTCACCATCTGCACTGCGAGAACTGCCTATTCTACAGATATGGCCTTTAATTATGTTTCCACGCTTTGTGGTGTTAATGACTCGCTGGGGACAACGGCCGATAGATGTACTGCGAGAACTGCAAATAACATGTGCGTCCTCGCAGAATGGTTCTATTCTCTCATTAGGTACCACCACTACAACCACTACCATTGGTGGTAGTCTTCTCACAGATGGATCACATGGATATTCTGTTTCTAGTCAACACCCATATTATGAGGAGGACGGGAATATATTGGTAAAGCAAACAGGTAATGGTAATACTAGTAGTGATATTAGTAATGACAGCAATAATGAAAGAAACGATTTAGTCAATTCAGATACAACTCGAGTTCGGGTAAGGGTTAAGACACGAGATAGTGTGCAGCGCATTAACTGTCTTTTGAATACATGGGAGAATGAATCTCTAAATGATGCGGTAAAATCACACTATCAACCATCACACCACTCATCAAAGAAATCCTCACTACCAAGTCAACGGCAAAATAATACACCCATGACGAAAAATATGCGATTTAATGGTAAAACAACGTTCGTACAACCACCAAATAAAAAAATATCACGATATTATGATGATGGAAAAACAGACAAACCACGTACGATTGCTCGTGCTTGGGATGAGGAATTCGGTCCCTACGCCGGATCTACGTTTCGTGCAAGTGCTTATCCTTTCAATTTGGCAGACGAAACCGCAACTACAGTAGAGAAGCGGGAAGAGCGTCGGAGTAGATCCAATGGAAAGGTAAAAAATCAATCTTATCATAAGAAAGAAAAAAGTTGTTTTTTTGCAGCAAGACTACACTCTGCTGTGAAATCTGGACATCAAATAAGCAACAATTCAGTAGAAAACTTGCCTCTAAACAAGGAGGAGAGTGAACCCTTGAGGGTTGTTAGTTCCCATGTAAGACCAGATTCTCGTTTATCGTTTTTCTCATCTTTTCAAGTATTTCCCTCAACAACAGAACTTTCTGATTTGGCCTGTGATGTTTTGAAACGAGCACATGGAGAGCGTCAGCTGACTGAGGTGAGAACGTTAGAGAATGGCCATCAACAAGAGAAAGAACAACAACAAGAAGAACAGGGAGAACAACAAGAACAAGAACAAGAACAAGAACAAGAACATGAACAGCAGATGATGAAACACAAAAGAGAAAGAAAGGAAAAACAGCATTATAACCATAATCAACAAAGAAGTTCAGGAATTGAAGTGTTCTCACCTCCATCTTCATTGCCAATAAATAATGGTGTTTTTGTAAACCGTCATGATTCTGAGGGATCAACAGCTGTAAAACAAGTTATTGAGATACCGTCGGCAAATACAGTTGTAGGGTTACCGAAAGGAATGATGTACGAAGCTATCCAACAGCCTCTTCTAGAGTCAGAGGACAAATATTGTACATCGAACTCTGCAAATTCCATGATAGCGTTCAAAAAGAAACAGGAAGATAATATACCTTGTACTTTAACGACAGAAACAATAAGGAGTCCCTGCAACGTTGATATAGCAATTTCTTTACAAGAGAGTAATAATAGAGTACCAGGTGAAACACCATTGGGTGTGATTTCATCAGCGTTGCATCCACCCATATCGGTGGAAAGTGCAGTACGAAATAATGATATAGGAGATCAAGAATGTAAGTTAAGTGCACCTGCTTTACCTATCAACTGTAATAATACTCTCTTACCAATGGAAGTAGATAAAAGTGCTTCTGCAGATGAAGTTCTGGTAAGTATGAGACGTGCAGCTGCAGAAGTAATTTATTCTCGATGGATGGGATATAAAGCTCGTCGTAGTTTAAGTAGTCAAAGAAATTTGCAAAGATGTAGCTTTTTACATTGTTCGACTGCTTTTGAGCCCCCACCACTTCCACACTATAGTGGAGAATATGGGAATTGTTGTACTCCTGTAAACTCTACAAATAGTGAGACGGCGACGTTTAGAGAATTAACAGTTTCTCTCTTGGGACAAGTGAGTAGTCGAAATACAAGTGCTAGTGTAAAGCAAAGGGAAAGAGTAAGATTCCTTAACATTGTTTTACTACTACAAAGAGTAGGACATGGATATTTATCACGAAAGTGCTTCAAGGTTAATCTCATAAAAGATGCAATGAAACCACCTGCAATATCAGATAATTCGTTTTTATCTGATCAGTTGAAAGAAACCCCACCTTTATTAAATACGAATACTTGCTTAAATGGTGTTTCTAATGCTTTTCCAACTAAGACGACTCCAATGGATACTTCTACTGCTACTCCGAGTAATAATAATGTTTCTGTTTCTCTTTCCACCTTAACAACTACTAATAGTACTACGACGCCGAATGTAAACCCCACATCCCGACAACGTTTATCTGGGGTGACATTTGTGACATATGGTGAAGATGTGCACCGTGAAGCGAAAAGTGAATGGCGGGAGGTTTCTTCAGAAAGTTCTGTTAGGTATCGAAGTACACCTCCTGACTTTTGGCATGGACGCATCACAAGGCAAGTGGATTGGCAAAAACAACGGCAATCACAACAACAACAACAACAACAAGATCAACAAGAAAAAAAAAAAGAAGAGGTAAAAGAATGTAGTTCTAAACCTACAGAACATCTTATTAGAAAACGTATAAAAACACCAATAGGTTCTCCCATGAATAATGAAAGTGGTTTCGATACGTTGGAATCAGAATTACCGATACAACAAGAAAAGGTAATGACTCCACAAACAAGTTTTCTATTAGCTATGAGTACCGAAGAGTCTAGAGAAGCACATTTTTCCGATTCAGTAACTCCCTCAGAGATGTTGTTAACAAATACAGAAATGGATGGTAGTAACTTTACTAATAGCCCTTCAGGTACTCAGAACTCAAATTATCTTTTTTCTGCGGTACCATCTTGCTGTTTCTCAAATTGTTCTACATTTTCGGTTCATAGTACGAGTTCTTGTACACAAGATTTTAAAGAACTAGACGATCCTTTCCCATTTGAAAAGGATGAAGAAGAAGATGATGATGATATGAAGAATTTCAGTGATTCTCTTTCTCTTAGTAGTGAGGAATTTCAAAATGATAAAGGTGTAAGTGCCACAATGGATTATATAGTGCCCACAGGACTCACTGATCAACCAGCCATGGGTGAGAGTGAGGCATTGTTACTTATACAACGTGTTGGTAGGGGATTTGCAGATAGAAGGCAAATTCATTTTTCATTATTAGTAAATGTGTCAACGTTTGAGATTTGTGTAATACGGCGAACAGCTGCTGGATATTACGATCGCAAACAACTGGGATATCGTTATCATGCCGTACTAGAGGCAGAGAGGGAACTGCAGTGGTTTCACCGCCGCAATCGATCTGCAATGCAGATACAAAGAATGATTCGTGGATTTCTCGCGAGGCAACGGACAAAGAAAATACAACGTAAACTGTGGGTGCGTATTGAATTGCATATTGCTCGAGAACAGCATGAAATATACGAAGAGTTCTAACGGGCCCTTTCTTTTTCTCTTTTTCCTTCGTTCGTTTGGTTTCTTTCCTACACAGTCCATTGGTAATGGAAGAAGGAAAAGAAAACAAGGTGCAATAATAAAAAAAAGAGGGAATATTTTAGAGAGCAAGGTTTATTGACTAAGTGATGGCAAAAAAGAAAAACTAGTCTTTTATTTTATTTTATTTTTTCCTTGTCTTTTGTTTTGTGAGTATGTTTTTCTTATATATATATATATATATATATATATATATATATTTCCTTTCTTATTTGATGTTTCGCAAAGTCTTCTATTGTCATTAAAAAAAATCAGTGATGTTATGATTCACGCATATTTGCTTTGGAGAATTAAAACAAACAAACAAAAAGACTTATCGTTTCGGCGTGTGCAGGCTAGTGCTATTAATATTTCTTACATTCCTATTAATTTTTTTTAATTCTTTGACTTGATTATTTCTTTATTGATATATGGACTCTTTGTAACTTGGTTCTTTTCTTCTCTTTTTTCTTCTCTTTTCACAATGATTAGTGCGCAGAAGAAGGTAAGTGTGATAGTAAAACCGACGGAGCACTACTTGATTGATTGAAAGTGGATAAAAAGAGGGAGATACGAAGCGAAAAAAGAAGAATAATAAAGAAAAAGAATAACTTCTATTAACAGCATAAAAATGTTGGTAGACGGTGTTTTGGCTTCTCCGCCGTACCACCGCTGGTGTGTTAATGTGGCTTTATTGTCTTTTCGCGGTGAGTCGTGGGCATTAACGTGTGGAAACGGAGACCCAAGCGAAGTCTCTGCAGAGAGTGGGGATGGAAAGGAAAGTGTAGGGGGAGTGAAGAGTGGGAAAGGAGAGAATAATGGGTTTGGATTACATGTCTGCCATGAGGGTTTTAAAAGTCAGGCGAATAATATTGAAAAAACGGCGTCTTTTTCAGCTTTTCTTGATGTTGTACAGAAATGTAATGATAATACGAGACTGATAAAAAATATTAAAAACGTCGAATTTGTCTTGGAATCACCTACATCCTCTACTAGCAATAGTGAAACAGGAGGTAATGATTCCTCTGTGGATAATAAAACGCCTATGCGATATCAACTAGAAAGCCCATTGGAACCATTAATGAAAGACATCTTAACCCCAGCTGTTTCCGTTGTGGTGGAGGAATGCCTTAATGCGATGGTGTTAGTGTATGGCGCCACACAAGAAATGAAACAGTTCGGTGTTGTTGGAACCCCAGAGGAGTGTGGATTACTGCCGTATGGTATTTGTATGGTGATGAACCGCTGTGCTGAGAGGCGGGAGCGCAGTCACAGCAGTACGTCCTGGTCTCTCGCCCCACCAGCCGCACCGGAGATTTCAATGGGATCAACAACAACGACAACAACAACAAAAAGTGGGAATCATCGCTTTGTGCGAGCAGAGGCAACCTTTATTGCCTTTGATGCTATTCACATCGTTGATCTTATCGATTTAAATAACCACAGTGTGGAGTTGGCATTACATTCCGCCAATGGTGAGGGTGATTCAGTGTTTACGGCTCCATATGTCGTAGGGTGTGAAGAGCCGCAACAGAATATAAAGCGAGCAGCTGTAACAGATGCGTATGTTTGTCATGCAAGTGCATTACCAGCAGAAAATGCAAGTCATGCTTTAGAGGCACTTGACATTGGATTAGATAATTTCACTCGTGCGGCAGAGATTGGTTTATTACAATCGCAGGCGGGAACCTCTTTACTGTATTCCCTCACGCTCTTTACAGATGATCGTCACTCCGCCACATTTCATTTCTTGTGTTTTGCAGAGGATGCTGTTTTGCAGAATTGGATTGTTTCCTCCGCCCTGACATTTAGTCAATCTATACCAAATATGGATGAAGTTAACCCCATCACTATGCAAAATTTATCGTTGCCTTATCCTCAACCATTACATCATAGTGCCTCTGCGGCATTAGTTCCAATTCTTTCTTGTGGTAATATATTCGCTTCTGTACTTATATGTGCATATAACTCTGTGGCTGCCATACAACGACTAACGCGAGATTTACGATTTGCTTTGGCGGGATGTCGTATGATAACCGCACCGGATATAACTTGTATTGTATCACGGTGTTGTAAGCAACCACTACCAGAGGGATGGGAAGAGGGTTTCACATACGACGGGAGAAGATATTATATTGAAACATTATCTGAACATGTCACCTGGGATGACCCACGTATTAATAAGAAAGAGGAACTTGTAAATGGAACAAAAAATAAGAATGAAAAGAATGTCAATCAGCGAAGAGGTTCAACAAGTTCAGTTCGAGAGCAGGAACCAACGCGTGTGCTTATGAATAGTGAAGATCAACTTTACCTTGAAGAAGGATTACGAAGTGCATGCAAAGGTGTTTCAAGAACTGGGGAAATTAGTTCTATTGATCCTCCGTACACTATTGTGGTGGTTGATGTACATGAAGAGAAACACGTTTTACTCGGTTCTACGTCAACGAAAAAACCTGCAGAGACGACTGTTTCATTAAATACGACTTCATCAAAGGTCTTACTTCCCCATCCTACGCCTCTACCTGTCCCAGTTGTTTCAGCGGAAAAGAAAGTAGGAAGACCGTTTCGAAGTGGTAGTCCCATTTGCCCAGATGATGATGATGATGATGATGATGATGATTATGATAAGGACTTGGAGAAGGAAGGTGATGGATTAAGAAATAATAATAATAATAATAATAATAATAATAATAATAATAATAATAATAATAATAATAATAATAATAATAATAATAATAATAATAATAATAATAATAATACTAATAATAATAATAGTAATAATATGGATGAAGTGGATTTTTTCTCAACCCATCCTGCAGTCTATGATGTAGCGGACCTCACTGAATTCATTGAACGTGACCAGGATGTGGACGGTGATGATGATGATGGTCACCTCGAATTAGAAAAGGGAGAAACTGCTCCATACACAGCAGAGAGTAACACAGCAGAGACTGTTCGTTTCTATGCAAATGTCATGCGTGGCGAACCCAAAATGGGTCGTAGTACACATGGCGGGTGTGATAGCTGTAATGCCAGTACAAATAGCAGCAGCAGTAGTAGTGCTACGAGTAGTAATAGCGGTAGTGATCATCGTAATCAAACTAACAGTACAAACTCAGCTACTGCGATTCCATCGACATCCAATACTACTACTACTGTTGGAACGCCTGGAGTACTTGTTTCACCGGAACTGCAGGAGTTGGAGTCTCTCGCGGATGAGTTTACACGATTTTACCGCGACTCCTGCGAGACAAAACGGCGATTGCAGCAAGTGGAATTGGAACTGGAGCGAGAAAAAGAGGAAAATGCCAAACTACGGGAACAACTCGCCGCTTTAAGGGCCACTGTACAGGAATAGGGATAGCGTGGAAAAGAGAGAGAAAGAGAAAGAGAAATAATAATAATAATAATAATAATAATAATAATAATAATAATAATAATAATAATAATAATAATAACGATAATGGTGGTGATCTTGTTTTTGCCTTTTTATGAAATGATGGGAGAGGCAATGGGTCCAAATGGAGAGGGACGATTAAATTAATAAGGATAAAAAGAATGAACGAAAAGAGGAGCAATGAAAACGAGAATTTTGTGGATAAAGTTGAATGTTTCTTTTTTCTTTGTTACATTGTTTCTGCGTTGAAAAAAATAGGATTTATTTGAAAAAAACGTTTATTTGCAGCAATAATCAAGTTGCAGTCCATTGTTATTTAAATAATAATGGACATGTTGAGACTTGCTTGCAAGCCACCCCCGACAAACAGTTTTTTTTTAATATATATATATATATATATATATATGTTTTATTGCGCCTTTAGATCGTACTAGTGGAGGTACGAAGGGGAAAGGGTGATGGATCTCTTCTGTATTTCTCTGTGTTTTGCTGTCAGTACTAAAAAATGAATGGGGGAAAATGAAGAAAGAACAAAAAATCACCTCCTTCTTTTTTTCTCTTTGTTGCTGCCAATAACAACAACAAGAGCGAGCAATTTTTTATCGGAAAGTTAACATTTTCTGACGGAAACAAACACCTTAAAAAAATAACAGAAATATTGCAATAATGGGGATGTGAAGTAGTTGAAAGAGATCGTTTTTTTTTTCTCTTGACCGAGAAGTCATCAATCTATGATACTATTAGTGTGGAATAAAGGAAATAGGGATTGAAAGATAAGTAAGAAGAAAAATAAAGATACGGATAACAAATGAATGATGAGTGATTATGAAGATACACAAGTGCTAATGAACTTTTCGTAATAATAAATGCAAATACGCACATTGCCTGACCATTTTAATTTTATTAGTTACTTTTTCGTTGATTTTCGTACTGTGAATTATTATTTATTTGTTTTTTTTTTCGCAGGATGTAATTTTCTTTACGAAACTACGGATGATCAGGAAATTGAGTATTAATGTATATGTACGTGATAAATGAATGAAGGAAGAATATTTAAATGTCTGTGATAGGTGGAATTCTTCCATGTTTTCATCTTTTTTTTTTCTCTATGCTGGTTACACCTCTTTGCTTGTTTACGTTATTGTTGTCAAGCTCATTTGGGGAAATCGAGAAAAAATAAGTACACCGAATACAGAAGAAGCGAAAAGAAAAGAAAAGAAGAAAAAAAAAATAAAAAATGGGACGAGTATGTGATTATGCTTTTTTAAATTATGTTATTATTTCACTACATATTTCTTTATTTTCATTTTTTTTTTCTTTTGTTATCTTTGCTTCATATATATATATATATATATATATATATGCATATTTGTTATTTATGTATGAAAGCATACCGGCATTTGTTTTGCGTACACAGACTTCTGTCTGCAAAACCCAGCACTGTAGTAATTGAGGAAGAACGTTGAAAACTCAAAAAGTAAAAAAACAACTTCTCATCTGTTTAAAGGAAATCAATGAATTAAAAAGAGAGAAGAGCGGACAGATGCTCCCCCCTCCCCCCAAAAAAAAAAGATTGAGAATACGCAATATATATATGAGATAGATAGAGAAGAAAGAGAATGAGAGAAAGAAAGAGAATGAATCAAGTGAAAAAAATAACATCTTTAGGTGATTCATTCCTTTCTGTTCTTGTTTTTCTTTTTTCTTCCTTTCTTTTCTCTTTGGGCTACATGCAATTGTTTTTTTTTCATTTTTGTTGTTTCCAGTAATGAGAGGTAATATGGGAACGCATTGTATTTAGGCGGCGGTAAAGGAGCAACGGATATACGCTCTGCCGCTTTGTAACGTAAAACCGTTGGAAACAGGAAGAAATAAAATAGCACATGAAAAAAGGTAGGGATCGTGCTGTTTTTTCTTTTTTTTTCTCTTTTTCTTGAATATAAGCCTTTGTTTGTTTATTTCAAGAAGTGTTGACCTTTATTTTCTGCAAGGATGATACAAGTTACGTATCGTTTTTCTTTCTTTTTTGTTCGAGTATTGATATACTCTTCTCTGGAGCTTTTTTTTTGTTTTTCTCTTCTTCGCTTTATACTATCTAACTGAACTACTCTCCCTATACACAGGAAACACGGAAATGTGGAGAAGAAATTCTTGATATTTCCTTGTATTTCTTATCGTGGTGATGGGAAGACTTTTTTCGTGTTATTCTTCTTCTGGTCGGGTGTTATTAAAAACGATTACGGAACGATAGACATATATATATATATATATATTAACAAATGAGCTTTATTATTATTATCACTTTCTCTCCATCTCTCAATTTCAATTTTTGATCCTCTATTTGCTATTATTTCCATGGCGATGATAGAGGGCTGTTTTCTTGAACGTGTCTGTGCAAATGAAAATTTCTTCGAGATGGCTTTCATCCTTTTTATATTCCCAAATTACTTTCTTACTTATCTATCTATTTATTTTATTTTTACCCATCTTTTAATTTCAGTTTTACTCTTTATGTTTTTATTTTCTTTTTACTTTCTTCGTGTGAAGGGTTATATTGTTAAATAACATCTAAGTCTCTCTTCTTTTTCCTTTCTCTCTTCATACATACATAGTTGTACAGTGAAAACAACGAAAGAAAGAAAGAATAACAATAATTAAGTAAAAAAAAAACGACACACAAACCAACTGGTTTCTATGGTCTCACCGAACGCATTGCAAGAGTTATCCCTTTTCTGGTCTGGCGCCAGAAAAAAACCACCCATTCGATACACAACAGATCTTCTTCGACTCCCACAACACATTGTATCAAAGTATGTGCCCATGAGCATGGATAATGGGACAGAAATATGGCTAAAGAGTTCATCTAACGTGAGTGTTACAAAGATTCTGTTGGCGGACTTGCTGTGCAGTGTTTGTTCCCGCACAACGGCAAATGGAATTGTGGGTCGTGGTGGAATGTTTGTGCTTAGCACCCAGCAGGCCATGCGGTTGCTGTTAGGCAATAAAAGCAGCAACAACAACAACAACAATAACAAGCAGAATGACGAATATATAAACAACAACCATAATAGTACTACCGATAACCCTAATCAAAACAACAATCATCAACCTCTTTTTGATTCACTGCTTGATATTGGCGCCGGTGACGGTGGAGTAACGGCCCGCCTTCAACCACTTTTTCGTCATGTGTGCGTGACGGAGTGTTCGAGTCCAATGCGTTGGCGGCTCTGGTGGCGCGGCTATGAATTACTCCCAGAGAACAATCCCTTTCAACACCCCGACGGTACACGTCGATATTACGATGTGATTTCCTGCCTGAATGTCTTGGATCGGGCTGACAAGCCGTTGGGGCTGCTGCAGGCCATGCGGGATGCACTTAAGCCGAATGGTATTCTTCTCCTCGCCGTTGTACTGCCGTGGTGTCCGTTTGTGGAGTATAAGAACGAGCAGCGGCCGCCATCGGAGAAGTTGCCGATGGAGGGCGGAGAGTGTTGTCGGGGGGCGAGTTTCGAAGACTCCCTTCAGCGGCTTGTGGATAATGTGCTGATCCCGAATGGATTTGAGTTGGAGCGGTGGTCTAGAGTGCCTTATCTCTGCGAGGGGAACCTGCGGGTGGAGTACGCCGTGCTGAGTGATGCGGTATTGGTGCTGAAGAGGAATGAAGAAGACAGAGGAAGGGGAGGAGGAGTTTCTTTAGCCACATTAGGGAAAGAGAATGGAGGCACTGAATGACAATAGCTTTTTTTTGTCATTTTTGTTTTTATTTTTGTGTTTCACATTTTATTTAATTTTTTTTTTGTTTTGCTTTCTAGGTTATTAGTTTTTCTATTTTTCTTGGTTTGTATAATTTCTTCGTATTGTGAATCCTTTCGGAAGTTGTAATTATTATTTTAGACATTTGATATTACCTATAATCCTCATTATTATACGGACTTCTTAGATAAATCCCACTGTATCTCCCTTCTTGCTCCATCTGCTTTTTTCCATTATCATGTCTGAAAATTTATCCCTCATATATATATATGGATACTCTTCTCTTTAATCCGATAAAAAAGGAAAATAAATAGAAAAGAAGAAAATAAAAAAAGAAGGAAAAAAAAGATTTCTAGAAATGAGTGAACCACCCCGACTTCAAGGACGCATCCCTGCCCAACAACAGGAAATGCCTCCAATGCCGCCTGGATTTAAACTACCGCCAGGTGTAGGGATGCCGCCAATGCCACCGGGAATGAAACGTCAACCCGGAGTTCCTCCCATACCACCCAATATGCCTAGCGGTGCCTCACTACCACCTCAAACAGCACATCATCATCATCATCATCATCATCAATATCAACATCATCATCAATATCAACAAAATCATCAGCATCACCAACAGCATCAATATCAACAGCATCAGCATCATTACCACCATCAACAGCAAATGCCTGGTGGAGGCTACGTTATGCCTGGGAGTTGCTATCCAACACCACCACAACCACCCCATCATCAGCATCATCATCATGCTCACAGGCCAGTAGACGGCAGAGAAGAAAATTATCCACCACCTCCTAATATGATGCAGGGAACAAACGATATGTATCCACCAAGGGATGATCGCCGTATGGTAATACCACCCGGGGGAGATCCACGAGGGTATATGCCACCAACAGCCGCTCCACCGTATCACCAGGGACATTATGGAGCACCAATGGGATACGACGGTGACCGTCGAGGTGCACCCCATCATAGAAATCGTCGTGATGATGAACTGCGTCAGCCTACGAATACAGTGTGGGTGGGAAATCTTGATCCATATGAGCATACAGAAGAAGTCTTACGACGTGAATTTCGTGAATTTGGTAAAGTTATACGTATTGCAAAAGTTCCTGAACAAAGCTATTGTTTTGTGCATTTTCGTCATGTTGAGGAGGCGCGTAATGCTGTAGAGACACTTAATGCGCGAGGTACTCTTGGTAGAGCAAGGTTTAACTATGGGAAAATGTTTGAGTACTTACAGGAAGACATGGATATGCCACATGAAACAAATAACCATCGACTACCACGTCGAGGACGTGAGGAGGAACGACAAGAAAATGATGAAAGAAGGCGTCGGCCACGTCGTGAAGAAGAACGTACGGAGCCTACAAATGTCTTATGGATAGGTGATCTTCCTCCTACTGTTTCAAGTGAAGAACTTAATGAAAATTTTAAAGTATTCGGAAATATTACGACAATTTCTCGCTTGGATAATAGGAATATGGCTTTTATTCATTTTGAAACAGTTGAAAGTTGTACACAGGCTTTAGATTTAATGCGTGGTCAAACTATTGGTGGAGCACGGGTTGTGTTGAATTATGGTCGTGCACAGCGTAGTCCAGCTGTGGCAGAAGGAGGAGGAAGTGCAGATGGTATCCCTCCTAATGAGACTCCTACAAATGTTGTTTATCTTGGTCAGTTTGCATCTGATGTAACAGAAGAAGATATTGAAGAATTATTTGAACCATTTGAAGGTTTTATCAATTGCAAGTTTATTCAATCTAGTGGTATTGCTTTTGGACATTTTGATACCATTGATCACGCTCGAGAAGCTCGTATAGCCCTTAATAATGCTCTTTTGAAAGGTGCCCCAGTACGTATTAGCTTTGGAAAAAGCAATCACACTATGACTATTTCCGATCGAATGAGACGTGGAAGACATTTACCACCTGGAGCTGATGGGGCAAATATAGCAGGATCTGTAGGAGGAGCCATTTCTCCATTACCAGCAGCTTCTGCACTTGGAAGTACTGGTGGTGCCCTTGTAGCGGGTCCTGGAGTGGCACCTACAGCAGATAATGGAGCTATGGTGGCATTACCTGCAATGGGTGTCATGGTAGGAACAGCAGCAGCTCCACAGGCTCCCACATATTTTACTAGAGAACGTCCTGTACCAGAAATGACATTAGAAGCTCGTTTACAGTCACTTTTGGGTGCTACATATAACTGTTGTGGAGAGGCAGATAAACCATTAAGTCCTAGTATGATTCAGACAATATGTGATCTTATTGATGAATGTATTGATGAGCAAAGTGAAAAACGATTAGATGATGCAATATTTCTTTATACTCCACTTAATTCTGCTCATGTTTTTGGTATTTTGGCGAAACGTATGCATGATTACTATAATGATGATCCCTATAAAAAACTTTATATATTATATGCTGCTACACGTGTTTTACTTGGAGCTAAGACAGATTATCTATTTTTTACAAAAGCTTCTATCAATGCATATCTCATGACTCTCTTCGTTGCGAGTGAAGGACAGACACCGGCTGGAAATGACGTAATTACGTCAATTGTAGAAAATGTTCGTAGACATAATTTTATTGAACGTCAAAAATTGGATGCTGATTTTATTGAGGTCTTCCGTGAACAGCTTGATGAGATTCTTAAACGGGTTAAGGTGGATCAAGACTTAGTATCACTTCTGTCAAAGAAGAGAAGAAAATGAGGAATGAGCAGCAAATAAGGGAATTAGGTATGAAGAAATACTAAACAAATAAATAACTAAAATGAATAATAATAATAATAATAATAATAATAATAATAATAATAATAATAATAATAATAATAATAATAATAATAATAATAATAATAATAATAATAGAATCGTATTAGGATATAATGGTGGTCTAGCCTACAATTTTTTTTCTCTTTTTTTTTCTTTTTTTTTTTCTCCACTGCGCGATGCAGCGCCATTTTGTGCTCAAGAAATCTTGTTTTTTGATAAATTGGTTAAAGGTGGGGGGTGCGTTGGATGAAGATTTCTTTGCCAAGTTCATATGGCAATATGCACCGTGCGGGAAAGCTAGTCGTGATCAGACCCAGGATCCTACAAATAGAAAGATAAAACAAAACAATACAGAATTAGCACAACGATTCCACAAATCAAATAATATTAATTAAAGTAAGAAGCGACTATTTCTCTTTACTCTTTTATTCTTTTTTCTTTCTTTTTCCGGTTTGCTCTCTCTCTTCTGTTGTTTTTCTTTCCTTTTTCCCCTATAGCTGGTGATGGGATATGTACACGCAAGGGCGTCGTGAAGTTGCTTCGCTTGCCCGCCCTCATATTTCCCTATATACGAAGTAACAGGAGGTAGAAGGTTGTTCTTCATATATTTCCTTTTTTCTTGGGGTTTCTACATATCTAATTTAGTCGAAAAGAAGTACAAATAATACTAATTAAAAAATATAATTAAATCCGTTTTATTTACTTGTTTCGAAATGACACTTTCCATTCACTTTCCTTCAGTTTCTGTTTCTGTTGCACCCCTTCTACCGCTTCCCACGTTATGGGATGCATTTTAGGCATATGCATCAGACTATGCAAGTATGGAACTACTTTGGCCTTTCACAGTGGAACAAGAATATTAGAGAGCAAGAAAAAGTGTACAGGTGTGCACTGCTTTCATACTGCTATTCTCTTACTGCTAT
This sequence comes from Trypanosoma melophagium, assembly GCF_022059095.1. Taxonomy (NCBI): domain Eukaryota; phylum Euglenozoa; class Kinetoplastea; order Trypanosomatida; family Trypanosomatidae; genus Trypanosoma; species Trypanosoma melophagium. The sequence continues at coordinate 632,445 of NW_027125187.1, read as the reverse complement.
TGCTATTGCTACTGCTACTGCTACTAATTGTGTGCTACCAATGTCACTATTACTGTTGCACCTGATAATAATGGTTCTCCGGATTTTTCCTTTTTTGGTTTCTCGGTTCTTCTTGTAATATTGATGACGCACACTCTCTCTTCATGTTTTGTTTTGTTTTTTTTTTGCTTTTTGCATGTCAAAAAAAAAAAAAAAAGTAAATAAAAAAAGGGTTACGAAGATAAATTGGTCTCTGACCGTATTTAAAGAAACATTTCTCTTTTACAGAGTTTAAACAGAAGGGGGCCAGCTCTACCATGGTCACGTACTAAAGAGAGATGTGTCTATGTTAGCTCATTAAATAGAAAAAAAAGAAAAATAAACTAAGAAAAGGAATGTTAAATTATGAATGCGTGGCATTCAAGACGAATTTAAATTATATTCTTTCTAACTGGGCATAAAAGTATAGAAAAGTTACATGGGTTTGTATTTTGCGCACCAAATAGGTTTCACTTCATACTTTGTTTCTTTTTTTTTTTTGGTTCTTCTGCATTTCTTGCGGAGATAGTAGGGGCTTGGGAAAGGAATGGTCTAATGTGTTACCATTTGATTTAGAAAAAAATTACCAGGCTACGTTTTCCTAATTTGTGTGTATATATCTATATATTGTAAAATAGGGTTGGCTTTTGAATAACTCACTGAGCCTATCCTTTTTTACCATTGATTTAAAACACAAAGACAAGTTGTAAAGATAAAAGTAGGAAATTAATTGATATTTCCTTCTCGTTCTCCTCCCTCTCCCTCTCCCACTCCCACTCCTCCTCTTCCTCCCTCTCTCTTTATAGGTAGAAAATATATATAGACTGTTTGGGCATATATGTAATACTGTCGGTTTTGTTTCTCTCTTTTTCTTCACTCTTTCCTTTCTTTTCCCCTTTTTTCTTTTTCTTCTTCTGCATGTGGGGGTGGGTAAGTGTTAGCTCTAAAAAGAAAAAAACAAAACAACCACCACCACCAATAATAGGGAAACAGGAAGAAAAAAAACCAGGTTCGTGTTGATCCTATTTATTTCCTTCCAATAGGCTCAGAGGACACACATCTAGCACTCGTAGTAGAAGTAGTAATCCCCACACATCCCAGCCCCTCCCCATGCGTCCCGCTGGAGTCTCTTCGCCTTCCCCCATTCCCCTCCCCGGCCTTCTTTTGCCTCTTCTGCTCTTTCTTCTCACTGGCGGGGCGGCGGGGAGCCGAGAGGGAGCGCCGGTCATGTCGATGCCCGCCCCGCTGCCCATCCGCCTCGAGGACGCCCTCGCCCAGTCCTTCACCACCAGCGTCGTCTCACATCGCTACGGCGTCTTCAGCTCCACAATCGACCTCCACGCCTCACCAAACTTTCCAGAACGTCTGCACGGCGAATTAATTCCATCAGGACATCAGATACGTAAAGGTGCAGAACAAATAGCACTCAAACACTTTATTCACCCACGCAGCGCCCCACTCCCACCTTCCTCCGCCGCCTCGTTAGCAGCACTATTAGCAGAAGCAAAAACAAGATCACAATCGAATGCAGATGCATCCTACAACATAACTGGAGAGACAGGCGCCCATCCATCGCTATTTGCTCTGGATCTGCGACTTGATTTCGCTGGTTCCACTGCAGGGACTGTCGCACTCACAAAACTCCCCTCTACAGACAACCGTCACAGCTTTGAGAATGTGAATAACAATAACAATGGGGATGACGAAAAAGAAGAGGATGAGGACAAACCACCGATCGCACGTGCCAGCTTTGCCTTTCGCCTCGATTCTAGGGTAATGGCATCGTCGACGCTAAGCGATATCCCTCCAATGGCACGTGTTGCCACAGGTGCGGTAGTAACAAATGATGGAACAAAGGGTACATTCACATTCAGACTCTTCTCAGAGCACGAGTTTTCCCTCACAGTTCAACTGCGTGAAGAAGGGAAGGGAGTTGTGGACCACATCTGGGTCTATGGATATACTGCCCCTAATGAAGCTATTATTGAACGCAAGGGTGGAGACCAACAACCATGGTGGCATATGTGGGCATTGATAGCTATGGGAATCCTCGTATTTGGGATGCAACTTTTGACAGCCTATGTGGATGCAAAGCGTGAGAACAATTTACGGATGCAACAACGAATAATAGATGCACAAGTAAAGGGCAAAAAGATCAAGTAAAAAGATAAAAAATAGGAGTCACATCGCACATGAATACGTCCTCCCCCACCAAAAAAAAAAAAAAAAACAAAACAAAAAAAAAGGAGATATAAAACTATTCTTTGGATAGTAGCGATCAACAAAAAAAATGTCATTCGTCCTGCATTTTATTTTTCTCTCCTTTTCTTTCTCGTGGGCATGGAAAGGAATAACATGTGATTTGATCCGCTGCATTGGGAATGATCCCCATTGTACTTGCAACGGTTTATTACTATAAATTTTTATTTATTTAACGAAAACAACAACAACAACAAAAATTTCACAGACATTTAACCTTATTTTATGGAGAAGTCAAACATGTGTTGTTGACACGTCGGCGGATGCATCCTCGCCGTACATAACGCAACGTGGCACTCTGATTATTTGCCACATACAAGTCTCACTACATGTTGAAGTCAAAGGAGATGAGAGAAATTATAAGAAAAAAGAAAAAAACAAAACAAAACTGATAATAAAGAGAAAATATGTGTGTTTATATTTATTTATTTATTTATTTATTTAAATTTTTGTTTCTTCTTTTTATAATAATAATTATTATTATTATCTTCTCTACTATTTTTTCTGTTTTTGTTACTTTTTTCAGTGAAGCAGAACGAATTGGTTGTCGGTAGGACATTAGCTTCGCAGTAGCTACGCAAAGGGAGAGGGGATAGAGCGGAACAGGGGAATAGTGGTTGTGTATGAGTAAGTGAGACACTCTTGAAGAAGCTGCTGCTGTTTTTAATTATAAACTCCCTTTCACAGCAATGGCTGCCTCTCCTGCATCACATTCTGCTGCTATTACCGCCCTAGATGAGGCGGAAGGAAGAGCCATTATTGTGTTGGTGCTTGGAGAGCTTGCCACATACTTGTGCCGCGCTGGAGAGCCTCGTCCCTTCCTTGAAGAGAAAGCCATACCCGAAGATTTCTTGGGATGTACCACTTCTTCTACAGCTTCAACATCATCTACAGCAAAAACTGCCTCTAAACAAGAGGCAGCCTCACGTATTATTTCGAAACTACGGGAGCACATACTAGATAGAAATATTATTATGGTTTTTCCTATACATTCTTCGCAGGAATATCGGGAAAAACTATTACTATTCGTGTTTGAGAAACTTCAAGTACGAACAGTTATTGCCATTTCTGATCTAGTGGCTGATGCATTTGCGTTGGGACCTCGTGAATCACTGGTTTTACATGCTTCTCTCTCAAAACTTAGTATTGGACGTGTGGAGGCTGGTGTAACAGTGAAATACACGACATCTACTGCTGGCTCCCTTTCCCAAATTGTGAAACCCACCGCATGTAATGGGAACTGTAACCATAATGTGGATGGTAAAGAGATGAAAACAGACGGAGTGAGAAGTACAGAGAATGGGGACACTGGTAGTCTTACTAATACTACTGCTGATACTAATAGTAACTGTACTTTAGGTGTTGGTGGTGATAGGGCATTGTCCCTACGGAGTTTCTCGTCAACGACAGTTGATTTGTTGGACGAAAAATACCGAGAGAAGCTTCTCTCCTTCTTCGGGGATGTTGTTTATCAAAGTGTAGTCTCGTTGCAGGAAAAGCAACAAGGCCATCATAATAGTATTAGATTGAAGCGAGGACGTACAGACGAGAAGCATGAAGATAATGGAGAAGAAGAAGAAGAAAACAAAGTTGTTGGAAAAGAAAATAATTGGAATACTGTACCTGCAACCACCAGTAGAAATAAAAGACGAGGAGTGTTGGAACGTCTTATTTCCTCTGTTTCAGATGGTGACTCATTACCGGTGATTATAACAGGTGAAGCATTAAATATAGCTCCACTATTACGTGATTTCCTTGAGGAAACTATACGTATATGTAGTAACGCACACAAGGAAGATAGTGATTCTTCATCTTCATCCTTAGAGGATAGTGATTCTACTATTGGCTCAAGCAGCAGTATTAGTACTACTACTACTACTACTACTACTAATAATAATAATAATAATAGTGATTCGTCATCATCTTCTTCTTCCTCGGCGTATGCTTGTGGTTTATTGAAACTTCAGCCATTACCTTTGCCAGGGTTTTCTTGGATGTTGTCTGTTATTGGCGGCTCGTTGGTAGCGCAGCTCTCGTTGGCGGAACTGAGCAAACTACGCATTTCTAGAGAAGATGCAATTTCGTCTAAAGGTTCTATCATACATTGGAGATCTGTGGTGTGATAAAGAATAGACCTCTGTGTATTCGCTTTCTATCCTCTTTAAAAGGAAAACAAAACAAAAAAAAAAACACATATCCCTCTGGTTGGATGCCCATTACCAACTATTATTATATAATATAATAATGATGGTTATGTTTTTGAACTTGAAACAAGAAAGAAAAATAGATAAAAGAATATAGTATTGTCTATAAAAAGGCTTATGCATTGTTTGTAGTTTTTACTTTTCCTTTGTTTTCCCCTCTCTTTTTTTTTTGGCCTATAAAAGCAATAAAAAAGAACAGAAGCTAACAAAACGCGTGTAAAATTATTTTTATTATCAAATAGTATTGGTTTATGCTATTCCGAAGATGGGCCGGGAGTGTTCTCTTTAACCGCCACCGCAGCCGTCGTGGTTCTGCACGTGCACTAGACGAATTGAGAAAAATGGCCATACTGGAGGCAGCAGCGGAAAAACCCACATATGAACGTGCTATTGGGAATTCCTCTTCTTCACCAATATCAATATCATTATCAACAACAACAACATCGTCATTATCATCATCATTATCATTATCAGGGAATACGACTGCTTTACAGTCATTAGATGATGCGGTGGAGGCGACACGTCTTCGTCTCTCTAACGCTGGAGGTCGTTCTGGTAGTGTTGTTGGATTTAATTCATCATCATCTTATTGTTCTTCTTCTTCATCTATACGAGCGCATTCACTTAGTCACTTTATCTCCGAGTGTCGACGACTGCGACGTGAAATTGGTGAGGCACGTGATGGTCGTAATCGTCTTTTTCTTCGCGAAACACTTCGTAAATTTTGGAGAGAAAACGCCGATGCTGCACTTACATGTTGTGCCTTACTACGAGGAAGGGATTTTGGCTTTGTTGCGGGATTTGGACTTGTGGATGATGTCTTGCATGTTGGATTTGCATCTCTGCAATTGGCACTGCAGTGTGTTATACAAGAGAAGAGTACCTGTTCTTGTATGGATATGATGATTTCTCTACACTACATGGCACGGGAACTTGACTATCTTGAACAGAATAATAATAAGAATAACAGTATGCATATGCATATGGGGCGAGAATCTAACAGACATAAGTGGCAACAAACAAAAAAAGAAGAAGAAGATGTTATGAAGAATAATAATCAAAAGAAAGAGTTAAAAGAGTTTGCTCATAGGACTGTAAATGAGGATGGTGCTTCTTACATCACTCCAGAGGCAATAGAAGTAACACCTGAGGAATTTAAGAAATTTAGACGTACACTTACTACACTTGGTATGGAGCGTATTTATTTCTTCTTTCTAGAACGTGGTACTTCCGGACGTGTATTGGGATCTGCAGAAGATGCTTTACATGCACTTGAGTTTCTAGCACTTGTGAAGGTAAATGATGCGGATGAAACGGCACGTGTTCTGGTTCAAGACAGAGGAGGACGTTTATGTAGTTCTGGTAATCAATATATTGTAACATCTCTTTTTCGTCATATATCTAATAACTGTAAGGAGTTGAAATTTACATCTATTCTTCACGCCTTTAGACTTTTACGTGTATTTCTTCCTGTATTATGCCCACCAGCACCACCATTAAAGTTTTCACACTGTGGGGATTCCAATCTTCCTTTGAAGTCTAAACCCGAAATGGATACAATTAATACATTAAATTCTGGTACTACTGCAGAGGTTAATATGCCTGGGAGTTATGCGTATCGAGAGTGGAAGACACAGCTGGAAATAATAGATCTTATTATATGGAAATTATGTGCGGGAATGCAGCGAAAGGATTCTCACTTTGTGAATCCGTTTCACTTTGTGCAAATCATGGCCACGTTATCACGTATTCCACCATACTTACTTGCTCGTGCCCCACGACCTAAACGTCAAACTCTGCGAAGTTTTGAATCTTTTGTATCAGGAAACCCCTCTGAATCATCATTATTAAAGATAAAAAAAGAATCAGAAGAATCAGAAGAAGAAAATGATATAAATGAGGGAAAAGAAAGCCGACGTTCAAACTCTACAGATGAAAAAACGGCACGAACAGCGGAAGAGGTATGGGAGTATATGATAGCCAAAGCCTGTATATTTATTCCAAGTCTTACATCTATTCAACGACGTCGTGTGTGTTCGGGCCTGAGAATTGCCATTCTCGCACGTGAAAAGAGTTTTGCCCACAAATCACATAACGGTGGAAAAGAGACTTCTTCACTTTCTCCTGCAGAGGAACTTCTCATGCCGATGGTGCATGAATTATGCCAATACCCAGAGGATTATCAAGTTGCCATGTTCAATCGTCAACCAGGGGAAGAGGGCTCATAATAGCTGAACAGAAGAGCAGAACTGAAGTGAAAAGAAGGGAGGAAAGGATGGAAAAGAAAAAATGAGTGAGGAAAAAAAAAAGGAAATAATAATAATAATAATAATAATAATAATAAGAATAAAAAGTGTTTCTTACTTGTAATAATAATATTTACTTGATAAAATATTGATATCATTTCCTTTTTTTCTTTTTTTTCTTTTCCTCCATAAGTGTAAAGTATATATATATTATAGAGGTATACAAAGATATCCTTTTTTTTTCTTCTTATTTTGTAGACAAGGAAAAAAAAAAGAAAAGTTACAAGGTAACGTGATAAATGATTCGCCGCATTAGTACTTCTGCAGTGTCACGTCGTGGCACATCACTTTCAATTGTTTCAACTACCAATAGTTGTGCTGTTCGTGAGTTCCACAATCTTGTCAGTCTTGCCGGTTCAATGTTAATGTGTCTTGGATGTGTTTTATGCTTTGGATCATGGGCAAACAACTTTTGTAATGTGCGAAAGTACGGCCGTTGGAGATTTCGAAATAGTATTGATGATGTTATTATGGTATCAGACTTTAAATCGGCACGTTATATAGGTGGATTTGTTGGTTTCTTATTTTACTGGTTTGTAGTTGGGCCTCAGAAGTACAGGTATGAAAGTAACCTGGCGGATATTCCAGGCAATACACGTTTTGGGCCGTTTTAGGTTTAAAGAGGAATAAAAAGAAGAAAAATAAAAGGAAATGGTGGTATATGGGTGTGGGTATATGGAGGAAAAAAATAAAGCAAGGAAAAAGGGATGGAATAAAAAGTATTAGGAAATGGGAAATAGTAATAGTGTGGGAATGGGGGGAAAAGTAGTATTTATTTATTTTATTATTCTAGTTTGTATTTTTTTTGTTTCTTTATTTTTATTTATTTTTAATTGCATCAGATGTGTTGAGTAGTAGAAATATTTCTATAGGGTGTGCCTACCCCCGGCAATAGTTGCAGTAGTGATGACGTGTCATTAATTTTACTCCTTGCTCATTTATATTTATTTCTTTTTAATCTTTCTATTGATTGAATGATGTTTCCTTATCTGTATTGTAGTGTAAACACTATATATTGACGTTTTGTGTTTTCTCATATGATTATTCCTATAAGTTTCATCTTAATTCTCTTTCTCTCTCTCTCTCTCTCATATATATATATATATAAGGCATAAAGCAAAAACAAAATAGAAAAGGAAAAAAAAAAAGAGAACCGATAAAGGAACAGAAAAAAATAAAAAAGAAAAAAAAAGGTAGGAGCCCAAATCAAATAATTACGGTGAGAAGAGAAAGATCGAAATAACAATAAAAAACAAAACAATACAACAAGAAGGATTAAACAAAAAATGAGTAAATCCACATCCCAGGTATCTGAAAGTGATATACAGCGGATGCGTACATATCGACGCCTGAATGAACTCCGCATGCAGCCCCTCAAGTCCCTCCCAATGACTGCCTTTATGATGTGGATGGTCGGCAATGAAGTGAGTATCTTCTCCATCATGTTTGTCGGCATGGCGGTGGTGAATCCCCTGCAGTCCATTATGGGCTGCGCCGGTGTGTTCGCCGAGTTTGCCGATGATGTCCAGCAGGACGCGGGGATTCGCAGTGCGGTGGCGCACTCAAAACTTATTTATATTGGCTGTTGTTTGATTGCCTTTACCGTCGCGCTGGTGAAACTCAGTTGGATGGGATTAATGCCGGTAAATGCGATGGATTGGTTAGACACAACGCCGCCGGTGTATAAGGAACACACACTGGGTGTGTTTACAGCCTGAGAAGAAGAAGAAATCTAAGTGCACACAAACAGTTTTGGATTTCTTTTATTTTTTCTTATTATTCTTACTCTTATTATTGTTCTTTCTAATGTTGGTGGATGACGATGTGTGGAGAGAGGATTCTCCTTTCATAGTCTATGAAAATGAAAGTGGAAAGGAAGAGAAAAAAAGAGAAAGAGGAAGAAAAAAGAGAAAAAGTTTGTGTTTAGTTCTGTGTAGCGATAAAGGGATAAACTTCCCTTTAATGCAACTGCTGGCGGTAACGATTTGGCGTTTCGTAATGCGTCACATAAATATGTCTTTGTTGGATCTTTCCCTTTTTTTTTATATATGATATGACCATACTACGAGGTAAGGAATGAAGAAAAAATAAAAATAAAAATTGGATTATTCTCTCTTTCCATTTTTTTTTAATATAGTTTTTTCTTTCTCCTGTTTTTTTCCTTTGCTTTATCTCTTTATTTATTTAATAATTTCCTTCTTTTAGATTCTTCCCAGAATAAAAGTATATATATATATATATATATATATATATATAGGTATTGGGAGGAAGATTAGTGTTACAATCACGATAGGGGTAGTTTTATTTTATTTAATAAAATGGCATCATTTGCTCTACGAGTTGCCCGTTTTATTCGCACATTTGACTTAAAACATAGTTGTCGTACACGTCCATTCACGTGGTACTTCTCTTTTTGTTTTCTCTTTGTTTCATGGGCGAACTACGCACAGTACAAGCGACTCAAACCCATGTACCCCAATTATGAGGAGTTGCGGGTGAATGAGGGATCTCGTATGTTGGATGCCAAGCGACAGGAACTGGCAGATGTAATGCGATATAACACTATGGTCAAGACAATGCGTAGCGAAATTAAGACATAATAAAAGTAGTAATAGCAATAATAATAATAATAATAATAATAATAATAATAATAATAATAATAATAATAATAATAATAATAAGAATTTCTTTTCTTTTTATTGTTATTGTTATTAGTTTGTTTCGGTGTTTTTTTATTTGTTATTATTCATCTGTTTGTTTGTTTCCCTGCCATTTTCACAGATGATGTTGTGTGGTTTTTTCCTGATCCTTGTTTCCAGTCTGTATAACTGTATGAAATGAATGAAATCCAAAAAAACTCTGGATGATGCTTTCATTTAAATAATAAAAAAAAGAATAATCTTATAACTGTTATTGATGTTTTTTTTTTCTTGTTTTGTTATTGATATTATTTATACACTTTTCTTGTTTTTTCTTTTTCTGCCACTATTGCTATTACTATTACTACTTTCAAAAAAAAAAGAGGGTTAAAGCAGTCATGAAGAAGAAGAAGCATGTCATAGCTCCTTCCTCATTTCTATGTCGTTTCATGGATTGTATGGATTTCTACGCACATCGCGTTAATATTATACATCTCATTAAGGGTTATTATCCAAAGTATTCTATGACAGTAGCACTTGCGTTTTTCCTTGTTTCTCTAACATTTACTTGGCCATCAGAGAAGCAACTTGTGTATAGTAGTCTTACTTCTTTTATTGCACTTTCTTTTCTTTTTATTATGATCGCTGCTGGACTTTTCCGTCTATCGGGTGGTACATTTAAACGACGTCGTAATCAGGAGGAGTGGTTGATGGAAAATATACAAGATATCCTTCAATTACTTTATGGGAATATCTCGCTTCAACACTGTTTATATTCACTATTTATATTAGAAGTTATTGCGCAGTTTGGGAAAGTACTGCAAGGACCTGTTTGTATGTGTATAATGGCAGTTGTTTGGTTAGCGTGGCTGGTATGGAGAGAAGGAAAGCGTATGTGTCTCACCAACGCGATGGGTGTAAGTGGAGTGAAAAAAGTTCCACAGGGTGTTTGCTCTAAACATGATAGTGTTAGTGTCTTTACTGCTTGAATACGAAAACGAAGAAGAAGAGGCATTAGCGAAGTTAAGAGGTGTTCGGGAATAATGAGATACGTTACAAAGGGAGTGAAATGAGGGAATGAGAGAGAAATATTTTATATGTGTTTATAATAAACTTTTGTTGATTTTTACTTTGATGGATTTCTTTTCTTTTCTTTTTTTTTTTTGAATTCTTCTCCCTTCACCTATCTAGATAGCGGAATTACGTGGAGGAGAGTCTCCAACGATATTAATAATATTAATCATATTAATAAGATCAATACCTAGTAAAAGGAATATGCGGCGTTCGTGGATTGTCCACTGCAGTCCAGCATCACTGAGTGAAGTGGAACGTCGTTTACGTACGCGTGATATTACACTGCGAGTTCCCACAAAGAGTGGCAACGTACGTCTTGTTTACGCGAATACGAGAAATTTACTGAAAGAAACTATTCGTAGACATCAATTGGGCACACGTACACATGGTCATCGTTCTTTTCTAGAACTTGTGGGTTCCCACTTGACGTTTACAAACATTTTGGCGGCTTTACAAGAGGGAGAGGAACGTGTTATATCGCGTTTTACAGCCGATCATGCGACGATCATTACGGAGTCGCTGGCACTTGGGGAGTCTCGTTGTTATATTCGTGGGGAAAATAATGAGAGTAATATTGATTTAACACCATTTCCGTTAAAAGTTGATCGAATATTATATGGACAGCGTCAGCCGTTTTCATCCATGACTGCAGCACGATTAGATAATTTGATTTGTGATAATGAGGAAGAGGATAGTGTTGGTGGTGGTCTGGATATATCCACTAGTAATAATAATAATAATACTATGAAACAGGTTCCCAGGGCATTGGGATTACAGGATTTACCACATGAACTATTACAGGAATACTTTCGATATAATATTTCTCTTCACGGCTATAACTTCTTCCGACAATCAGAAGGTGCGGCTGTGGCGTTGTGGTGCAGTTCACATCTTCGCGATATTTCTATTGAAGAAATACTAAATCAATTTGCCCATAACAATTCATCACAGACATTAGAAAAGGAACTGGAAATGCAAATTGAACGAGCCGGTTGTTCCTATGGCATATTAGTTCAACCACTCGTTGCACAACACGCCGAGGAGTTGAAAGTGCATCAATTACAACGAACACTTCTACAAGCATCTATTGCCAATCCCAATATCTTTCGTGTATTGTACCGCCGAGCACAGGAGGATTGTCTGACTTGTCAAGATACACTTTCACTGGTGAGTGGGGATTACGAAGGGGCATACACCGTCGCATTAGCGGCGCGTCAATGTACACAAGATCCTTCAATAGTGGCACCCATCATGGAAGCATTACGGCAGCAGCTGGGATTAGAGGATATATTACGTTTACAATTGGATACGAATAGTGTTGTGCGAAATGGACTGGATTTCTTTTGTCGCTGCAGTAAAGAGAATTTTATGCAATCCGTGATAACACTTTCTGTGGGGGAATTAGTGCGTCTTAAGGAGGAAACCAACTTTCATTGTACGTTTTGCGGTAAGGATCATCCACTGCGGCGTGAAGATTGGGAAAAGGTTATGCAAGAGAAAAGAGAAAATGAAAAAGGGAGTTCAATAGACTATAATAGAAGTGAGTAATAAATACTTTATTTGTAATATATATATATATATATATATATATATATATATATATGGTTCTTGTTTTTTTTTGTCTGTGTTCTTGCGCTTTTTCTTTTCTGTTTGGTGGTTTGTTTATTGGCGATGTAAAGGGAATATATCTCTACTTTGATTCGTGTTCTTTTTCTTTTGTTTATCGCCTTGGATTTTTTATTTTGTATGTCTTCTTGTGTTTTTACTCAGCTGTCTTTTTTAAATTCCTTCTTGTCTACTACTATTTCGATTTCTTCTTTTTGACTCATTTATTTATTTATTTTTCTATTTTCTTTCTTCTTCACAAATAACACAGAAGTATTAATTGTGCATACACACACGCGGGGCTTCTTAACAAGAATTTCCTAGAGAAAAAGAAATCGAAAAAAAAAAAAAAACAAGAAAAACTGCGAAACGAAAAATAAATCAGAAGGAAAAGAAAGAAAAAAGAAAAAAATAGAAAGAACGTAAAGAAGGAGGAAAAGCAGAAAAAAAAAGATAACGACAAGGGAAACAAGAAGAAGAGAAAAAAAAGAAAAAAGGAAGACAGAATAAAAAGGAAAAAACCATATATATATAAAGAAATATATTAACCAAAAAAGAAAAAAAGGTGTGTCCTTTGTATTGCACAAATCATGTTCAGTGGTCAGGGAGAGAAGCCGAAGGGGGCGAAACAAACCCCATCTGTGAAGTCGGGAGCCGAACGTCGACAGCGGCAGATGATCAGCGTACGCCATAAGGCCCACGGTGAACTGATGAAACACGTACGCGAGGAACACGATGATGGAAATACCGCACAGCAGACACCCAACGGGGACTATATGGATGCATGGTCGTATAACAACAAGACACGACCGGAGGCCGTCCCACTCGCCCTACTCCCTGTGTTTGTGCGAATGGTCATGCATGGACAAACTGAAGAGGAAGTGTTTCACGGCACTCTTATGATCCGCAAGTTGCTTTCGGTGGAGATGGATCCACCACACGATGCCGTTACGCGGAGCGGCGTTGTTCCATACCTCGTCTCTCTGCTCGACCGCGTGCAGAACCCACAGCTGCAGTTTGAGGCCGCATGGGCCCTCACCAACGTCGCTGCCGGGACTTCGCAGAACGCCGCTCTTCTCGTCGAGGCCGGCGCGATGCCGCGTTTTGTCGCGTTATTGGGATCTGAAAACGCCGACTGCCGCGATCAGGGGGCGTGGGCGATTGGGAATATGGCCGGCGATGGCGTCCCCTGTCGGGATTTGGCACTGCAGTGCAATGCGATGCCGGCCCTACTGCATGCCCTCTCTGTGCCGGATCAGCAACTCAGTGTGGTGCGTAATGCGACGTGGGCGGTGTCGAATCTCTGCCGCGGCAAACCCCCGCCGCTGCTGGAGAATGTTGCGATTGCACTCCCAATGCTCTGCAATCTCTTACATCATCCCGATAATGAAGTTGTCACAGACGCGTCGTGGGCGATTTCGTACATGAGTGATGGACCGCATGAACGGGTGCAGGCGGTGATAGACGCCGGTGTGGTTCCCCGTGTGGTGGAGTTGCTCTCCTCCCCACTCACCCCACTGCAGACATCCTCTATTCGCACCGTTGGCAATATTGCGAGTGGGGATGATGCCCAGACACAGGTATTAATAAACTGCGGGGCACTTCAATTTTTGGGACCACTTCTAACGCACCGCAAGCGTGAAATTCGTAAGGAAACCTGCTGGACCATTTCTAACATCGCCGCAGGAAATGCGCCACAGATTGAAGCTCTTATCACAGCAAATCTCTTCCCCTTGGTGATTAAATGTCTGGAGGGATCTGACCTTGACGTGAAGAAAGAGGCGGTATGGTCTATTGCCAATGTCACCCTCTGTGGTGTTGCACACCATATGCGCTACCTATTGGATTGTAGAGTTATACCAACCCTGTGTGAAACACTGACAACGCATGAGTCGAAGATTCTCACAGTGGCTCTCGAAGCCTTGCTTGGGTTTCTCCAACTAGCTGAGGAAGATTTTAAGGCAGGTGCAACTCCAGAGAATATGGTCGCACGCGCTATTATTGAGTGCGGTGGTGTAGACTCTATTGAACGAATGCAATCTTATTCAGATAATAATGTGTACAGCATGGCGCTTTGCATTCTTGAGACATACTTTAGCACAGAGGAAGGTGCCCCTGAGAGGTTTGATATGTCCATGGAGGTTGCCGGAAATGAAGCGAGAGGGGATAACACTGGTTTCAACTTTTGAGGAAACGTAAAGAAGAAGAAAAAGAAATAGAAGGGGTGGGGAAAAAAAAAAAAGAATTGAAGCAAAGAAGGATTGTTTTCTCCCTCTCTTTTTCTCTTTGTGTGTGTGACCGATTGAATGATTCATTCATTGATTGATTGTTTGTGTGCGTCGGAGTGTCTGAATGATAGTTTTTTTTTGTTCTCTGTGTGTTTATTTCTTGGTTTCTTTCTTTGTGACTGTGTGTGTATAACTGTGAATGGGGGCTAAATTAAAAAAAAAAGATAGGCTTAACTAAAAACGAAAAGAAAAAAAAAGAACAGTGAGAAACGATGACAGATCGGCAGCTTCCGCTGGTCAAATATTTTTCTTTTCGCTTGTCACCATAGGATTCTTATTATTAGTTTCTATTATTGCTGATGTTGATGGAATCGTGGGAGGAATGTAGGGCCAGTTTACTTAAATAATTATCTTTTATGATTTCATATGATAAGCATAAACATTGTGTACATACCCAACTAAGGAAAAAAAAGAGGAAACAGGTGATTAGTAAAGAAAAAAAAAGAGAGAGAAATGAAAAATAAAAAAAAGAAGGTAAGGGATATGGTGAATGCTGCAGGGATTATTCTTCCAGTCCATCATTTTCTACTTGACATTTCTTCTTTTTTTTTGTTTGTTTTTGCGTCTTATTTTTCCATTCTTCTTTTTTTTCACTATGAGAGCACAATGTATGGGCTTTGTTTCGGTTTGTACTTCCTTTGATTTATGTTTTCTAATGAAGATTAAGAGAGAAGTAAAAAAAAAAAAAAATAACAACAGCAGCAAGATAAACAATCGGGTTAACTTTAGACTCTGTTATCTCCTTTATCCCCATTGTTTCCAGATTTCCCTATCATGTAACTCTTTTGGTAAAAAAAAAAAAGAATTCTATAGTCTCCCCTAAACCCATCCGTCACCTTATCCCGTATCTATTTATCTATTATCATTCACTATATTACTTCATTATATGCTCAAGTGAGTCGACCATTGGGGTCATCTGGCGGTGAGACCACTGTCTGTGTGAAGCAATAAAGAAGAAGGGGGAAACCAAAAAGAATAAATAGCGTTTTTTTTCTCTTCTACTCTCCTTTTCTTTTTTTGTTTGCTTCTTTTTATTATCATGGGTTTTGGTTTCTTTAGAGGGTAAAGCAAGGCGAAAACGGCGCCCCAAAAAACACTCATACACACAAAGCAAGAAAGAGGGATAAAAGTAAATTATATATATATATATATATATATATATATATATATATATATATATATTGAAATGGAAGCCCCTTTCCGCCGTCGTGGTAGAAAGAAGGAAGGAGATGATGGTGATAAATTTGATAGACAAAAAGATCGCAAAAAACGACGCCGGGAAGAGCGACAGGCACGCAAACGGGCACGAATTGAGGCACATGAAAAGTGGGTTGAACAGCGACGTCATATGAAAGAAAATGCACACATGGATCGGCGTGTAAATCAGCAGAGGACAGTCAATGTGAAACGCAAACAAACTACGACTACTAATACTAGCACTACATCATCATCATCTAGGATTACTCAACCAACGAAGAAGGAAAGTAAAGAAAGTCTAAAGGAACCGAATGAGGTGAATAATAAGAAGCAGAAGCAGAATAAAGAGACGAATAAGAATAGTGAGAAAGGCAAGGAGTTAACGGCATTGGTGCCCGATACAACTAGTGCTGAATTTCCCCCCCAAAAGTACATTCCACCTTCGTTACGTCGAAAGGTGCAGCAGGAAACAAATACCGCCCTAGATGAGGTAACACGACGTGTTATTAATAAATTAACTGTACGTAATGTAGCCGATATGACAAGGGAAATCTCAGACCTTTTTACTGGAAAAGTAGAAGGTGCTACACGGGCCTCTGTATTACATAGTCTTGCACAGCACATTAATCGTATGTGTATGCTAGACGCCGGACTTCTTACGCCTATTGGCAGTCTTCCATTCGCAGGACTAATTAGAGGTTTACAATTACTACACGGTAATGCGGTAGGCGCAGAGTTAATAGAGAGTCTCTGTCTCGCGCTACAGGGACATCTTGAAAAAAACAATGAGACGGGTGTCTCTAATGGTGCTATGGTGCTTGCCCATCTCTATATCCTTAACGCCGTGGACTATCTTTTAATTTCTAGTTTCTTACGTAGTGTGTTGAGGATTGAGGGTGATGGCGCGGTGTGTGCGGTGGCGTGTGGTTTAACACTCCTGCGTGCTTGTGGAGAGAAACTGTTAAAAGAGGCCCCAGCCCAGATGGAATTAGCGTTAACAGAGGCAAAGAAGTATGGGATAAAACAACATCAAGGAACGAATCGATATACTGCATTGCTTAGTTATATTGCAGAGATTGT
This sequence comes from Trypanosoma melophagium, assembly GCF_022059095.1. Taxonomy (NCBI): domain Eukaryota; phylum Euglenozoa; class Kinetoplastea; order Trypanosomatida; family Trypanosomatidae; genus Trypanosoma; species Trypanosoma melophagium. The sequence goes on along the minus strand of NW_027125187.1, from coordinate 615,775 downwards.
AACAGGGCATACAAGGAGTGCTAGGCGTACGGTGGATGAGGAGGATTTACCTTTGGATGCACTTCTTAATGATATAGCCACACTCTTACCAGGTGGTGGTGGTAGTAGTGGGAATAATTCTACGAATAACAAACGTGTGGCATTGCGTGTGATGAGTACAACTAGTGTATTAACAGGAATGACATGGAAACGTATGTTATATACAGATAAACCTCCTCGATGGTTTACACCAACGGCATGGAATAACTTTGAGGATGAAGAGGAACAGGATAAGTCTAATGGCAATAAAACATCCAATGCCTATGATAGAGAATCTTCTGAGGAATTATCATCTGATAGTGATAATAATAGTGATAATGATGAAGAGGATACAGAAGAGGATGAAGCTGAATTAAAGGCAGAGCGTATTCGTCAAATGCGTCAAAAAGAGAAGGCTATTTCAGGTCAGAGGTTTAACACTGAAAATAAACGTGAAGTTTTTGAATGTATTGTGAATGCTTCAGATGATCTTGAAGCTTTTACATTACTCATGCATCGTGATCCTTCTTTTATTCGTCTACATGATACACTAGCAGTTCTTCTACAATGCTGTTATCAGGAAAAGGCGTACAATCCATATTACACACAAATTATTCAACGCTTTTGTAGTGCAAAGACCTCATGTAAGAATACACTTCAGTTTGCATTATGGGATATGTTTAAAGTTATTCGAGTAGAGGCTGTGGATGTGACAGGATATTTAAATCTCTCCTGCTTATTGGCATATCTTATTGAAGTGGATATATTTACACTTAGTGTACTACGTGGATTGGACTTGGAATCTACAAATCGAACTATGGGACTTTTTGCCCGTATGCTTCTTCTTCGACTTATTATGCAACTACCGCCTGTAAGACTTACGGAAGTGTTTTTTGGCGGTGATGGATTCCGTGCACACGACGTAAAGATTGATACAAGGATATTAAGATCTAATTTGGCTAAACTTGTAGAATGTTACTTTGTGGATGAGAAGGAATCCGCAAAGTGGATACCACACTTTTACGATGTTGTGGCTGTTGGTACTGACTTTGATGTGCGTCCTATAAACAAGAATAATAATAATAATAATACTCGTACAGACCAGCACAAAGGAGAATCCGCGAAAAAAGATAAAGAAGATAATAATGAAGAAGCACAACTTCAGGCGTTTATGAAGAGGATTCGTGTGGTATTTAAGGCGCTAAGGAGTGGTATCTCATGAGCGATATTGATCTCTATGGTTTGAACACAACGTTTAATTAAAAAAAAAAGAAAGAAAGAAAGAGGAATAGTTGCCTTTGTATGACATATCTGTTAAATAATGTAATAAATTAATCTAGTAATGTATATATCTCTGTGTATGTGTTATCTCTTTTCTTCTTTTTTTTTCTTTATTACAATAGAATGAAAACAGGTGGGTGACAAGGGGTAAAAAGGAGAGGAGTAGAGAAGAAACCCCCCAACAAAGAGAAGAAAAATAATAATTAGAAAAAAAAAAACGAAAAGAATCTTCACCAATACAATATGTATCAAGACTTCCTCCCACGGGCTACATCAGAGTTAACATGTAGTTTCCTTCCTTCATATAATAATAATATATTCACAAGTGCAACTATTACGGTAGATTTTACTCCCACTAACGCAGAGTGTGTGAGTGGTGTGGGGAGTATAAATATGCATTCCGCACTCTTGCTAACACTCTCAGCATTGCATACAGTTAGTGCAGTACGAGTGTTAGTGCAGAATAAGAAAAATGAAAATAATGATAGTGGAGTTAGTGATAAAAGTATGACGGAGTGGCATCAACTTCAATTGGACTCTTCAATGCTTTATAAAACAAAAAAGCAACGTATCGTGAGTGGTGCTGTGCGGCAACAACAACTACAGTCATTAACGGCGGTCTCTTCTCTTAATGAAGATACCAAAGAAGACGAAAAAGAAGAAAGAGAAGACAAAGAAGAAGTAGAAATAATGAAGGAAGATGAAAATGATGGAATTGAAAGTGATACTGAAGTACTTGAACTCGTACTTGAATCCAGCGATGATGATATGGATGATATTCATAGTAATAATAATAATAATAATCATAATAATAATAATAATAATAATAATACCACTACAAATGAGGTTCTAATGTCATCTAGTTTACAACAAGTTGAAGAGAAGGATGATATGGCGACACAGTATATGCTTAAACTATGGCCTAGCAGCGTAGAAGGAATCGATACAGAAGAGGGGAGTAACACATTAAATATTCTTAAGTGTTGTATTAATGTGGAACTAATTCCTACAAACGAATTGGCTGGCATGTCCATTCCAGTTTTAACTATTCTATCTACCGTAGGTGTAAACAGTAAAGATGGATATATCTTATTAGCAGGACAACGATTTTACGATTATTTTATTTCTCCTCGTGTGGCATACACAGAATCACTTTCCAATGATGTTAGTTTTACTTCTATTGATGTACTTATAACATCACTTCATGTAGTTCAAAATAATAATAATAATAATAATAATAATAATAATAATAATAATAATAATAATAATAATAATAATAATGATAATAATAATATAGATCAGTGGGAGATTGTGCCTCTCACTTCTCTCCCAGTTTTACCGGAGAATTTACTCTGTGCATTTGTACGGCCTCAATTAGAAAGTTCGGGTTCATCATCATTATTTGGTATGGAATTACATGCGGGGGTGAAGTGGCGTGTTCAGCATTACCCAGCATACACGTTCATGTCTACTTTAGAGGAAGAGACGGAAAAGATATCTACATCCATTATACGTCTCTATTTTTTTCACTGTGATCACATCTTGTGTGAGTGTCTGCTTCCACTCATACAAATAGTGAATACGGCGTGGGAGACAGTGCGAGCCAATCGTACAACTAACACAATCCCCTGCAATGATGAAACTACATGGGTATTAACAAGTAACACTAATACTTTATTGCAACTTCGTCGAGGTGTATTGTGTGTACATGGTGGGGTGTTATTAACAACCGATACACTGCGGTCTATATGGTCTCCAAATAGATTAACAGTAAATTCCCATGTGGATGCACTGCGGGCGAAAGTACTGTTATTTAGTGCGGCATTAGAGATAAAATGGCGGGCGGTGAATCATGCTACTAATAATACTATTACTACTAGTGAGAGTATGGGAATACCAGAGTTTAATACCATGGTATTATCTGGTGTTAGTTTCACGCGTGCATGGGCTTTTTGTCTTTGTTGCGATGAACCAGGATGGACGGAATTATTACAACAAGAACGTCGTATTGCGGCATGTGGTTTACACACAGTTTATCAAACCGATCCATGGTGTTTGATGCAAAAGTATATGAGTGAAGTTCGTCAAACTTTACTATTTCTATCTTCTACCTCGGCTGTCATGTCTATGCGTCAGCAACGATTTTTCCCATGGGAAGTGATGGAAAAAGAAAATGATATATTATTATCTAAATGGATTGCTGAAATGAATATTATCGTTTCTTATGGAATGCATTTAGATCTTGTACGATTATTACTTCAACAGGAATGGAATAGGCATCAAGGGGATACTTCTCCTGTGCCTATACCACTTCTTGCTTCTCTTTCGTATGAAGTTAAACCAATACACAAAAAGTTGTATCGTGATATTCTTTTGCACATGCAGTTTCCCAAGCCGGAGAGTACACGTGGAGTTGTTAAGAATAAGAATGAGACAACCCATCAAATGTGGGGAATAGATATTCCCTTCACACTGTTAGATTTCACTGTGGAAGGGGCAGAGACATCTCTATTAACAATTAATACACCTACACGGAAAGAAGAGGCCATTCACTGTCATGTGGCGCAGAGTATTCCGGGGTATTGGAGAGTCTCAGGACTTGCATGGATAAGAGGATTGGATCAACAGACAACGTTTTCACTTCTTCAAAGTAAAAAGGAGGAGGAAGATAATAATAATAATAATAATAATAATAATAATAATAATAATAATAATAATAATAATAATAATAGGGATAAGAAGAATAACACAAATATTGAGATAAGGGGAGATGGTCATGATGATACAGATGGAAATAAAAAAATATTTTTTGTACAGTTGCCTCTATTGGTGTTAAACCCTAAAGTCATCCCAGCAGCACTGTTAGTGCGTGTGCAACATAATCAATTTTGGTCTAATCTTTCAACACTCATTGATATTCATACACGGCGTGCCATTTTGGAATACATTATGAAACAAGCTGTGAAAGAAGGCGAAACAACAAACATAGACGAATCTAATCTTATCTTTAAACCTCTACTGAATCAACTTTTAGAGAGTCTACTTGATTGGGGTCCGCAGCAGCAGGCGGAAGATTATCCAATACCTTTAAATACAACAAAAATTACACCATTATCACTCTTCTTTGCAGCATTACGAAACGTTCACCTTGATGAAAAATTCATTTGGCGTCAAATTTACTCTGACACACACGCACGTTTATCGTATTATCTCTCAAGGCATCATTTCCCTTCTTTGCAGTTAGGTGATGGAGGAAAGCAAGAGAGAAAGAAGGATGTCAGAGAAAATCCAGGGTCCAATCACAATAACAATGATAATAATAATAATAATAATAATAATAATAATAATGATGGTAATAGAATTGTATCAGATGGGGAAACAAAGTTTTTACAACAGCTACGAACCATTATATCGTATTATGATTCTTTACCTCCTAAAGAATCAGTACCGCGAGAGCAAAATCAGCAAAATCAGAGACCACGATTGGTTTTAGGTTTGAGAAACAAATTGCTCCTAGCTCGAAGAGAAAACAAGAAGGAGGAGGTGGAAGAAGAAGAAAATAAAGTGAAAAGGAATAATAGTAATCATAAAGAACGTAAAACACCTTCTAACCCTACTGAACTTGTTGAAATGATTAGCCGCGTTATTGCAGAAACTTCAAAAAGCAAAGATGATACTGCCCTTGCTGCGAGAAGGGCGGCACTTTCCTTATCTATTCCATTGTGGTTGCTTCTTCAGGGAAGTCCTGAGTTGATTAAGGACCGAAAGGGGAATACACTACGGAAAGCACAGGAACTTTACGAATCTCTTCGAAATACGGCTGTTACTTCTGCTGGAAATTCTGATACTGTTCTAATGAAGGTGTTTGAGGGTTTTTGTACAAAACACTGAGAAGTTGGACATTCTTATTGCTATTATTATTATTATTATTATTATTATTATTATTATTATTATTATTATTATTATTATTATTGTTTAAACTGTTGACAAATACTCATGTACACTGATCTTTATGTTTTTTTTTCTTCTTCTGCTTTTCTGCTTGATTTATATGTTTTATTCTTTTCTATTTACATGTAATCTTTTTTGGGACTGTGGGCGCTCGGTAAAAACCATAACAATAGCAAAAAGAAAGTCAATAGGAGGAACAAAAATAAGTATATAAATTTTTATATAAATTTATTTATAATGACTAATGATATCGAACGTACAGAATCAACAGGGGGAGTGACTCTTCCCTTGCCGCATACTTCCAATCCCCTTCTGGGAGAAGACGTTGCCAATATGTCTGAAGCACTAACCGATTCCCGTAAAAGTGGTGGAGAGACTACAGAGTCCTCTAGTGTTGTATCCACTGCGGAGGATTACTGGGAGTCGTGCAAAAAGTTGGATCAACTGCGGTGTCACATTGGCGAACGTCTATCACCAGAAGCGGCTGAACTGTACGGACCAACATGGCTCTGTTCACGCCGTATTTATCTTCTGTTTAAATGGCGAAATAAGAAATATGGTACTACTTTAGATGAACCGGAGGAATCATCCATAATGTTAGGTCCACGCTGGCCAATCTTACTCCTTGACACCATTGGTGTTCTTGGGGCTGCCGCGTTATTTACAGCTTCTGATAAAGAGTACGTATATTGGGAATTTCATCTTGTTGTTTGGGTGCTGGGAGCTATTACGGTGGGATTGATGTATTGGTGTGCTCTGACGAATCCCGGTATTGTTCGCCCGAGGCGAAAAGATGGTCTCTTCACAAAACAAGTTGTGCGAGTGCGGATACCAGTGCCGATGTATAAGCAGTTAAAGGAAAAGAAGCAGCAAATGTCAGAAAAAGAAGATTATGGGGCGAAGGTTGAAGTCGAAGCAGTAAAAAAAACTGGAACGAATGGAATGACTACTGTTTGGCTATATGATGATAAGGAAATGACATTTAAAGAATGTAATGCAGATTTAAGGGCACCTTCTGTCTTGTGTGATACAGAGGAAGGAATGATGGAGATGAATTTACGTTTTTGTACAACATGTCATATTTACCGAGCTCCACGTACTCACCATTGTTCTGTCTGTGATTGCTGTGTGGATGAAATCGATCATCATTGCTTTTGGTTGGGGTGCTGCGTTGGCAAAAACAATTACTATCTATTCTTTTCATCACTTGTATCCGTACATATTATGATGATTTGTGTTATTTGTTTTAACCTTATTATTAACTTTTCATATGTTCTGAATCATCAGTATCTTACACCTCAAGAAGCACTTAAACTTGTCAACTATCTTCCACTTGTTCTTTATGCATTCATATTTCTTCTTGGTATATTTTTCTCCGGTTTGATGGTGGTACATATATATCTACAGGTGAAGGGTATCACCACTGCAGAGTTACTAAAACGGCCTTACAGAAGAAGTCCATTTTATGGTATTAACCCCTGGTATCTCGGTAGTAAATGGAAAAATATGAAGTATCGCATGTTTCTTCGCACTCTACCATCATTACACTCTGAGGCATATTACCCTGTAATGGTGTCTGCTCTGATAGAGAGTCGCAAGTTGGATATGCTTATGCAATTACCAAAGAAGGAACGTGAACGTGTGGAGAAAAAGATGCAAAGTGATGGTGATGAAGGAGAAACTTCAGAAATAAGGGAATGAATTCTAAATTTAGTGTTTGTTCTTGTTCCTACGTTTGGTATTTTTTTTTGTCTTTTGATTTTTTTTTTGCCCGCAAAACCCTTGTTTAAGTGATTATTGTCTCTTTACTGCGTGTTTCTTATTAATAAACCGTATGTATCATCATACATGTGGTTGCGATGTCTTTTTCTATATGTAGTTAAATAAGCAAAACAAAAAATGTGTTTACCTGTAAATAAATTCTTATATTGTTATTATCATTGTTTATTTTTTTCTTGCCGTCTACCGGAATATAACTTTTGGGTTTTTAGACTGTGAAAAGTCAATTGCATGGCATTTTTATTTTTCTTTTTCTTTTCTCCTCTGCTCTCTTTTTGTGTATATCCATTTTATTTTGATTGACCGATTTCACGATAAGTACTAATAATAATACCCCCTCTAGACTCCGTATTAAACCTCCTCCCTCCCTCTCTCTCTCTCTCTCTCCCTTTATCTCTATGTGTTTCATTTCAGTTAATTTCTCCTTTCTTCCCTCCTTTTTGTTTACCCACTTTGTAAATAGCATTGGTAGTGCATAAACTTTAGTGGAGGCAGAAAGGAAGGAAGGGTAACTGCGAGCCACCCCCGTATACACCAACTATGCAGCAAGAACAAGCCAACAATCAAACACGTATGCATGCACAGAATCATCGTGGCAGCGGCCCCTCCACCGCTAATAATATCCCCCCGCCACTCGAGTGCACGCCGGAGGGCGATGTCGTCATTCGGGCCGCCGACGGCCACCGCTACCGGCGGAGTGTCTGTGTGTTTATTATGAACCCACACGGCCATTTTCTCGCCGGACGCCGCCGCGATGACCGGCGGGTGCTGCAGTGCGTCCAGGGCGGCGCCACTCTGCACGAGTCGCCGATGCAAACAGCGGAGCGAGAAGTGTTTGAGGAGTTGGGCATCCCGCCCGCCCAACTGCGCCTCATCGCCGAGGTCCCACCACCACCACCAACACTAACGACAACAACAACAACGACAACAATGCGTCATGGAGGGAATAGGAATGCCTTCGCCCACGATCCACGGGCGGTGTTTCGCTATAACTCCAAGAGCTGGCGGAAGTACGGGATTAAGGGGCAGGAACTGTACCCACTCCTCTTCCGCGCCGAGACGGAGTTGATTCACACATTGAATTTCGCAGCCGTGCCCGGGGTGCGGCCGGAGTTCTGTGCGGCTAAGTGGGTGACGCTGGAGGAATTGATGCAGTACTGCTCTCCATCCAAGCGGGAGGTGGTGATGAACATGTGTGCAGCTGTTGCACCACTGGCATTACGTGTGTTGCGTGAGGAAGGTATGCTGCATGGAGAGCAACAACAACAACAATAACAACAACATCAACATCAGGAGAAAATGCACCTGCGCTATGATGGTAGCAGCAGTAGTAATAATGCTGGTTTAGCTAGGGGGCGCTGGTAGACACCAGCACTAGGGCACATTTTCGGTAAAAAAGGAAAAGTGAACAAAGAAAAAAGGGAACTAAAGTGCTTTTATCATGGAATATATGTATATATATAATATATACCTCTATTCTTTTTTACGAGAAAAATGTATGGTGATATGTTAATTCTGATAGGGAACACAAGCAAAATAATGAATACGTCTGCAAGTATTGATGTTGCTACTGCTATAGTAAATGGGTTTCTTCCGTTTTGTTTTTGTTTTCTTCTTCTACTACTACTGCTACTATTTTTTTATTTGATGTTCAGTCTATATACACTGTGTGTTGGTGTGTGCCAGTCTGTACACAGCATTTGAGAAATACTACATAGCCGACATCCAATCAACTGAACCATAGGCAGATACCATATATATATATATATATATATATATATATATATATATATATATATATATATATATATATACATAGAGAGAGAGAGAGAGAGAGAGAGAGAGAAATAGATATAACTAAATATAAATACGTACATACATTCATAAAAGTAGACACACTCTGTTATGTATAGAGTCTCCACATCACCGTTTCGAGTTTTCCCTGGATTTCACCCTACGTTTATACGACGTTTAAATGTTATGCTTCTCATACCCTTCCGGCTTCTCATGCTGGTAGCACACTTTACAGCACTCATCTGCGTTTCACTTGGGAGTGAAGAAATGATAATGGAGGCTTCATTAGGTCCAGAATACACTCAAGAAGACTATCTATACTTTAGACGTTCGACAGACGCATGCTTAGCAGCATCTTTTTTATTTCTTTTCTTTGACTGTTGGGGGGTTGTAACCGCTCGAACCCTCAGGTCAGGATTCACAAACACAATAAATGGTTGCCTTCATGCTGCTGCAGCAGTATTGTTGATAGTTGCTTGGAATGCCACAATGCATGTTACTCGAATTTGGCAGATATTCTACGTATTCAGTACTATATCAACGGGATTAGAAATAATTGCGTTGTGCGTCTCCTACCGTTCAGGCATGGATAACTTTTACTGAGAGTCGAATAATCATTTCTTTTCTTCGGTCTTGTTATTGTTTTCTTACTATGTGTGGATTTCGCACTGAAACCATAGAAACTACCACTGAAATTTTGTACGGCATTTGTTTTTTTTTTGTTGCTTCACCTAATACGCTATTGTTAAGTCTTTTCACAAGAGATTTAATTATTATAATAATTATTCTCATTATTATTATTATTATTATTATTATTATTATTATTATTATTATTATTATTATTATTATTATTTATTTATTTATTTATTTATTTATTTATTATTATTAGTCCTCTTCTTCCTACTTAGGAACTTTTAGTCTGGTAGGGGGTACATGTGGGAGATTGTGACTATGAACCAGCTTCCTGCGATTTTCACATATTACAGTACTAAGAACAAAATACGATCTGCTCCATGTGTTAACATATTAGAACGTCAACCAATTCTCATCACAACTATAACCTAAAATGGAGGATGCATTTATTAAAAAAAAACATTTCTTCCATTTATACGTTATTAATTCATTAACTATCCATGAGTCTTTCTCTGCGTGTACATTTCTGTGTGTGTTTGTCTGTTTATTCCTGTGCGTGATGACTAACCGATACTAGCTGAGTGTATTCTGACTCCATTAGGGGTGTGACGGCTACAGTAATCGAAAAGAACCCTTTAACACTGAGCAAGCGCCTTTCTCCCCTCTTTAAATGAATTTCCCTCTGCGCCGGATGTAGAAAGCACAGCAATCGTGATCTCTGCTGGTCCTACCGTACATCTGTGGATTATCAAGGCTGTGCAAGACGACCTGCCCCTATTCCCCTATAGACATACGCGTGCACATTTCTGTGTGTGTTTGTCTGTTTATTCCTGTGCGTGATGACTAACCGATACTAGCTGAGTGTATTCTGACTCCATTAGGGGTGTGACGGCTACAGTAATCGAAAAGAACCCTTTAACACTGAGCAAGCGCCTTTCTCCCCTCTTTAAATGAATTTCCCTCTGCGCCGGAGGTAGAAAGCACAGCAATCGTGATCTCTGCTGGTCCTACCGTACATCTGTGTATTTTAAGAAAAATGTAAGCTTACATATCATTTAAGGTGAAACTATAAATTTGTGTTTAATTAAAAATATGTTTTTTTTCTGTTTTATTCTTGTTTTATTAGTAATTGGTTTTTCTTTTCACCAAAGAAGAAAAAGGAATAAAGTGATTACAATAACAACTTTCAAGTCTAAAGTGTGAGTATTGTGAAAAACGAAGAAAAGGATCTCTTAGTATCCCAGTAGGCGCTTTTGTTGTGTCTTTCTAAGCACGCAACAGAAGAGGTCGTGCCCAGACGGGACGGTCACGCGGTTTGCAGAATAGTACAACGTCTTAAGTTAGCAAAGACGTTTCCAACGGCCTTTCCTGTGTCCTCCAAGCGCGAGTATTCTATTACGAGCGGGAGTCACAGAAAGGGAATGACCTGTAGTTGTATTGAACGGGTACAACTGTCAGATGTGCGTTCCGTAATTTCAAAAACATGGTTTGGAGACGGTGCTAAACTGGGAGATGAATCTCTGTTTCGTTGTTCTCTCTGTGCTGGGCGTATGCATATGACGGGGTCTAAAAAAATTGTCTTGCCATTCTTTCGAAGTGGTGCAAAAGGAAAGACGGGACATGAACTAACAGGAGAAAGTTATACAGAGGATGTTTTCCTCTGCCTCACGTGTGCTTCTTTTTTTTGCCTGGAGCACGTAAAGAACCACTATGAAAATGAAAAAAAGAGTTTTATTGATAGGACTAGCAACAGTGTGCAAAATCATTCTGTTTTTTTTGGTGTTCCCAGTGGTGATTATGTACAGAGCAAACACTTTACCGAGGGAAAGATAAAATCAGTATTTCCGACCTTTGGGGAGCAAAATATTGAAGATTTGCGTGATAAAAAACCTCTTGATTTGGGCGGGGGGCGGAATATTGTTCTTTTATCATCAAATGATGTTCGGAAGGATTGGGTCTTTAATATTTGGTGTACATGTATCGGAAAAACAACTGAATTTCGATTATCTAGTATTACAGAATCTAATAAAGTTTCTGATCACGTAAAAGAATTGGGTATTCTTATTGCAAAATTCTGTTATTTTTACAAAAATGGCATTCGTTTGGACCTTTCTATAGATGAGAGTGGACAAAGTCAGCTTTCGAAGGAATCAGATGATGGATCTTCGCCGACACGTTCCGGTGGAGATTCTCAATCTGGCCATAGCAAAGTAACGGATGGAGAAATGCAAACAACATCCAATTCTTTTGCAGGGGTTTCTTCTTTTGTAGGACAACACATAAAAGTAGATACAAAGTCTCTGGGATATGCACGTATTGCAGGTATAAAAAATCCATTAAATACTTGTTATTTTAATGCCGTTCTTCAATGTGTTCTTAAATGTCAATTTTTTACACGTTATCTACTCTCTATTAATGAAAAGGAATTACCTGGTCCTCTTAGTCATAGTTTGTTTAATATCATTCGTTATATGAATGAAGGGAGTGAAGTAGATACTCATCTACGAGATGCTTATCCTTACGCAAATGCGGTGTTACGGTGTTTATGTGAGATTTCTCCTATATTTTCAAGAGATGAACAGCAAGATTGTCAAGAACTCTTTCTATGTTTGGCAAATGGTGTGGCAGATGAGTTTGACAAGGGTAAATCTGAAGAACAAAAAAAGAAAGCACCACGTATATCGTTTGAAGGGGTTATGCGTACGGAGGTAACCTGTAAAGGGTGTCAGAAACAAATTCCTCGTGAAGAAATGTTTATGGCCTTATCAGTCCCTGTTGATGATTCCATTGAACTAGGTTTACATGAGCTTTTTCGCCCAATGGAATTAAAGGGAAAGGACCAATACGCATGTGAGGAGTGTTTTAAGAGACTTTCTAAAGAGGAGCAGGAGCGACATAATGCCGTTGTTAGAGCAGAAAATGATAAAAAGGGGAAAAAATCAAAGAAAAAATCACCATCAGATGAGAAACGCAGTCTCGATTGCGTTTATTCAGATGCAGTGGTGCAGACGTGTATTGGCCGATTGGGTGGTACACTTGTTCTTCATTTACTGCGCTTTCAGTTTGATGGTCGAGACTTTAAAAAGATAACACGAAATGTCTCGTTTCCCATCTCGCTTGATCTCTCACATTTTGTCTCAAAAGATGTTCTTTGCGAATATGAACGGAGGCGTGCGGTGTCCTCTCTTCAGGCACGTTTTCCAAATATGCGATATGACGTTATTGTTCACGCTCTCGATTCTACAATGAATAACTTCCATGAGGCACAACGTTGGCTCTCGGAAGCATCAGACAAAAAAGGGTATATTAATATCGATGAGTACGATGGTTCAAGGATGTCACAGTCTCAAAGCACTACAGAAAGTAATTCGATGGAAAATAACACATATGCTACTACGAATGGAAGTGGTGCCTATAATGTGAGTAGTACTGGAAGTAATACGATAAATTCAAATCATGTAGATGTAATGAATAGTCCAGAAAAGAAAAGAGAACATCATCCTTCACTTGAAAGAGATCTTATAGGTATTGTAACACATCGAGGTTCATTGCATGGTGGACATTATGTAGCATATGTGCGGGATCTTTGTAATTCAAAAGTCTGGTTTCGTTGTGATGACGAGGAAGTGGAGAGAGTAGAAGTGGACCAAGTGTTGAAATGTCAATCGGAGGTCTATATGCTATTTTACGAGTAAGAGGTACTGCTGAAGAGGCGTGTGGATGAGTTACAGTATCTGCGTAACTTTGTTTCTCTGTAGGAAGGTATGAGGGATAAGAAAAAAAGTGTTTGGAGTAACTGTTTGGAAAGGGAGAAGGAATAGAAGAAGAAGAATAACCACAGCAACATGGGTATATGAGGGGTCGAGGAGTGAATGGAGGCAAAGGAAAAAAGAAAAACAACAAAACAAAAACAAAAACAAAAACGGAGATAGCAAAAAAAAAAATAATAAAATTGTTTATCATAAAAGAAAATGAATCTCTGCAATGGTATTTATTGTTGTTGTTCTTATGTTTGTTACCTTTACTAACGATACACCTAATACTAAGAAGTGTTACATCTTTAGTTACATCACTTTATATTTCTTCTATCCCTGTCATTTTTACTATTATTTTTGTTGTTGCTGAGGTTTTATTTTCATTTTGTTTCTCATTTAACGTAGCAAACTTCCATTAAGGAAGAGGATGAAAAGAGAAAAAAAAGAAAGTGTTTGAATTGAGAAGAAGAGAGTAAAGGAATAAAAAAAAACGGAATATGCAATATGTACGTGTATATGTATGTATGATATTTCTTTCTGATTGTATATACATCTATATACATTGAATTACTTTTACCTTATTTTGCGCATACATGCAAGTGATCGCATACATAGAGGAATAGATGCTGAGGGAGAAATATATATATATATATATATATATATATATAAACAGGTGAATATTCTCGCTCTAACCTATCAATCTCTTTATGTTATTCGCTTTTTTTTTCTTCGAACGCCTGGAGCTGCGGTTATTGAACTGAAGTAATAGGTCTCCATGGTAAATAATGTGTTTTCTTTCACTGTGCTTTTCTTTCTTATTTTCTATTTTTATTTTATTTCCAACGTCTTATTTATTTCCTTTTTCCGTATACACGTTTTTTTTTTCTCCACAAATACAAGGTTGGGAATACAAGAGATGAACGCCACAACGAAGCAGATGGTCAAACCGACCAGTGTTGTTCACCGTTACATGAAGGAAGGCCAACGTGTTTGTGTTTGGCTCGTGCACGACACGCAAATGAAGCTCGAGGGAACTCTTCTCGGATATGATGAATTCATGAATGTTGTGTTGGGCGATGCGGCGGAGGTGCATATGAAGACACGGGAGGTTGTGCAGCTGGGAAGAATTCTTCTTCGAAGTGACAATGTCGGAGTTATTCATCCCATTGGTGTGTAGACGCAGCAGGAGCATTCGTTATATATATATATATATATATATATATATATTACATCTTCCCTTTTTGTTCCTTGGTTTACTGGATGGAGTGCCACTTCTTTTTCTCTTCATGTTTGCGTGTTCTTGTCACTGTTATCTGTGTTTGAAATGTTTACATGAGCGATTCAGAGAAGAATGAATAGAGAAGGGCTGGGAGAGAGAGAGAAAGAGAGAAGGAAAGAGGAAAGATGAGAAGTTGTTTAATAAGAGTGGGGAATGAGAGAGATCTGATAGATTTAAGTATCGGTATTATTCTTATTAAGACATGATAGTGGGGCCTTGTAATTATGGATTCTTTTTTGATATTATATATTCATGTTTTTTTTTTCGTCATCTTTTTTTTTTGTTTGCCTGCTTGTTCTACCGCTATTATTACTGTTTCATTTACAGTAAGGTGGCTACTGGTACATTTAGATCGCTCAGTGGCAAAAGCTACAAAGAAAGAGCAAGACAGTTTAGAGTAGATAACTGGAGAAGAAAACAGAGAGATTAAATTTAACATATTTTTCTTCTCTCTGTATACAAATATAATAAAGTAAATAGAGTTACTAGACAAGAAAGAGAGAGCGAGAGGTAGAGGGTGTGTGTGTGTACATCTTTTCAATAAAAGTAAAAGGAATTAATGGGTTGTGGTGCTTCACACGTACCAATTGGCGCCTCTGAGGCAAGGCCGCTTCACGCGACGGGAGATTTCTCGCTTCCCAAGAAGAGTAGCAATGAAGACATTAATAATAATAATAATAATAATAATAATAATAATAATAATAATAATAATAATAATAATAATAACGATGAAAGAAGACAAGTGGAATTGCATGATGATAATGGCATTTCATCTGAGCGACCGTCTGTAAGTGGGTCTTCACGAAACGACAAGAGCGACTCTCCATTACCTCGACCGACTGGTAAAGCTGATAATCATGATCATAACGATAATGATAATGATGACACCACTGCAGTGGTCAGCAATAAGAGTTGTTCCTACACTGGTGGTGGTGGTGGTCATAATATTGATATTGGTGTTGGGCGTCGTCGCTCTGCCTCGCCTGCCCCTGGCCTCTCGGAGTACGCCACGCTCCCCCTTCGCCACGTCCACAAGAAACTGAAGCACAATCACCGTGTCTTCCGCATCTGCCTCACCGGGGGCCCGTGTGCGGGGAAGTCGACGTTCCTGACGCAGCTGCAGACGAAGCTGCCTGCCCGGAGCGGCTACAAGGTGTACTGCGTGCCGGAGGCGGCGTCGCTGCTGGTGGGCGGCGGGATGGAGTGGAGCGGGGAGGCGGTGGAGGAGCAGCAACTCGCCCTCCTCCGCGTGCAGCTCGCGCTGGAGGACCAGTTCTACCACGTG